>NC_056737.1:10074645-10419645 GCF_019279795.1 Protopterus annectens
TTTTTTTTTGGCTGTCAGTAGCATTAAAGTTACTGAGACTGTACTTTATCTATTCAATTTGGAACCTGTATTCCAGCTCAAAAAAATAATTTAATTAGTTGCAACCATTTAACCCTCAGACATTTCTGTCAATTTTTTAAATCTGCCAACTCATTACGTTATGAAAAAACATGGTCCAGATTACTTCTCTTCCCTAACCACACCTTCGGGATTTGCTTTCAGCTTGAGGACACATTCTCTGAATTTTCTTTGCATTATAAAAATTACTTATGCAAACACTTTCTAGCAAAAGTTCTAAAACTTCTGGACTTTGTTGTATACTTTGGAGCCTTACAAATTTCTTCCAGTTGTTCCTTTGTAAACTGCCTTCATTTATTTTATATACCAAAAAGACTTGAAAATGTTTATAATCTACAGCACCAAAACGTCATTTTCTAGATTTTTCAAGTACAATACAATTTCTGCAAATGTTTGTTTCTTGATTAACATACCAGTTCTAGCCTTCAATTTGTGAATCCCCTATTTTATTTGCTAGCAGAATATGAAGCATATAACTGTGGGGAATGAAGACATCCCTGCTTTGGTTCTTCTGCTCAGGGCAGCATGTAGGAGAGGAATCCTTCCACCTTAATTCTTTCTTTTGACCTTTTATATATTCCCCTTATTAACCCTGTTATTCTGTCAGGAGGTGTAAAGGTTTCCATTACCCCACAAATAAAATCCCGGGTTTTTATATCCAGTGCTTTCTGTGCATCAAGAGTGACCAGCATTAGCAATATTTTTTTGTAGTGTGCTTTCCTCTGGATCATCATGTCAGATGTTTGCTTCCTCTTCACAAAGCCACATTTATCCATATCTATCAGCATTTGTAACACCTTTGCCATTTTCCTAGCTAGCACAGACATAAATTCGTATAATCATGGCTTAAAATTGAAATGGGTCTATCTGAAGACAGTTCCAAAGGGTCTTTACCTTCTTTTTTAACACAGCCACCACCACTTACTTCAAAAATGCTGGTAGTCTCCTCCCCCTTTTTAAATTTTGTTAAACACAGCCTTCCAGTTCTTTATCACTTCCACTCTTAACTTCCAAATTTCCATTTGAATGCCATCTGTTCCTTGAGACTTGTGATTAGACAGCACCATTTTTCTTTTTTTCCTTTCTTAACTGGTAATTGTTGAACCTTGTATTTATCAAACCTTGACATAATGATGGCTTCCATTAATATTTCCATTCGCGCCTTTTCTTGGTTTCCCCATTCTTCTGCCTTCTACAAATTTTCATGAAATATTCAGAATATGTCTAATACCTCTCTATAGAATCTTTGGTTATTTTTATTGTCAATAGGCTCCATACGTTTGGGTTCAGCTCTTTTTCTAGTTACATTTGCCTAAGTCACTGGATTAAAAGTTTGTGTTCCAGAGTTGTTATTAAATGCGTATTATCCAAATACCCCTTATTTTCCCTTCAGCACTCTTCAAGTGTTCATTTTCTTGTTCTGTGATATTTTTTTTCTTTTCTAATACTTTAAACTTTGTTACCCCTTCCAAATAATCCATATTATTTCTTTCCCATGTTTCTCTCATTACTCTTATGTTTTAAATCCATTTTCTTCCATTCACTCTTTATTCCTTGTTAAGTAATTCATATCTTCCCTAATAATTTTTGAATCATACCCTCTACACATTCCTCAATCTCCCGTCTTTTTAACAGTTTTGGAAGAAAACAGTTGTCTCACTTTTACATCATTACACTGCATGTTTATCTTAATTGTTATTGGTGCATGATGTGATGTAGTTTATTGGATGGGTCTCAAAGCTTTAAGTACACATCCTCCTGTGAAGTACAATTTTCGTTCCATCTAGACCAGTTATTGCCTTGTGGGGAATAGTATGTAAATTCTAACAAAGTTCCTGTTGCTGAATTCACATCTTCCAAATCAAATATGCCCATCTGCTGCTTCAGAAATTTACCGTTTTCTTAAATGTTACCATCTAGGTTATACTGGTACATTGTCACTATTGCAAACTATGTTCTAGTCCATATCCATAAATAATCCCCACTGAAAGCTTATTTCTCCCAAATTCTGCTAAGCTCTGTAAGGGTAGTTATAGTTGGATTATAAATGCATGCCGGCCTAGTCCTCTTCCCATCCCTATAGTCACTTCCTGTCATAAGTCTGCATTATTGTTTAAGTTGTCTTTTGTATCATTGTTGGAACCTCTTTTGCAGCCGTTATTGTCCTCCTTTTCCTTTGTCCCTGCTACTCTGCTAAATGACCACCCTGGAATCCTCTCTTTGCCAAATTCACATGCTTATTTCTATCCAAGCTGTTGTATAACATTGCTATTTGTACTCTGCATTTCCTAATATAATTCAGTGTACTTTTCTTTTTGCATATATATGTAAGGCATTTACATTGCAGGTTAGCACTGACAAAGTAGTCCTTTGGATTAAAAAAAAGTGTTGCTTTCCAATAGTGACAATGCAGTTCTTCTGAATCTTTTTCCAACTTGCAGCTTGAATGCACACAGTAATGTGTGTCAGGCTGATTTTGTATGTAATTGGTTCTTCTCAGGTCTGTCTGAACCCGTGTGTGTGTGTGTGTGTGTGTGTGTGTGTGTGTGTGTGTGTGTGTGTGTATGCATGTATGTGTATATATATGGATTCACTTCAGAAGATCGAATTTACAAAATCTCGAACTGCAAATTACCGAAACCAAAAGATCGAGTTTCGTAAACTTGAACTTCTGAAGCGAAACCAAAAAAAAAGACAAACTTAGCTTTTGCAGGGGGGCTTTGCCCCCACACCCCCCTACTTAAATATACCAACTCCAAGATCGCGCTACAGTGGGGAAATGGGAAATCTCCCATCTTGCGCTGTATGCGGAAGCGCAAAACGGGATATTTCTCATTTCCTGTCAACACCGCAAAAAAAATAAAATATTACGTACACACAGAGTGTACAAGAATCCTTCCTTCTGTGTGCATGCAATGTATTAAGGTAAGTAAACTTTTATTTTTAAACACTACACATATTCGATTTACTGAAATCTCGATCATATGGTCTCGACCATATGCAATTCGAGATTTCAGTAATTCGATTATGTGAAGTGTTCCCATATATATATATATATATATATATATATATATATATATATATATATATATATTTTTTTTTTTATCCCAAACCCCTTTTAATGCACAGCAGCTCACTGATGTATATATATATATATATATATATATAGATAGATATAGAAATATATATATATAGATAGATATAGAAATATATATATATAGATAGATATAGAAATATATATATATATATATAGATAGATATAGAAATATATATATATATATATATATATATATATATATATATATATATATATATATATACACACTATCCAAAAAGTAATTTTACTCCTTCAAATTGGAGCAGCTGCTGCAAATACAATGGCTACACCTCCAGGGATTACCTTTTCTGGAGTTAGGGTTGTTAAGGTTAACCATGTTAAAGCACATGTTAGAGCTTGCATTCCAGCTTGCACAGATTGCCATCAGTTCTTTTCTCTGTTCCACCCTTGTGTGAAAAATAACTTCAATACTTTCAGTGTTTATTATTTTATTTATTATTTTCTCTTTATTTAATAGGAAATTCTGAGTGGGATTTCTTCCATTTCCGGCAAAGGCATTAGGAGGAAGGCTTCACAGATAAGAACAAATACAATACATAACCGAAAAAAACTATAACATATAGACAATACAGTGAGTAATATGATATCACATTGCACAAGGTAATGTAGATTACTTTCCATACAAATTTGAATTATTGAAACATGAGATAGTTGATTGCAGAGCGATTTTACATTTAAGAGGAGCTAGCTTATCTAGTTAGATTTTTAGTCAGAGTATGCAAATATGGGTGACACGGGTACTTGAGGATGTATTTAAAGAAAAAAATAGTTGTACCAGTGGTTATCTGGAAGGAATTTCTTATAGGTGAAAAGTGGGTTGTAGGCTCGAGTGGAAAGCATGTAAAAGTATGACAGAAAGTTGCAGAGGCCCATGTTGGGTGTTAATACATTGTAATTATTTTAGTGCAAAAGAAAAAAAATTGTGTGCAAGTTAGAGTAGTTAATGGAGTGTAAATAGGAGGAGTGTGGCTGACTTATGAGGGGAGGTTCAGCCTGGAGTAGTGCAAGAACACAACCAGTTGTTTAGTAGAGGTTTCTTCAGTGACATTTTAAAACAATTTATCTTGTTTGTCTTATTTTAGGGGAGATTTGGTTCCAGATTTTTGCAACCTGGTTGGAGTAGAGTGATCCTAGTTTCCAGTTTTTCATTTTGATAACTAGTAGTCGGTGTCGGTCATAATTGAGACTACCATTGAGTAATAAATTAAACAGTTTGGCTTGTTTTATGCATTGTGTTTCATTTTTATTGTGAGGATATGGAATGACTGTTTTTGATTGGGTTGATGTGTTTGAAGGATTGTGGGAGGGAAATTAAGAGATTGTATGTAGGATTCTAAGGTTGTGATATGCATGAATAGGATAATTGTTTTGATGGTTGCATAACGTAGTTGTGCTCAAGAATGGAGTGTAAGATATGGTAAGCACTTCATAATAGTGAAAATACTTGGTGGTATGGCGTAAGATTTGGGAACATGTGAATGAGAATGTAGTAGTTGTTGGACCATTCTATTATTGTGTTTATTAGCTTTGAGGTATGTTTGTGAGGATAGACCATAGTTAAGTAGTGGTTTGGAGGAAGCAGGTGGAGGAGGATTTAGTGTATGCCTAGAGATGGTAGAAGAAGGTGTTAGTGGTATGGATTTTGAAAATGTGGCTACCTGTGAAATCCTTGTAGATTTATGGGGAGATAGGATGTAGGAGTGTAGTTTGCTTTTATGGATGGGTGGGGTTTTACAGGAGGGTGATTGACTTTTAAAGGGTGTGATGTATATAAAAGTAGATGCATGCGGGGTGGGAACTGGGTAGGGTAGGTGAATGGAGCAGGCCAGAATCCACAGTGAGGGAATTTGCATCTCAAAACACCGTTAGACATTTGCAGATTAGTGCGACTAAGGAGAAGAATTGTGTGCAGCCTTTGAAGCTGTGTTTACATTAAGTAGACATTGGCTCCTAGCTTAAGAAAACATGCCCTGGTCTCTCTAATTAAATAAATACTCTAATGCATTAATGTACTAAGGCTGCTGGGAAGGCACATACTTATATAAATTTTCCCTTCCTTCAGTTTCAGACTTGACTTGTTTTCACTGAACTGCTTGCCAACAGCCTTTTAAAAGTTACTTATATTACACCATGTCGATCACATTTTCGACAGTCTGTTCAAACTTCTCAGGATTAATTGTCTGCACCTACAGACTCCTTATTTACTATGAAAAGTAGGTGCTGATGGAAAAAAGCTAGTAACACTGCAAAAAGCCAGAAAGAACAATATTTTTTAATACTTTAAATAATTTTGTTTTTCAAACCTGTTTGCTAAGAAAAAAAAGTGACTAATTTCCTAATTTTAATCTGTAACCATACATCCACCTCTGTAAAATATAGGAAATTGTTAATACTTTTCATTTTGCATATAATATATGATCAGTAGACTTTTACATCTCATTTTGCATATAATATATGATCAATAGACTTTTACATCTCCCAGCAGTTCAAAGTTACAATGTTATATTGACTTCAGCTTGCTTCTTTCCGGACTCTTAGATTGCTACTTTGCAATTCCTGTATATGTTACAGTTAAGAACAAGTACTTTAATATTATTAGCATATACAGAAGTCATTGATAAACCCCCCAGCTCACATTTAAAAATACCCCTGACTATATATTGTACAGAACTGATTCACAACAGAATGTGCAGTTTTGATCATGAAATTTTTTGTAGAAATATCACTAAGAGTAAAAGCTGATCTGATGTCCTTTTCATTCTTCCTCATGAATAGGTCTAGGATCTGATCCTTGGATCTGACTCGGTGGCATATACAAGACTTCGGGTCCAATTCTTGAGTTCCTTCCTCTACCCACAGTACTCTATTCTGTCCCCAACTCCTCAGATCTCATTTGGCACCATTGTGCTGATAGAGGTTACCAATTCTTGACTGCGCAAGACTAACTTTTCATTGTTTCTTCTTAAACTTTCTTCGTTAGAGGTTTAGTTTGTTACCTACTCCTTCCTCCCACTTTAGCTCCTGCTGGTGTCAGGCTTGTTTCTCTTTCTTTATTTTTTCCTACTTTGGTGCTTTACTTGATAGTTTTTTTCTATTATTCTAGTCGGGTCTCCCATTTCTCCCTTTTGCAAGACTTTAAAAAATGTGCTATCTTATAATGTTTTTCTCTCTAGATTGTGTAAAAAAAAGTATTCTTGGGGTTCACCACCATTCTCCTATATACAGCTGGTACTGTGTTATATTCTTGACTTTGTCTTCTGTTATGTCCGACAAACCCACTGGTTTTAAGAAGTGCACTTCTTGTGGGCATGAAATTTTCAACTCTGATGTCCACAAGAAGTGCTTCTATTGCCTAGGAGCTGAACACTTGAATTCTAAGTGTACTGTTTGCACCACTTTTAACCCTCAGGTCCTGTCGGACAGGTGCAACAAACTGATACTGAAAGGCATATTACTGGCTTCGTCTGGAGCTCAAACCCCCTCCAAAATGGTTTAGTCTTCCTTGGATCATAAGAAACAGACTCTTCCAAAGTCCCCAAAGGCCTCTTCAGAGCTATTAGAAAAAAGGACGAAGGTTTCAGATCCAATCTCCTCGGATCCAAAGACTTTTAGGCCTCCTCCTGATCTACAGTCCTCCTTGGGATCTGACAGACTTTGCTTCACTGAAGATTTCTCCTTTACCTTCTACTTCCTTCTTGGATCCAAAGGCTTTGGATCCAATAAGTAGAGAGCGTACTCCTGAGTTTCTTCTGAAGCCAGTATCTCCGGCTCTACCTACACAACTATTCTGAATGCTGAGAAGCATTCCAGGCCAGCATGCACAACATTGTCCAGCCCTTAAGATGAGTTTGACATAGGCAGATGTGGACAGGGTGATGCAGAGATTTCTCAGGGCTCAGATCCAGATTGGAGTCCTGCCAGCTCCTTCCCCTCTTGGATCAGTGCGTGAACCTACCCAACCAGTTCTTTCTCCTTCTCTAATCCGACTCACAGCTTCAAAGTCCCAGGATGCGAGATCCTCAAGAGGGTCAATGTCGGATCTGATGAAGCTTCCCTCCTCTACTCCGATGGGGTTACTGACCAGTCCTGCTCCAATACCATTGGATCAGAGTGGGTCTCCTACTTTGCTTGATCCATCTCTTCACCTCAAAGCCTCAGTCTTGGACAGCTCGGATCTGAGGATGGCCCTAACCTCTTGACTTTGGCAGCTTTGCCTTCAAGGAATGGGGGAGAAGTTTCCCTAGGTCTATCAGCTTTCCAGGTGGTAGAAAAGACTTTCTCTTTACACAGAGAGCTGTCCTGTCTCACCTCGGATCCTAAACTTCTCCCAGCTTTAGATCATGAGCTCTGAGCCCATCAGACCTGCTGCTTGGGTCAACCAGTTCCGGGAAGCCACCACACATGTTCTCTAGAAGGGTTAACACCCTGCTCCGATACTTCTCCTGAACACCCCACGGACAATGTCCCGAAGAGAATGTGTAACAAACGGCACATAGACTCAGCCATGGAGTCAGTCATGGAAGACACTGATTTTGATGACTGGGAAGGATCCTCCGATCTCCACCTGATAACTTCTCCTTTGGAGACATCCTTTAAATCCTCACATGGTGAAGCAGAAGGGTGGTTGGTCTTCCCAATCTCCTTTTCCTAAGGAATCTGTTTCTGGAGGCTTTTGGTGCTGGACCATCTATGTCTTGGGTGACCCCCCCTGCCAGATGAACTTATTGCAAACATGATCTTCAGCTGCTAGGGCAACCTTGCTGTGACTTGTTTGTCTCTCCCCTCAACAACAAATGCAGCAAGCATTTTGTTCTGATCCCCTGAGAGATGCTCTGATTCATGATTGGTCGCCAGATCTCCTGTATGCTCACCCTCTGATTCTTACAGAAAGCGCTCAAGTTGATGAGCTGAGTTATCCTCAATATTCCGTTCTGATCTTAAGTCTGGTTCTCCTTCCTCTGGTCTCACTTGTATCCCACATGAATACTGGAACCCACTCAGGATCATCTTTCTCACCCATTGGGAATTCAGCATCCCAATCTTCATGCCCTCAAGCTAATCACATGGTTTCTCCACTTCCACTAATAGACAGTCCAAGCCTGCTTCCCCAATTTGTGACATTATCTTGGCCTCCCAAAAGGCTTCCACCAAGAAAGTTTACAGAAGCAAATGGAAAAGATTTTCCATATGAGCTTCCATTCAGAATATTGATCTTTTTTTCAGCACCTGTTTTGGCCATTCTTTTTTCCAACCACTCATTTTAGGAAAGGAGCTAGTTTCTGTACTGTTAAGCTTCAGTTGGTAGCCATTTCCAGTTTCCACTCTGGGGACAAATCCTTCTCCTTGGCTTCATCCAGATTATGTAAAGCATTTATGAAGGGGGTCTTTCTTCTCAGACTCCCAATAAAGGATCCTACTTCTCCTTGGGATCTCATGCTGGTCCTAAAGGGTTTAACCCAGAAACCCTTTGAACTGGCAGTAAATGATCTTAGTGGCTATCAAGTCAGCAAAAAGAATTTCGGAGCTTCAGGTCATTTCGGCCAAGCCTTCCCACATTGTTTTTCATAAGGGCAGGGTTTCTCTACAGACCAACCCTTCCTTTCTTCCTATAGTGGCGATGGAGACTAACATTAACCAGCCCATATAATTACCAGTCATCTTTCCAAAATTTACAAATAAGGGCGAATACATGCTTCACCTTATTGACGTTCACAGACCATTATGTTTTTATTTTTACAGAACAAAACAGTTCAGAAAGTCTGACCAGCTGTTTGCATCCTTTGCCCTGACTGCTTGGGTCAGACAGTTTCTAAGATTACTGACTAAATGGATTATGCATTGCATTTTGATGTTTTTTTCTTAAAAAGGATTGAAATTGCCTCAACGGCCTAGAGCTCACTCCACTAGTTCTATGGCTACTTCATTTGCCTTTTCGTCGAGAACTTCATTTGATAATATTTGTGCTGCAGCTACATGGTTAAATACTCGTACTTTTGTTACTCATTACAAATTAGACATTGTTTCTAGAAGAAGAGCTTCCTTTGGTTCAACACTGCTCCGGCATACCCTTCTGTAAGGGCTGCCTGAGAGATACAAAGCTGGGGACTCTGACCCATTCGTGGGGAAGAATGAAAAGGACAACATCAGATTTGCAAGTTATGTATTTACCATAACTTGCATCTGTGGTCATTTTCATTTTTCCTCATCGTCCCCCCCAGCCATCCCCCAGCCCTGTCCTTGAAGGATCTTTGGATGGTATTGGAACCTTTAAGTTCCTGGTTTCAGCCTCAACCTTTTTCTTATATCTGTTTCTGTCTCTATAATACAGTGGGGAATAAAGCAGCAAACTTGATCTGAGGAGCTGGGGATCTAATAAAGCGTTATGGGTAGGGGGAAGAGCTCGAGAATTGGATCCAAAGTCTTGTATATGTGTACGAGTTGGATCTGAGGACCATATCCATAGGTTCATAAGTAGGTACTAGTCCATTGGCCCTAAAGCCTATATAAGCCTAGCCAAAAAGGTACCCTGGCTTTCGCCACCCAAGAAAATTATTTTCCTGTGCCCCTGTTGAGCAGAGCCACAGAGGTGGTCCCCGGGGTGAATTTTCTATTTCCCATCCAATCATCAAGATGTTTCTTGAAGAGTGCTAATGAGGAGTTTTGTTTGATATAGATAGGTAATTTGTTCCAGAGTATGGGAAGTCTCTGCGACAGGAATCTGTCCCTCCAGCATGTTCTGTTTATTATGGTGCAAGGTTTAGGTCCCTAGAGTGTGTAGCTTGGAGGGATTGGGATTTCTTTAAGTGAAGCATGTCCAACAGCTCTAGGGTTTGACATAGCTTTGTGTGTTAGGCAGAGATCGCCTCTGAGTAGGCGATATGCGACAGAGTAAAGCTGGAGTTTTTTGAGGCGGCCTGCATAGGGCATCTGTTTGAAGCCAGCAATCCTCTTTGTGAGGTATTTCTGCATCCTTTCCAATTGTTGTAGATGTCTTGTGAGGTACATACCAAAAGGGGCATTGTGCTCTATAATGGGTCTAATGAGTGATGAGTAGAGGGGAACAATGACATCTTTTTTCCTGGATGAGAAACCTTTTGTGATGAGGTGTGCCACGTAGAAGGATTTCCTGACCACTGTGGCGATGTGTTTATCAAAGGAGAGACTACTGTCCACCTGTGTCCCAAGGTCTGTTATCACACTTTCGGTGTTAAGTAGACTACCACCTATGTGGTAGCTCATGGGTACAGAGTTTTTACCAAAAAGGATGACAGTGCACTTTTTGGCATTGAGCTTAAGGCCATGACTTTGACACCAGGCGTCTGTCTCAGTGAGGCCCTTTTGTAGGATGTCCACATTGTTAGGAGTTTCGATTATGGCTCCTAGTTTGCAGTCATCTGCGAGCTTTGTTAGACAAAGACCTTCTGTGTTAGCCTGTACTGCAGAAAAGTAGATAACAAACAGGAGAGGACCCACGACTGAACCCTGTGGTACTCCACTTGTCACTGGTCTGAAGACAGATTTGGAGTCTGCTACCTTCACAGTGTGGGTTCTGTCAGTGAGCCAGTTGGCAACCCATCTTGTGACATAGGGATTTATACCTAGTTTAGTGAGTTTATCTATAATTCCAGAGTGGAGGATGGTGTCAAAAGCCTTGGCGAGATCTAGATAGGCTGTGTGAACCACCCTACCCTTGTCTATTACTTTGGTGACTGCTTCAAAGAAGTCTGTCAGGTTTAGGAGACATGATCTGCTTTTACAAACCCAAACTGGGTGGGGTCCAAAGCTTGGAGATTACCAATGTCTTTTTTTTATAAGTTCCATGATGATAAGTTCCATGGCCTTGCAGACCAGGCTTGTTAGGCTAATGGGGCAGTAGTTCCCGGGGTCCGTGGTAGCTCCCCCTTTGTAGAGTGGGATAACCGTCGCTGTGTACCATTCAGTGGGCACAAAGCCTGAGGTGAGGCTATGATTGAACATGGTGCTTAGGTGGGGTGCCAGTTCATTCTGTAGTTCATGTGGAATGCAGCCTGAGATGTTGTCAGGTCCCATAGATGCTGCGTTTTTGGCTTTGGAGAGTGTGGTTTTTACCGCGATTACAGGAACTTTGCATTCTTCCAGTATAGATATAGGCCCTTTAGAGGGTGAGTGGGAGGTAGAGTTAGCACTGAACCTATCTGCCAGGATGTTGGCAATATCAGTTGTTTCTGTATATCTAGTGCCATTTGCTGTAACTCAGAGCAGATCTGAGTGTTGCTATTGAGATTCTTGACATAGCTATAGAATGTAAAATAAAATAAATGTGGTAGGAGTGACACACAGTAGATACACCAACAGTTCATCTAACGTCCCCAGAACATCAGTGGTCCAAATAAACCAGCAGCTAAATATGGTAGAGAGAAAATGAAGACTCGTTCAGCTCAAGGACGAATTTTATTAAAATAACAAACGAATGCAGGTTAGCGCTTTCACCATACGGCTTCTTCAGACCTATTAACATTCCTGAAATCCTCCAGTTTAAATCTAAAAACTGGCGGGAAGAGAACATTCTCTCTTAAAGTGCCAACTCTAAGACAAATACATAAACAGATATACAACTTCTCTAAAACATGGGATCATAATTACATACACATATACCACAGCATATAACTTATGAATAAAAATAAATATATATATATATATATATATATATATATATATCTCTATCTGTGTATATATTAGAAATGTATATATATATATATATATATATATATATATATATATACAAGTTATGTATAAAACCTTTGTACATGCATATATAAAAACAAATACATGTACTTAGAACCTATAATTATATAAATGTAAAAATAATTTATATGGTGTGCTCAGACTGTATTCTTATGTCTTTTATATATATATATTCATTATAAATATGTATTCTTCTTGCTTTACACATATACTTTTTACATTTATATGAACTGTTAGTGTATCTACTGTGTGTCGCTCCTACCATATTTATTTTATTTTACACGCCTGTGCTTGGCTTTTTTGGTGGGAGCGTTTACTCCGTACAGGCGCTACACTAAAGGAATTATTTGTCATAGCTATAGAATGCTTTCTGGTTGTCTTTAGAATCAGTGGCGATTTTGTTTTCTTAACTAGCATTGGAGGATTTTATGAGGGATTTCTGCTTCTTACTGAGGCTGACCAAGGAGTTCCTCCAATCATGGGATTTTACTTTTTTTTTTTTTTTTTTTTTTTTGTAACAGTTTCTTTCTTCTGTTGTAGAGTTTGTTTATGGCAGGGGACCACCAGATTGGCTTCCTTTTTTGGCAGGATAGCATCTTGGTTCTGTTAGGGATAGCATGATCCATGCACTCGTGTAAGTGCTTATAAAGTGCATTTGTGTAGGATTCAGCAGTTGTGCCTCTGTTGTCCGTCTGCATAGATATCATGAAGTTTGCCACTTCTGTCTTAAGAAGCGTGAAGTTGGCTTTGGAGAAATTTTTTACAGTGGTTTCCCTAATGAGGGGGATGTGGATGTCTAGGGTGATTAGCTTGTGGTCGGATCTGACCAATGAGGAACTGACCTCTGGTGTGGAAAACCAGTCGCCCATGTTTGGTATGACCAGGTCTAGGATATTGCTGCCCCTGGTGGGGGTGTGGATAAGTTGATTCAAGGCATTGGAACTTATGAATTCCAGAAAATGTTGAGCGAAAGAGTTGGTACATGAGTAGTTTTTCCAGTTAATGGTGGGGTAGTTGAAATTGCCCATTATTAGGGTGTTGGGTTGTACCCTAATATTTTCCAGTGTATCAAGAAATGAGGAGTGGGAATCCTGGGGCATGGTGGGGGATCTGTAGCAGGTTACAATTTGGATTGCGGTCTTGCCCTGAGTTAGTTGCACTTGGATAATCTTGGATGCATTATGCTGAGCAGCTAGCCTGGAAGTGTGGATATCCTTAATGAATATGGACACACCTCCACCTTCAGGGTTTCGGTCCAGTTTAGGTGGCCAAAAGGTGTGGTATGAATAAGAGCCTGGTAATGCAGGGGTGCTGTCTGGAGCCTTGAACCAGGTATCTGTCACTGCACAGATGTCGATGTTCTCCATTTTAAGGAGTGCCTCGAGTGAATGCATTTTGAGGTTTAGACTTCTAGCATTGAGTAGTATTACCCTTAAATTTTTGCTTGCTTGTACCTGTTATGGTGGTGAATTTGTCATTTGAACCTTGCCTAAAAAGGCACTATAGGGGAGCCTTAGCCAGTATCCGGAATCCCAAGGACGACAGGTGCGGGCCGTCTCTGGCAAAGCATTGTGGTCTGTCGATCATGTCATCCCAGGCAGACAGATAGTGGATCCCCTTAGAATGACACCAGAAGCTTAGCCAATTGTTGAAGTCAGTCATTTTGTCCTTGTACTGTGGTGTCATTCTGGGTGATGGCAAGATGCTACTCAGGGCTAGGGTCATACCTGCCTGGGCTACAAGATCAGAGAGCTCCTCCATGTCTCTTCATGTAATCCAGGGAGGTACATCTCAGGTCATTCACACCAACATGGACAATGACAGAGTTATATTTGTACTTGTTGTGGAGTGACCTGAGTGCGTGCATTATGTGATGGATCCCAGCACTCGACAGGCAGCTGACAGCAACTTTCAGCTTGTTTAGCCTGGTGAGTGGAACATCAGTGTGCCTGACTATAGTCTCACCTATGACTAGAGTGTTAGGTACGTTGTTATGCCTTATGGGCTGTGGTTGAGTTCCACACTGAGTTTGTGGGCTGTGTGTCATTTGGGTTGTGTTGGGGGTGGGGGTTGCTTGTGTTTCTGCTTTGGAGGTCTCTGTTGCTTGAGCAGATTTTTATTGAGAGCCTCCGCAAATGTTGGTGTGCGTTTTGTGTTGCTGTGCTTGTTTTGGTGGTGTAGGTTTTGAGGGACTGTGTGATGAGTGTGGTGTGGTGCAAGTGTTTACCTTCTCCTCTTGACTGTCTAGTCCAGTCTTGGGTGAGGAGAGCTTTGCTTCCAGTTTGGCTATATAAGTGCATCTTTCACCGGTTGTAGTGTTCGGTGGTAGGTAGAGAGGGTTGTCTGTGTACATGAAGCATTTGCTGCTGTGCCCTAAGATGCCCATATTCATCAGGTAGACTGGAGAAACACTGGGAGCTGACCCTTAGACATGCCTGGATAGGTGCTTATTTATTAAGTACTAAAAACTGTTTTCCTCTAGACAAGTGAGGGAAGTTGAGTGCTGTAGTAATTTGTAGCTTATTTAGTGCTTACAATGAGTTCTAACAATTGCTGAGCTCAAAGAAACAGATTTAAGTGTTAAAACTAAAAAAAAATGGCTAGTTCTAAGGGAAAATTTGAAGAGCAGACTTTATGGCGCCAGGAATAGTTTAACCCTAGCTACGCGGCGATGCATAAAGTGTAATTTCTTTTTTAATATAACAGTAGCAAATAAGCAAACTGATTTAAACAAATTAACCAATAAAAAGATAAAAACTGAGCCCCATTCCAGCAGTCTTCGATCAGACAAGTTCTAACTGCACACTCCTGCCACTAGGGTGCAGGGGAACTTTCTCCAAAAAGAGATGGTCTGGATTAGTGCTCAAGTTATATAAACAAAGCTAGATTCAGCAGGTCTGAATTTAGTCTATGCTACAGCAAACAAGGCCTACCAATTTCAGAAAGAAACAGTTCAAATAAGCAGGCACAATAAGCCTTTAACCAGAAACTCATAACTCAAAAGGGCAGAATCTACCCTCCTCCCACAAGAATGCAGACCACACCTTCTTAATGTAAAATAACTGGCCCGAAGCCCAAGTGCTTAAACAAGAGCTAATACACTTTTAGAATAACCGACGCTAAGCCTTCAATCAGCAACTCCCAACTTAGAAGGATGTAAGCTACCTGTCCTGCCACAGCAGTGCAGACCACTAACCTTAATGTAAAACAACTGGTCTGATGCCCAAGTGCTTCAACTAAAGGCTTAGAATAACAGTTACATTTTAATCAGGCTACTAACAAGCAGTAATAATTGCAATAAAGTAGGAAGAAACACAAATGCACTTTATTCATCTGCTTTTAGTGTAATTTTTTATATAACAATAGAAAACAAGCAAACTGATTTAAACAAATTACCCAATTAACAGTAAAAGTGCTCAAAACTGAGCCGTGTTCCAGCAGTCTTCAATCAGACAAGTGTCAACTGCATACCCCCGTCACCAAGGCGCAGGGGAACCGTCTTCATAAAAGATGGCCTGGATTAGTGCTCAAGTTATACAAACAAAGCTAGATTCAGCATGCCTGCATCCAGTCTATGCCACAGTAAACAAGGCACACCAATTTCAGAAAGAAACAGTTCAAATAAGCAGGCCTAGACTCATTCATAAGGAAGAATGAAAATGGACAACAAAGATGCCAAGTTATGGTAAGTATATAACTTCTAATTTTACTTGGTTACGACTTCAGTATCTTTAGTGCTCTTTTAAACATTAGTGACTTAAGATGGGGTTTGTTTTACAGTTCATCAGTTTAACAATAAACTTCGTCTTTTTCGGCCATTTCCTGCAGGACTACAGTTCTTGTGTATAAACTACATGCAACAAGACTGATGTTTTTACATTTTTCTCATTTATTTACTAATTTCACAGTGTTGCTGGCTTTGTTCCTCAACCTGCCAAAACCGGTCTCTGGTTCAAGTCAGCTCCTTGAACTTTTTCTGTTCAAGCAGTCTACTTTGAAACAGTGGAGAGTATTTCACTGGCAAAGTCTCTCTGTGATCTTTTTTATTGTCATAAGACTAAGAAGCAGAGTCCCTTCAGCTTGCTGGCTTGCTTTTAGTTTGCTAAACCTTTTCTCATTAGCCTGCTCTGCATACAAAAATGTTTTTCATTCCTCAGAAAAAAAAATTCTGAAGGCTAATGGATGTAGCAGCTTGAGTCTCATAACTGCACTTCGACATCCCTGATTTTTGGGGTAAACTTGCTTCTCTTCTGCCTGAAGTACTGTGAATAATAATTTTCCACAAGCGCTCTGGTGTCAAGAATTTATTTTTTTCCTTTCTGCTACATTTTAATAGTAAGAGGACAAGATGGAAGTGACTGGCAGCTTAGTCTGAATTGTCAGTTTTCTGTTTTTTAAACTTTTTATTTCTTGCTTTTCGTGTACTTTAGTTTTCTGTTTTTTTGTTTTGGTATATTTATTGTTGTCTTTGTTATGTAGATTACTTTTGTTTTCTGAAACACACCTGTAATGTCTGCAACTGATTATTCTGTTTAATGGTTCAGCTGCTGTAACATTTAGTATTATCATTCTGTGTGGAGTCTGCATGTCCTCTCCACGGTCAAGTGGCGTTTGAAAGACATGCGTGAATGGGCGTGCTTCACTGAAGGTTGGGTGTCGGGCTGGTAACTTGGCATCATAAAAATCGACTGCCAGTCATTAGCGAACCGGAGTTCCGCTGTGGCGACCCCTAACCGGGAAAAGCCAAAAAGACAAACAACAGTTAACCCCCAGTCAGTGCATTCCTGTAAGCCCATATTAGTTACTAGGATTTATCTTGAAGAAATGTGTCAGACTAGGTTTTTTAAATGTTTTTGGATAGCTGCATTAATTACTTTGGAATGCAGTAGTCTGTGGAATTGAACAGCGTTGATCTAGTGGATGAGATATCAGATATCTATGAGAGGTGTATGGTACATATTATGCAGTCACTTTATCTGACACAAATATTTGTTTAACCCTTTGAAGAGCTTGGCAACAGGACTTTTTTTGTCAGTGGTCTTTTCTTTGTTGACTTCATTTGCTTGGAGTCTTCGTCAGCTCTTAGGTCTAATGGTACAGTGCTGGTATTTTGACTTTATCATTGTCGCAGTCAATTTTTTTTTGCTCAGTCAGTTGGACTTTCTAATCTACTTAGAAGATGGTTATGGGACATGATTGTGTCATAGTTTTCTTTTCTTGCCACATTACAGAGTTAGGCATTTGAGTGGATTTGTGTCTGTGGTTGCTATGGTAACCATATTTTTCAGTTGGACGCATTACCAAGGATTTTTATATTTTGTATTCTCTGTCACATTCTTCATTGTTTAACTTTATTTAAGTTCATTTAATTTATTTAACTTTTAGTTTATTTTCTTCTACAGCTGTTAATACTACTCTGATTATATAAATGATTATATAAAGTGCTTGGAATAAAAGCACTATAATAAGCTTGAACTTTGCAGGAGCAGTCCTGTCTGCTAGTATGATGGTATCTTTACTAATAATGGCGCTTGTCTACTTTCCCATGGCCAGATTTGAAACATACACACAATGTACCTTCTCATTTATTAAATCCTACTGTGAAACTCCAGTCCAGTTGCTTATTTGTACTTTCATAAAAAAAAAAAATAATGCAGTGTGTTCCTTCCAATTTCTCAAGAATACCAAGAAACCTCTCAGGTTTTGTGTGAATTCTTTGTCTTCTAATTCCACATTTTCGTTTTTGAAACAGCTCATCTTGAGAAACCTCATGTTCAGCCAGCCTTTTTTTCAGAAGACCCGAGTTTTTAGTGTTTTTTTCTTCAAGCAGTTGTGTACATGGCGGTCATATTTGAGTTGGTCATCTATTGTGACACCTTAGCAATGTAAACAGATGGACCTTGAAATGGGTATTACCCAGTCGGACTTGCCCGGTAAACAAAGACAAATGAAATGTGTATCTTAATTTGAAAGCATGCATCCTGGTGATTTGAACAGAGAATTCAACTGGATATGTTTTTGTAAAGTGAAGTTATTCCTCTTTAGTGAATGTTTTAACTGGATATTTATGACGTTAGCCAAACTGCCAAAGAGACTGAATAAAGGTGTTGCATTACAAAGTTAGTTGTACTTTTTCCTTAATCTTTTGAATAATAACTGAAGTGCTATTAAGTAGAGAAATGTAATGCACTTTTGATTAGTAGGTGCATGATGTTGTGAACTCCCTGGAGTTCATTTTGTCCTTTTTCATGGCAGTACCCCAGTTATTTGGTGAGCAAATTAGGAACAGAAAGATTGGGTTTTAAAAGGGTAGATTGGCTGGAACTTTTGTTAAGCAATAGGTCAGAGACTGGTATAAGTGAAGTTCACAGTAAAATCATGGTAACTAGTGGGTTAACCCCAGTGATTAATACTTTTCTAGCCTTTCTTAACATCTGTGACTGACACTGCAGAAAGACTAGAAAGAAAAGTTTACTATTTTTGCAGGCTTGTGATAGAGGCTTTAAGAGACAGCCCATGCAGAGGTACACTCCCTTGTGATCCTAAGCAGAAATCAGAGTGAAGGAATAAGGGTAGGAGGGCAGTGAAAACGGACACTTACCAAACTCTCCACTGCTGGGCTGGCCTTCCTCAACCCATCCCTTCATGCCCTGTGAGCTGTTCCCTAATTAGTGAGGGATCATGTTCATACCTGTCATGTGATAGAGGAAGCAGGAGAGACACTCCTTCCATCAGCCACATTTAAGGGGGAATTCTTAAGGTGCAAATGCCACTTCATTACTGTTGCTTGTGGCTGGCAGGTCTGCTAATGTAGATCAAAACCTTTCCAATTGGGATGAACTTTGGTTTCAGATCACTGTCCTCAACACCTCCGCAGAGTCATTTCCTCATCTACCTTTACAGAGTCTCTTGAGTCCATGTGCATCCCTAGGGCTTTGGGCAGTAAAGCAGTCTAGTGCCTGTTGGGATCTGACTGGGTAGGTGAAGGAGTGCATCTTTAGAGAATCAGGGTCATGCAATAGCCCATTTCCAACCGGCAGTGCCTCTGGCATGCACTTCCCTTTATGTTGGGAACCCATTGAGTGGTGCACTGCATCAGCCTATCACTCACCCCACACAAGAGGGTGTCAGGTGACAGCAGCCCACCCTTTACTGAATCAAGCACAAGGATAATGTTTCCTTCCTTAGGTCTTCTCTTCTGAAGCCTACAGGAGTAATCAAACTTTTTGTCTTTCCTGCTGGCATATGGAAGGCCTGATGTCTGCATTTAGCCTATCAACGGGAACTGTCATTGGGAATTTGTAGGATCTAGACATGGTTATAGTCAGCCATGTCTTGAAGGTCTTGTGTTGAACCTGTCAAGAACTGCTTAGAGAGACCATTTTCATCAGAATTGAGGCTATCTGCTTTCATTGGAGTTCCTGGAACAGGTCATGACTGTACCAAAACTGTCCAAAGGTGTGGTCTTCATTTTGAAAAGAGGAGGGAGCTAGCTTTTATTTCTGCTTCTTTGTTACTGCATACAAGTTAGTGTGCTCCCATTCTGTCTTGACTCTGAGTAACAGCAATATGCAGTACTGTGTGTAATGTTCCAAATGTTAACTCCCCAGCGTGTGCTTCCCCTGCTGCATTAGGACGATTGGATGGTGTAACTAGGTATGCTGGACTCTTTTTGGCACATCAGAGCATTGAAACTTTAGATGTGACTCCTTTGATTTCTTCTGAACTAGCACCACATTCAGTATAAGGACCTACCATTTGGGGTCATCATCTTCAGTTTCTTTACCAAAGTTCTAGTCATGGTGGCCAAAGTCTTGATGAAGATTGACTATCGAGAGTACCTTTGTTGCTAGTGTTTCTCTAGTACTGTGTACTTGTATGATTCTATTTAGGGCACATTGCATTATATTATTCTGCTTAGAACAAAAGAACAGCCATAGTACCTGTAATAATTACACTAATAAACTCAAAGTTTTAAGCTCTAACAGAATAAAACGGTAATAACATTAGTAAAATTGTAAAATGTGCGCACAAATTTGTTTTTAGCCATGAACATTTAGAGTGAGAAGTAAATGGCAATCTTGATTTGAGTCAGTGGCTTGGCGTTCAATGTAGAAATAAGGAATAGCGCAGTGGGCATTTAGAAGGAAGATTATAGTGTGCATTCACAGTAGCAGAAGGGTCTTAAACCATGTAGGCATCTGCCATCCAACCATCTACAACCCCTTTCCCATTTTTGCACATGGGGTTGGGGTGTCAGTTCAACAGTGACAATTGTCTAGAACCACTGTTTAGGTAATCTTCCCTCCCCTGTGATGCTGATATTGTATATTTCCATGTTTTACACATGAAAACATGTGCTGTTTTTTTTCCATACAGTGTTGTGTGTAATGGACACAGAAGTATTTGCATTTTATTTCCTTTAATGTTGGTACAAAATTTGTTCATGATGCTTACTGGTGGGGGGGTTCTAGTTGGTGACTATTGCAAAGAATAGATACAGTCATGTTTATTTCTTATTTATCAGCTCTTTCAGGTAGGAATTAAAATGAATGCTATAGCTTTTTATTATTGAATTTTATTGTAAGTGAGGTTCTGTATTATGTGTTGCAAAATATAGCTTGGAATGCATTTTTGTATGAATAAAAGCATTCTAATGCCGAATGTTTGCTCTAAGAGGCATATTCACATTTTATAGTGGGAAGACTGACTGCTTTGCAATTCTGGCCGAATGGGTCTTGTCAGTTTCCTATTGTTAAGGAATGCAGTGACAGCCATCTAGAAAATGTGAGGATCTGTTGTTATGGTGATCACCTCACACTTTTGAAGTCTCTTTCAGAATATTTGAATCACAGCTTTCTCAATTCTTGATCTGTTTGTGTGTGAATGAAAGCTCTACACAATTGTGTGTGTTGTTGTTTATATTATATGATGCACACACTTTTACATGATTTAAACGTGAAGATCATTCTTTGAAGATCATGATTTAAGCGTGAAGATCATTCTTTGAAGATTGTGTGTGTGTGTATATATGTATGTATGTATGTATATATATATATATATATATATATATATATATATGTGTGTGTGTGTGTGTGTGTGTGTGTATATAATATCGTATGTATGTTTCCAGTATATTTGCATCCCTGTATTATCGATATTTGTCAGCTTAACAAGCCAGCTGACATTTGTTGCACTCTCAGGTTCATCCTGTCCTGGCCTTTAATCCTAATTTTTTTTTTTTCAGTCCTAGAATTTCAGAGCAGAAATTAGCAGTGAATTCTAACTCTTAATGATTGTTACAGCTTTTAAAATAAGAGCACAAGCACATTCTTTTCTCTAGATAAAAGTAGAAGTATTTAGTTTCTGACCTGTCCCATTCTGAAAATGAAAACCTGGTTCCACTTTGTAAATGGTGCCATTTCATTTGCCATCTCTGCTTACTGTAATACTTAGCATTACAATAACTTTTCCTCTTAACCTTCTGTACCCTTTGTCAGAATGTATAAAGGCTATAGAAATTGCAGAAAGAAGTCGTTGGCATCAACCTGTCACAGTTTTTTAAAAGCACAATTTATTTTAACCTTGGACTTTTGTGTACTCTGAATTCCTTCTTTTTGCATTCAGTCTTCTACTGAATTGGGCATCTGACTGGGTAACATTTTTGTAAGTGCATAATAACAGCTGAAAAAATAACATGCCTCTTTGGGGAGAGCAGCAGAACGTTAAAAACATGCTGTGCTGTATGTTGTTCTCCTGCATTTTATAGGATGCTGGAGTTTGGCAGCATACAGGTGTCTTGTTCTGATTAGCTGTCTGCCTCCAGTACTTAAGCGGGGAGACATGAGAAAACAGAGCCTGTTTCTTACAAAGCATGAGCGTGTGGTAATAGCATTAGTCTCTTATCTTCAGGATTCAGCACTAAAGCGGTTTTATGTGGCTCAGTATATTTAACATTTTCATTATTCTAGCAGATGTCACATTCACTCAGATTTTTTTTTTAGGTTCCTTATAATGTTTTCATCACCCTGTAGATAAGGTATAATATCTGTGTGTTCATTCAATGAGAAGCGCACTCCCTGAATTAAAACAGAATGCAGTATTAGGACTCTGTACATAAAGCAGTTAAAATGTCTGCATTGGCTTCAGCCTTTTACACATCTGTAAGCAACTAGTAAGCCTTGAGAAAATGTGGATTTTAAAGCTTAGCTTTGTTGATAACGTTTACATATACAAATGATCTGAGGTGCACTGGTAGACATTCCTTTACATTGAAGGGCCTGTTTCCTTGTGGGCAAGTGTTACATTTTTTTTTTTGTTTTTTGTTTTTGTTAGTGTGTGTTAATCAAGAAGTGACATTTGCATGCAGTATTGCAATAAACTGACAGCATTTAGAAGGGATACATGAGTGTACACCGCTTAGGGACTATTGTGGTATGATGCTATGTACTTTTTAACTACATAAGAAATCTAGGGATGAAATGGTTTGGGGAAAGGAGGTGGTTTTGTATATTAAAGGGAGGGTAACATAGTAGTGGAGTAACAGGATGAACGTAATGGTGTAGGAAAGGGCTGAATGAGAGACCCATCCAAGACTGTATGGGGAGGCAAGAAATCCTTCAAGCTGTCTGCCTGGTTTATAGACCAGCATATGAAAGAAGTATGGAAGGAAGAAGATATTCATGAGCTGGGATTAAACAAGAAGGACCACGGTAATCATGCAAGACTTTTTTTCCAGAATTAAACTGGTAGTGGGCCCACATTTGGCATAAAGAGGTGGAGAGAGGACTGGAACAGACTCTGATGGAAGTAGACCAGAGGTAGAAAATAACCACATGGAGGAAGGAGCGCATCCTTGATCTGGTTCATGCCAGTGCGGATGAGGTGGTGTGGGTGAGGAGCTGGTGTTCAGCTGTAATCAGGCCACATTTCTGTAGGAGAGGCAACCTGGATGGTAATGTGGAGGTAGAAGGCTGGCCTTCATTCTCGTGGACTTTCCATTGAAAAGAGAATCTTTGGAGGAACTGACAGCAGTGGAGGGCCTGTAGGCGATGCATCAAGAGTAAATTTAAAAAGTTACAAGATTAATTATTGGAAGAAGGAACTATGGAGGTTCACAACTCATCCTAGCTTAACTTTCTCCATATCTCAGAAACTTATCTTTATTATTTGATGTAGTATGCTTAGAAAGCTAAATACCAAGTACTAAAACAAAATTTATGCAAAGATGAATTTCAGCTAAAACAGCTAATAAAATTAAAATTCAAACAAGCAGGATTGTTGATAGAAAGGTTCTCAGGATTTAAAATTACTCTTCTAAAACATGATAATTTGAGGGACCTCTAGTTTGAGACCTTAGTCTCAGACCCATATCCAGAAGATAGTTTTGTTCCATAGACAGGAAGGTAAATGGATTCATGCAGATGACTTTGAATGTGTCCTAGGAATAACTGTCAGCCTGTCACCTGCTTGATCTGAGTTGGCTGAGACTGGCCTAGGCTAAGAAGCTCCTGTATTCCAGACTGTGTTAGGACATAGGTTAAAACTAAGATCATCAAATGACCTCAGTAAGACAAAATGGCTTTTGCAGGTCATGTAGCACAGGAGTAATATGGCTGGTCTAAGAGGTACTAGACAACAGACTAGCTTCCCAGGTGTGCACTCACTGTAGTTGTGCAAGGCCACCATCTGTAAACCCAAGCTAAAGTAAAACTCTGTGGTGTAAGGACTGGTGCCCTGACTGCAAGCTGTGGAACACCCAGATTGGGGAGAATGGGTTAGAATGGCATTTGGCTCACCCATCTGGGGGGGTAGTGTTTCTTGGCTTGCTAGCCCTCCATCTTCAGTGCAATTAGATGCTTGCATGTGTATGGAGCTGGAATCGAGGAGGCAGTGTGTGTTTGTGTGTGTGTCTGTGAAGAAGCATGCATGGTAACACAGTTAGAGGGATGTAGGTAATTCTTCCAGTGAGGCAGATGCACACATCATCACCAGGGGCTGGGGTTAAGGCCTGCAGAAATCCCCTTTGTTGTCTGGATGCTACTGAGGGGACAAACAACCTTTGTGGCTGTTTGGCAGCCTCTCCAGATGGCTGTCACCCTTGTACTATACTGGGTACAGCCCCAGTAGGGGAAATGAATGGACTGAGTTAATTTGGAGGTGGCAAGATCATCAGTATGCATGAGATCGAAAGGAAACAGAAAAAAAGGTTATTGTAGTAATCCAAGTTGACCAGACTATCACTGTTACAAGGTATGATGCAGGAACTGTTTTTCAGCTAAAAGTGAGATAAACTAGGAAACTGACTGTTTAGATGTTGGGGTGATGCCATGTGAGTGGAGGTGGTTATGAAGGTTCTGTTGCATTTGACTAACCCACAAAGGAGTCTGACATTTGCAGACATTGGGTACTGCTTTCATGGTATGCTTTATCATTCTGTGCAGTACCTAACACCACCCCTGGCAGAGGACATGCATCACTGTAGGGTTTCATAGTGCCTTCTCCTGCAAGTGTATGCTCCTTTGCACTTGCAGATGATGGCTGCCACCGGACAGTGGCTTGGTGAGCTGTAAGCTCACCTTTCAGAATGCCCACTGCAATGCCACCTCATGCAAGGAACTAAAGATGTATGCATCCTGCTCCACCCTCCACTCCCTCTCCAGCATGAGGGAACACATCCTCCCCTGCCAATGCAGTCATTCACCCAAGTATTTAGTTGAACTCTGGTTGTCTGGGATGTATGCAGGACTTTATCCCTCTATGCCATTAACTCTGGCTATATTCAGCCAGCAGACTTTAGCAAGAAGGTAAGTGGCCTGTAAATGAAAACTGGATGCACAAAACTTTAAGTATATTATAGAGAATTTGTGTCCTAGAAGTTTACCACACACACCAACAGTAAAGATTGAGACCTTTTGTACCATGAACCAAACAACAGATAACGTCAGAGAAAGGTGGACACCAGGCAGAACCAAAATTGAAATAAAAAATATTTATTGAGCGCTTTTGTTCTACAAACTGGACTTCTTCATCAGAATGAATATTTCTGTTACATCACTTCTTTATATATTGAAATATTAACCTACTGCAATTAGTAAAAACAGTTGTCAGTCATTGCCACAGTGAGGTTAGGGTTCCAATTCATAATGTTCAAATATTCATTACACATTGAATTAAAACAATTTAAAATATATTTACGTATGTAATAAATATGTGGATACATATAAAAAAATACCTAACCAAAGCCATACCATTTATTAAAAAAATTCTATACTTTCATTGCATTTAACTTAAGTAAAAATTGATGAACAAATATGAACGAAAAGCCACCAGCCAGATGAATAAATCCAATTTAATAACGAAACGAGACTTATACAGCCAAATATACGAATTTTTAAAAACACCAAAAAAACCGCCAAAAACAGATATATGTAAGCACGTTCGTTTAAAAGTTTTAAACTTCCTCAGACAAAAGACTCTATTACATCACTTCCTTTTATAAACTTTTGATGATTCAAAAAAAGTGCGCCAAATTCTAATTCAGTTTGGAGCATGCTCAGTTGCAGAAAAGTGGGAAATAGAATTTCTAAATGCCAGACTCATAAATATTCAAAACATAATGGATAAACCTATACCTAAATACAATCATTTACATCCTAACATTTATATATTTTAAAAAACAATACAAAACCATGCATCAGTTCTTAATTTTCATATATATATATATATATATATATATATATATATATATATATAATGAAACCCAAACTTTACCTAATCTCTTAAAATCTATAATTAAATATTCCACATTTCACTTATTTAATATTAATAAATCTATATATAACAATAAATATTAACTCCTATAATAAATTATAAATAATTGAATTCATATAATATAATTTAAAAAAAATGTTATTTTAAATATATTACTATATTATTAACTATATTGTTTATAATATATGGCTTCCTCCATAATAATTCAGAATTCTTAAAATACTTTAAATTCAATGTTATGCTAATCTCTAATTTTATTACGAGTTAATGCCTTTAATTTTAAAATTGGCCCGATGGAACTTCTTTTATTTAAACCTGGCACAAACTCGGCTTGTAATTTTATTTGCAAGATCAATTCTCTTTCTTCCAGAATTAAGTTCCAAGAGGTCCTTTCTTTTATTTCCACTTGATCTATCGCTATGTAATAAAATTTATGATTATTACATTCATTGATATGTTTTGCTAGCGCATTATTCAGTTTCTTATTTTTTATGGCATATTCATGCTCATAAATTTTCTGTGTGAACATTCTTTCAGTCTTACCTATGTAAAATGCAGTACAGGAATTATATCTTGCAAGATACACTACTGCTCTGGATTTACAATTAAATTTCTTTTTAATGTGATACTTTTTATCACGTATAATAAAACTGTCACCTTCTTGAATTTTGAAACACCATTTACAAGCTCCACATTTATAATTTCCTTTCTTCACTTTTTCTCCTATTCCTATATTATTATTAGATTTTAATAAATCCTTAAAACATTTTCCTTTTCTATATACTATCATCGGAGATTGGCTTTTTAAGGATTTATTAAAATCTAATAATAATATAGGAATAGGAGAAAAAGTGAAGAAAGGAAATTATAAATGTGGATCTTGTAAATGGTGTTTCAAAATTCAAGAAGGTGATAATAAAAGTATCACATTAAAAAGAAATTTAATTGTAAATCTAGAGCAGTAGTGTATCTTGCAAGATGTAATTCCTGTACTGCATTTTACATAGGTAAGACTGAAAGAATGTTCACACAGAGAATTTATGAGCATGAATATGCTATAAAAATAAGAAACTGAATAATGCGCTAGCAAAACATATCAATGAATGTAATAATCATAAATTTTATTACATAGCAATAGATCAAGTCGAAATAGAAGAAAGGACCCCTTGGAACTTAATTCTGGAAGAAAGAGAATTGATCTGGCAAATAAAATTACAAGCCGATTTTGTGCCAGGTTTAAGTGAAAGAAGTTCCATCGGGCCAATTTTAAAATTAAAGGCATTAACTCGTAATAAAATTAGAGATTAGCATAACATTGAATGTAAAGTATTTTAAGAATTCTGAATTATTAGGGAGGAAGCCATATATTATAAACAATATAGTTAATAATATAGTAATATATTTAAGATAACATTTTTTTTAAATTATATTATATGAATTCGATTATTTATAATTTATTATAGGAGTTAATATTTATTGTTATATATAGATTTATTAATATTAAATAAGTGAAATGTGGAATATTTAATTATAGATTTTAAGAGATTAGGTAAAGTTTGGGTTTCATTTTATATATATATATATATATATATATATATATATATATATATATATATATATGAAAATTAAGAACTGATGTATGGTTTTGTATTGTTTTTTAAAATATATAAATGTTAGGATGTAAATGATTGTATTTAGGTATAGGTTTATCCATTATGTTTTGAATATTTATGAGTCTGGCATTTAGAAATTCTATTTCCCACTCTTCTGCAACTGAGCATGCTCCAAATTGAATTAGAATTTGGCGCACTTTTTTGAATTATCAGAAGTTTATAAAAGGAAGTGATGTAATAGAGTCTTTTGTCTGAGGAAGTTTAAAACTTTTAAACGAAAGCATACATATATCTGTTTTTGGCGTTTTTTTGGTGTTTTTAAAAATTCGTATATTTGGCTGTATAAGTCTCGTTTCGTTATTAAATTGGATTTATTCATCTGGCTGGTGGCTTTTCGTTCATATTTGTTCATCAGTTTGGTCGTTCTTTATCATGTCTTAAGTAAAAATTGAATGGATGAAAATTAATTTAAACCTGGAGCATTGTGCTTGTGCATTCCAGACTAAGCTGCCAAAGGAGGTCTTTATATTCAAGTCTACTGTGCCAATCCCCACCCCTGGAATTTTGTTCAACCTTTTCCAGTATCCCAAAAAACCTTGTACAACATAAAGAGTGTTTATATATTACATTATTATCATTTTTATTTTGTAAGTCATATTGGTGCTCATATATTCTTATACACAAATTTCTTTCTGTTTTACCCACAAAAAATGCTAGGCAAGTCAAGAATAAGGAAGTGATGTAAGAGAAATCTTCATTCTGTTGAAATCCGGTTTGTAGGACAAAAGCGCTGAAACTCCTTTTGTTTCAATTTTAGTTCTGTCTGGTGTCCACCTTTCTTCAACATTATCTGTTTTTTGGTTACTGGTTTGGTCTATAATGTTTTATGCCATTTTATTCATACGTTTTGTTCCATCCCTACTCACCAGGCATTTAGAAGGGAAGACACCTTTTTTTTCTTGGACACCTTACTATATGCTTTCTCATAATTTCCTCTGACTCAAAACGTACTTTTAAAAGCAAAATAGGAAGGTCAGTCACTTAAATTCCTCTTGGCCAAGACAGTCGTGGTTTTCTTTTAATGAACCTGTCTACCGTTCATCTGTGGCCATTACGTCTACACACTTCCTTTTTGGCACAACAAGATAGCTTTGTATTCCAGTTTCAAGACACTAACTTTGCCAGCTGGAATATTATATTTTTAATTCCTAACCATGATTTCTTCTCTGCTCAAGTTCTACACATCTTCAAGGAAGTCTTTAAACAAATTACAAGGAAATCCTGGCTACAGATGTTGAAGAGCGTTGCCTTTTGGACTGCTTCACAAGGCCTAGACCTTTTGAACCATCCTGTCTAGAGTATTGGAGTACCTTAAACCACTTGCACCTGTTAAACTTTGCTTACTTATGGTGTATATTTCTGCAGTTTCTGCCTGTGTTCTAACATATCCATGTTCAGCAACAATACAGCATTTGAGGCTTTCTAGAAAGTATGCTTCACTTACTACCCCAAATAAAACATGTTTGCACCATCTGGGGCTTGAAATTTCAGTTAGAAAAAATATCCTTATATCCTTTTGTGCCAGCAAGTATAACATGTATAAAATACCTATGTTTCATAATAAAAGAGTGTTAATGAAGACTTATTGCTGTTTCATGCCAAAGCTTGTGTCAGCAATGCCATTGCTTCATTTCATTCCATTCCATTGCCATTCTTTTTACCGCCTCCCACTACCAGAATGATACAGAATTTATTGTGTATGCCATATGTGCATAGATAAAGTGCTATATTAAGAGGACAGAGCCTTCAAAAAGGGGAGGGCTACCTGTCAAACTCTTTCTAAATGGCTAGTCAGAGCGCCTGTTGTATGTTCAGAGACTAATTGCAGTCCTTAGAACTATGTTACAATAAGTGGTGAACATGAGTGTATGTAAAAACTCAGTTTGCAATATCACTTCATTCTCCCTAATATACTGTAATCTCAGAGTTAGTGTGTGTGTGTAAACATATATGTGTGTGTATATATATATATATATATATATATATATATATATATATATATACACACACACACATATATATGTGTGTGTGTATATATATATATATATATATATACACACACACACACACACACACACACACACACACACACACACACACACACAGATTCCCTTCACAAGCTCGAAGTTCCAAAACTTTGAACCGCAAATAGTCGAGACCATAAGATCAAAGTTTTGAAACTTTGAACGTTTTGAATAGAGATCGGCATACAACGCTGAATGAGAAATTTACCATTTTCCTCACTGTAGTGCAATTGCAGAGTTATTATATTTAGAAGGGGTTGTGAGGGGCATGGGGGATCCCCCCCCGCAAAAACATAAAAAAATATATTTTTATTACAGTTTCGAAGTTTCAGAACTTTGATCTTATGGTCTCGACCATTTGTAGTTTGAAGTTTTGAAACTTCGAGCATGTGAAATAGATCACACATATATGCACACATGTAACAGGAGTATAGGAATTATTGATATTTATATTAGTTTCCCAGTGATATGCTTGAGGTATAGACTTACAAACTGAGCTGTATCAGATACTGCCATATAGACTAGAAAGAGGTCACTTCTAAGTAAGCTGTAAGTAATGATAATGACAGTGTGAAAAACTCTGTGTCTAGTTTATTTTGCAAATTTTTGATTTTTCTGGTCAGGAGTCCCGTTGTAGGTAGTTTATGTGAAGAGTAGAAAATGCAGCACTGTAGTCTATAATGGGTCAGGTAGGTGAGGTGTGAAATGATACTGTGATCTCTTTGGAGTTATCTAAGCTGCCCTTTAGAATTATGTGGGCTACAGAGTGTGCTAGCATGTGTTTGGTAGCTGCACAATGGTCAGAGTTCATATTATCTACCACTGTCTCTAGATATTTAATGATGGTGTCTTTTTTATGATTAGACCATGTATTCTGTAATCATAATTTGTATATTTTGACAGTCCTCATAAAGGTAAGATCATTGTTAATGTACCAGATGTGTTTTATATACATTAGGTATATGTTCATAGATAAGTACTAGGCTAGCTGCCTTTCTGGGCCAGTTTAAACCTAGCCATTTTCTCAAAGGTGAGAATCTAACCCTTTATCATGTGTCTGTGAAGTATACACCTTAGCCGTTATGCCAGCCTGTATAGGTCAGTAATATTAAGTCCGAATCAAACCGTATACCTTGCGTTTAGAAGATGAAGACATTAACCACTATGCCAAGGCATTCAGGCCAGGTTTTGAGACCAACAGGATCTCTTCTTGAAGCTTGAGTTACAGGTGTTGCTTTAGAAGAAGTATAACATTCTGCACAAGTGTACAACTTCTGTGACTGTGCTGTCTCAACAGTATGAGATATTTACAGGTCTGGCTTGTCATGATGCTGCTAGTACTGTTTTATGTTACAAAACTGTTCTCCGTCTGTACATCATGAATTTCTTTAATCATGTCAAGGTCTTCACAATCATCACAACCCAAAATATTAGGTTGCTTTGAGGTAGCTTGAAATGTCATATGGTTTGAAATATTTTTGGATTTCTATACAATCTAGCTAAACTTCATCCTTAGGCTTCATTCTTTACCACAAATACGACGAAGGTAAGCATGGTGACTGCAGATTGTGTTATCTTTTAGTAAGAAAGACATTTTCTTCAGTTAGTCTCAAAAGGTCTGTAGAACATGCTCCCTATTTCATATTTTTTATTCAAAAAGCGTGACAAAATTTAGTATGTACCCTGTTTGTCATTGGTGAGAATTTCATTGAGAAAGGTTGAAAAAAAATGCATGAAAGCAACACTAAAATGGCCAAAATTTTGGACATGTTGGGTCAGCTTCATAGTTGTGGTACTGACTAATGAAGATGAAGCAAGTAATAAGGGTCACAAAATGGAAAGGAGGGTCTAGACTTTGAGTACTTGAAAGGAAACTTTGCTGGTTAAACTGGTTTCTCAGAAGAAAATATTGATATTGAAAACACTTATTGACTTACTTCACCAGAAGTCAACATGGCTGCTGGACAGCATAGCATTATGGTGGTTCATAAAAGAGCAGATATTTTTTTCAGTTTTGGAAACCACATCAAATGTACATGGTAGATGGAAGAAAGGTCTTTTTTTACTATGATTTTTCAGAATAAAATGATCCAATGTCAGTTTATTGGATGCCATAAGAAAATATCACCAAAAAGCATAACTTAAAATGGACACTGCTATTTCTCAATATGTTTCCTGAAGGAGTGACACTGTGAATAGATGCAGTAAGACTATTAGAATTTATAATTTCAAAGTTTGGAATGTGATTGATAATTACGAGTCATTGTTTCAGAAGAGCCTGAGACCTAATCACTACAAGATTTGCCTGCTTTAGTGTAAGTTGATCAATGCTCCATATTCATATCAGTGAGGATTGTCAAGGGTATTCCTTTTTCTTTAAATTTAGACAGTTGTAATGGTAATCCTTAATGGCTGGTAACTAATGGAAAAGTTGGTGTCTGAAGCCGTAGTTAATAATTTGATTATCAAACTAAATGTTCACGGTGGATGATTAATTTAATTCTCTATGCTAATATGTATGATAAAGATTGTGTACTTAAATTGTGTAATAATTGAAGTTTTACCAACCAGATGAGTTATCTGTTATGTTCTGTCTGTAAAATTTACTTTTTGGGGAGACGTGCAGTGCTGTAACTCTTTTCCAATGCATGACTGACGGTTCATTTCCTCACAAGTATTACTAGTATATAATTATGAGAATTTGACCAAATAGAAGAGGTTTTCTATTCTTTATTCCATTGTTATAAGTACTTTGCAGAATTGAACATAGGTTCTCCTTTAAATACTGAATCTACTAGATTGATGGGAATTTTTCTAGTGGTAAACTGCAATATGGTTTGATTGGCTGTTGCAAAAGGTTGAGGGGATGATGATTGGATTTGATGGCTTGGGTAAATTATTGCGTAACTGCCAAAGGAGTTTTACGAGTTGTTGATGTAAAGGTAAGTTATTCAGCATTATGTAAAGTGATAAATTCCTGCTTTCATGTAAACTTCACTTCTTCACCAAAACGTTATTTTGCATGTACTGTTTCCACAATTTCTATTGTTTCTATGTAATTTCCCTCTATCCTTTTCTAAAGGCCATACTAATGGTTCTTTTATTTGTGTTACAGTATTCAATATTTAAAATACAGTTTGTTTAGACATTGAGCTCCATTTTTTAGTAAGTGTTTTCTTTTTGGCAGCCACTGGAATTAAACTTGTCGAGGTAATTCAGATACTATATCTCAGCTCAAAAAAATAATTTCCTTAGTTTCACCCATTAAATCACCCACTATTACTCAGAATACTCTGTAGGGAATTCTTAGCCTGCCAACTCATTACACACCCAAAACACCAACTCATTACATTCCCAAAACATGTTTCCAGTTATCTCTTTCTTCCCCATCACATCTCCAACATTTGTCTTCACCCTGAGGAAAAAGTATTTGGAATCTGTTTGGGATATAAAATCCTGTGGAAACACTTCAAACAAAAATCCTAAATCTTATAGAATTTTTGGCATATTTATGAACCATACATATGCCTTTCCTTTGTGTCCTTCTGAATTCCTTATACAGTCTGTCTTCCTAATCTGTTTCCAACATCCTCTAATTAATTCTTGTTGTTTTAGTGCATCATTTTTTATGCCCTACTACTGCAGCTTCTCTTCTCGAATCAGTTAAAAACGCTACTAGAGCAGAATAAGTTTTTCATGTAGGATTCCCCTATCTTTCTCTTTGCCTATAATCAGAAATCAATCCCTGATAGGGAAGGCGGTCTCTAGCCTGCAGTCCAAATCTCTTATTGGCTTCTTCCCATTCTGTTACCTTTCCCAATCTAGTTATTTATTCCAGATACCTTGATTCCTTTGCCAGTTGTTTTCCTAGTAAATTCCTGCCCCTCTTGGCTATTCTCCTTACCACTAATTGCAGTCAGTCCTCCATTCAGCAAAGTCTCCATTCCCATGTTGGCATAGTTCTTGGAATACTTTCTTCTGCTTTATGAATATAATATTCTGTATGACTGTTGTTCTGTAGAATCTCCATCCCAAATCTCACTGTTTTCTTATTTTTTGAATTTCCTCCCTGCTTCATCATTATCATCCCTTTCCACTTTGAGTAATAGTTTTCTGCGTGTGTTATGTCTATGAGCCTTAACTGTGCAGCCCTAAAGCATCACTGCAAATCAGGTAATCCTGATTCACTTTGTTCTATTGAAAAGATCATCTTATCCAACTCGACTCTTGCCCTGTCCCCCTCCACAGATAAAATCTTTCATCTCTTCCTTGGTTGCCATCCACAACTTCTAGCTGATAAAAATATCTGAAGTATGTTCAAAACTAAAGGGGCTGAAAAACATTTTCAATACTACAATCTTGCCATCCATATCCATAAACAAGAACTTCCAGTTTCTCAGTTTTTGTGATAACCTTTTGTTTAGTCTCTTCCCACATATCCTTAGCTGCCATAACAGAATCCTTTTTAATCCACACTCCTAAATACTTCATTTTATCGTGTATCCCATAAATATGGATATTGCTGGACCAATTCATGTGTGGGTACATATTTTACAGTTATATCCTTTGTTTTATCTTCATTAATTTTATATCCTGAAAAGACTTGAAATTGTCTCTAGATGTTTTGCAACATTGAGTTGTACGTTTCTGGTTTTATTAAGTACAGAATAACATCATATGCAAATAAAACCATGGCACATATATCCTTGAATTTTTGAATCTCTTAATTTCTTTGCTAGTCTCTCTAAATATAAAGCAAATAAAGGGGAAAAGGACACCCTTAACTGGTTCCTCTTCAGGCACAACTTGTCAGAAAGGAGCCCTCCCACTTAAAATTTTGCCTCTGGTCCCTCATACGTTATCCTAATTAAACATGTTATTGTATAAGGGAATGCAAATGTTTCCATTGCCCTACTCATGAAATTCCAGCTTACTCTGTCAAATACTTTCTGTGCATCAGGACCCATCAAGAACAGCAATATTTTCTTACACTCTGCTTCCCTGTTGATCATCATTTTTATCAGTTTTGACAACACATTTTTTTCATTCTTTTAACTATTGTAGGCTTTAACACTTTATAGTCATGGTTTAAAATTGAAATGGGCCTATATGAAGCTGGATCTGATGTGGCTTTACAGTCTTTAGTTGTTACAGCCACTATAACTTTCTTCCAGGATGTTGCTGCTTCCCCTCCCTTTAAAATACTGTTAAACAGTACCTTAAAGATCTTTATCACTTTCTTCTCTCCTGGCTTCCTAACTTCCATAGGAATGCCATCTGTTCCTTCAGACTTTCATGCAGATTTATTGTTTGTCACCAATTTTATCTCATCTCCTTTTATCTTAACTGTTAATTGTTGAACCTCTTGTACCTCTAAATTGGCATACCCAATTCTTCCATAAATTATTTCTACATTTCTTTGTTTTATACAAATTTTCATAAAACTTCCGCTATATGTCTAACACCGCTACAAGATCTGTGGTTATTTTTCTTGTTATAAGCTCTCTAAATTTGGCAACAACCCTTTCCACTTTTTGTTGGCTATGTGTTGTGCTAAAAGTTTTTGTGCTCTGGAGTTATTGGCAAAAACAGCTGTTTAACAGGAATCTTTCTAAATTCATGCATATTATATAGATACACCCTTATTTTTCTCTTTAGCACTCTGCAGTTGTGCCTCTTCTTCTGTGAGATTCCCTTTATTCTGCAATGCTTTAGCCTCTGTCAGCCCCTCTAAATAATTCCTGTTAATTTTTAACCATGTTTATTTTTCTTTTATTTCTGCCTTGTTCTTAAACTTCACTTTCATTTTATCCCACTCACTAGGTACAACACCAGAAGAAATTTATATATTTCCTGATAACGCTTGAGTAATTTCCATTACCCATTCCTTAAGCTCCTCTCTTTTTAACAGGTATGTGGGGAAGCACCACTGTCTCATTTTTATTTTATCACCCTGAGTTTTTATTTTAGGTGTTATTGGTGCATGATCTGAAACTGTTCTTGAACAGTTCATATTGTATATGTCTGTTTCCAGCTTTTGTGTTTCATGCATCCAATAATATTTGGCAGGTTGATGTTTTATACAATCACTTTTTTTCAACTCCTTTTGAAACTCTCATTTCAGTATGAAGCCAGCAGTAGCATTTCTTAGAGTTCCATTCCACTCCTGGTCAGGATTCTGCACAGCCCCCTTTATAGATCAACTTGAGTCATTGGACAAATACAATTAAAATTAAAAAAAATCAGCTCCTTCAGGTGCTTTCGCACCTACATTTGAACATTACTAGGTCTGTACTCCTTTGACCTTGCAATCTTTAGGGTGAACGTAAGGTGGAGCACTGCCCCTAGAGTACTTGCTGTGCCATGGGTGCATTTTATTCCTGAAGGGGGTGTTTTGTTTCTTTCCTTTTGTTAGAGTTAATAAAATGTTGCTCTAAAAATAAACAAATGGGGGGGTCCCAACAAAGTGTGCAAGCAGGGAGCCTTAGGCAGTTGCTTAGTTCGCCTATGCGTAAGACTTTCCATACGTCCCTCTGTATTCTGGTGTCTGTCCACAGTTTTCTCCTTCTCTGTCTTCCTTCCTCCTAGTGTGTCACCCTCCCGTTGCTTTTATTGTGAAGTCTGAAACGAGGTATTTACTCACTACCTCTGCTTTTTCCCAGTCTAATATAATCTTGCATCCCATCTTATTCTCAGCCTTGCCAGATCTGTTCCTCCTTTATTCTGTACATCCAAGTAGGACCTATATTATACTTTTGTTGATTCTCTCATTTTGCCTTTGCTGATCTCACTGTCTTTGATATTGTTCTACTAGTTTTTACTGTTCCTCTTCACCTCCCAGTCCCCCACCTTCTGTGGGCTTTTCCTTACATATAGTTCATTGTATACTGAAGTGCAAGTCAAAGCTCACTGAAGAGGTAGCTGTTCATACAAATTATGTTAGGAAGTTTTCTCCTAGTAAGGTAGATATCATTATCCTATTTAAGGGAAAATACTGTTTTAATGTAGCCCTTAGTCTCATGAGAGTGTGCAGTGCTGAATAGCAAGGATTACTTTTTGTTTTCTTTGACTGACCCAGTATTTTGTTGATGTACTGTAGCAAAGCAACTGCCAGTCCTTATTTAAATGAGCAAAGCTCTCCTTTAGGGGCACAATTTGCTTTGCTTTCTGTTTGGCAGCTAGCTTCATTGTCTCATTCTGAAAGACTGACAGGTTGTTGCCATCCCTGGGCAATGTATTCTTTCACTTCATTTGTAACTTTTCAGTAGTAGAGCTGTCATTTAAAAAAGTGTTTAACAACTCAGAAAAGCAAGACTTTGAAAAACAAATTCAAATAAATAAATAAATAAATATACTTTTATATAAAAGTAACTTTACCTATGTCACAAGAGAGAACTTTTTTTTAAAACACTTTTATTGAATTTTACTCTTTGAAGAAAGGTGAATTCTCCTTATAGTAATACCAGAAACTTATGTTCTGAGAAGACCTTTAAGTTTGCTAGTTGTATGAAGTACAGTTTTCTTATTACATGAAACATTGTTTGCACAGATCTATGACAACTGGTGTGGCCATGCAGCATCACCATGAACCTCTTCCACTTCTGTCTGCTTGGATCCATCTGTCCAATGTCACCACAAAGTATGAGAGAGGCCTGCAGGTCTGGGAAGTGCCATAGTAGCTGTCCAAAGGTGGTCTGTGTAATTCAGTAGCCTTTCCTCCCTTACATGCAGGCATTTTATTAGTAAGCTGCTTCCCTGAAATGACATGGACTCAGAAGTGTCTCCATGCCAGCTTGTAGGATGACAACACCCTCAATCCCAACCCTATGCGGTTTCTGAGCTTTGGTCTCCAGTGAAGCTACTGAAATGCTCAGTTTGCCACCAGCATGTCATTCCAGTCCCCACGTCACGATGTGAGTTAAATTAGCAAGTCCTCATCACTCCTCCCTTCTCCCTGCAGTCTTCAACAAGTGCCTGATCTGAGAAGCTAATCACTCATGTTATCCGGGTCATAGTTAGGGCCTTATCTGTCCCCTGTCCCCGCTTGTCATTTGAGTTAGCCACACCTATGGTCACCTTTGAAAGATTTCTTTTTCACCTGCAACATGTCCTTGGGATGTGGTAGGAAACTAATGCAAATCAAAACAGAAATCTATGTGGGTATAAGGAAGAAGTGCAGACCCCACACACAAGGCTTTCCAGAAGAGGATCAGGCACTGAGAGGTAGCAGTGCTGACTGCTGCATTTTTGTTAGCACTAATCCCACTGTGTAGATGTATTATCCTGTTATACAGCATAAAACAGTGCCAGCTGTGATTTTAGTTCACTGAGTCCATTACATTCTGATTATTTACAATGACAGTGCTGTACTTATTGTGAGTAAAATGGCTGTTTTGTTACCTCTCACATAAACTCAACTTGCCCTTGTCTAGATTGTATTTTCTTCACTGGGAAAATAATTGTTACACTGCCGCATATAAGTCTTGCACAAATTAACTGTTTCTTACTTTGGCAATTAAGTGGTATTTCTCTTCCTTAGTAAACACCACACTTAAGATATCGACTTTAAGAATTTGATTCCCTGCTTCTCACATTGTATGACTCATTTCATTTTGCATTTCTGGCCCAGGGAATAACTGCGTAGTAATATATTTGAAGCCCTGCTGTTGTTCACAGCTAGTGGGGCCACAAATCTGATAAGTGTCTCGAGTTGCAAGCTGATTATGAAGAGGCAGCTGTTTTGTATCGACTGAGTGAAAAGCTAAGACTGAATGATATGGAGTTTAGTCATCACTGCAAACAGCAGAGATTAATGAGAAAGTACTTTACATAGATCTTCACTGTCAGGATCACTGCTGCAGTAAATGGGAATTGTACTGCTGGTGGACAGCTGGCCATCCGGCCTGACTATCCAAAGCTTTGGCTGTCCAGCGCATGGAGCTGAAATCCCCTCATCCCATAAATATCAGTAAGAGTTGTATAAAAAGGAGAGCAGCCCATGCCATACATGCCCTTTTTTGCTTTATCAAGTGATTTCATGTCTCTTCAGTGCTTCTTTCAGGTGACCTGCTGAGCTAGGAATTTTATTACATTTTTATGCAAAGTACCTAGACTGAGAACTTTCCTCCTTTTTGTAGTAGTTTTCTTGTATCCTGCAATTTGCTGTTACTTTTGTTGTCATCATATGGTATTTTGAAGATCTTTCCAAAGCAAGTGGCATCCCTGGAAAAGATCAAAAAATGTGGCTGTGGCTGGCCAACACATACCAGCAAAAGGATTCCTTGAGTGGTTATTCCGTTTTGATGAGAGTCGTCAAGTGTCTTAAGTATGAATGGGAACAAAACACCTGATCACAGATCTGATGAGTGAAAGGCAGTTTGTGGGGTCCAGCCCACCGAATGCTCCTCTTGAGTGGTTTTGTAAATTATAATATTCCATCAGCTAATAACATTGTCTGACAATTTGCTTGCTGATTTTGAGATAATTGATACAAGAACAATTGTTTCCCTTTCTTCATGTTTGTTTAGGCTCGGAATTGGTATGTATAATTAACTTTGTGTGACAAGCGCATTTCCCCTTCAACTTTTGGGAAAAAAATATGCTGAGGTGGCCATTCGTAGTTTTGGTAGTTCAATTCTTCATGTGTCGATGTTTAGGTGTTAGGTTATCTCACGTTTCGATTTGGTAATATAGACCCATTTACTCCTACCTTTTTTAAAGATCCCAATTACTGTTTTTATCTCAGTTACAATGTTCACTACTTCAAGTATAACTGGTTTAGATTTTCATTTCTGTTTTCTTGTAATTGCTTTTTGGCAGTCACCAGAATTAAACTTTACAAAGTCTTACCATGTCTAGGCAGTTCAGATCATGTAACCCAGTTTAATCTTTTCCTTAGTTATAGTCATTTGCTCATCCAGTATTCCTGACTGAGTACTCAGTAGGGAACTTTTAAAGTCTGCAAACTCGTTGCTCTCCTAAAACATATGTTCCCATCTACCTCTTTCTTCCTCATCACACCTCCAACATTTGCCTTCTACCTGAGGAAAACTTATTTGGAGTCCGCTTGGAGTATAAAAGTATCTATGCAAATACTTCCAGGAAAAAATCCTAAATCTTATAGATTTTGTTGGATATTTGGAAGCCATACATATGTCCTCCCATTGTCTCTTTATGAATTGCTTATCTGATCTCTCTTCCCAATCTTTTCTGACCACACCTAATGGATTCTTATAGTTATTGTGCAATACTTTACACACCCTACTAATTAGCCCTTTTTACACAGCTTCTGATCTAGATTCAATTAAAATCTCAACCAGTGCAGGTGTTCCATTTAGGATTCCACTATCCATTTCTCATTGTCTGTACTCTGATATCAATCCCCGATAGGGGAAGACCATCACTACCCTGCAATCCAAATGTTGTCTTGGCCTCTTCCCATTGTATTACCTTTCCCTCTCTAATTATTTGCTCCCAATACCTTGGTTCCTTTGCCGGCTTCCTCCAGTAAATTCCAGCCTTCTCTTGCCTATTCCTTGTACTCCTAATTGCAATCATCCCTATCTTCAAAATCTCCTTTCTCAATTCCCATGTTTGCTTTATTCTTAGTATACTTTCTGCTACTTTATGAATATAATATTCTGTGCTTCTGTTTGTGTATAACAACCTTAACTGTGTAACTGTAAAATATCCCATCAAATCAGGTAATCCTAAACCTCCTTGTTCTATTGGGTGGTTTAACTTATCCTTCTTGACTCTTGCCCTCTTCCCCTCCCAAATAAAATCCTTACTCTTTTTTTAGTTGATATGCACGACTTCTGTTGTTGATAAAAACATGCCTGACCTGTGTATAGAACTAAAAATAAATAAAATCTTTCTACTGCATGTACCTTGCTATCCAAATCCATAGCCAAGAACTTCCAGTTTCTTAGTTTTTGTATTGTTTTTTGTTTAGTCTCTTCCCACATATCCTTAGCAGCCATAACCAAATCCTTTTTAATCCATACTCCTACATACTTCATTTTTATAATTTCCCATAAATATGGGTATTGCTGAATCGATTCATATGTGGGTTCATAGTTTGTAGCTATAGCCTTTGTTTTATGTTAATTTTATATCTCTCAAAAAAGAGAGAAAAAAATACTCTCAGAATGTTCCACAACATTGAGATGTTCTTTTCTGGTTCCATCAGGTACAAACTATCATATGCAAATAAAGCCAACTTTTCGTGAACACCATACCAATTCTATCCTTGAATTTCTGAGTCCCTTATTTTCTTTGCCATTGCTTCTGAATATAATGAACATAACAAAGGGGAAAGAGGACACCCCTGATGACTCCTATCTTCAAGACGCAACTTATCAGAGAGGAATCCTACCACTTTGATTTTTGCCTCCCATCCCTCATATATCCTTCTAATTAACCTTATTATTGAATCAGGAAATGCAAATGCTTCCATCGCCGTAGTAATGAAATCCCAGTTTAATAGGTTGAATGCTTTCTCTGCATAAGTAACAATGGTATTTTCTTACATTCTCCTGTCTGGATCATCATTCTTCTATTAATGTTGTCATATGTTTACATCCCCTCCACAAAACCACATTGGTCCATACCTATCAACGTTGGCATCATCTTTGCCATTCTGTTAGCCATTATAGTCATAAACATTTTATAAATTATGGTTTAAAATTGAAATGGGCCTATATGAAGTTGGATCAGATGGGCCTTTAATGTATTTAGGTATTACAACCAGCACATATTTTTTCCAGAATGTTGGTGGCCCTTTTTCTTTAAAAATGCTTTTAAACAATACTTACCAGATCTTTATCGCATTCTTCCCTCCTAGTTTCCAGACTTCCACCAGAATACCAGGTATTCCTGTAAACTTTACTGTAAATTGGTAATACATCACCATTTTTTATCTCATCTCCTCCTATCTTAACTGTTAATTATTGAGCCTCATCTACCTTTAACCTTGGCATATTTTAAGTCTTCCGTAAATGTTTCCATTTGAACTTTTTCTTGATTTCCCCACTTCTCTGATTTATACAAATTTCATAAAACTTCCAGAATGCCTCTCTAATACCACTACAGGATCTCTGTTATCTATTAAAAAAAGATTTATTTTTATTATAGGCACAATGACTTAGCAAAACCCTTTCCACTTTCTATTACCTAAGTCATCGTGGCAAAAGTTGTTTGTGATCGGGGTTATCAAAAAACAGTTGCTTAACAGTAGTCTTTTTAAACTCATGCATATTGTCCAGGTACTCCCTTATTTTCTCTTTAGCATACTGCACGTGTGCCTCCTCTTTTTTTTTTTTTTTTTTAAAAACCTTTACTGAAGGGCCTTCTGTGTGGAGTCTGCATATCCTCCCCGCGGTCTAGTGATGTTAAAGACATGCAGGTAGGTGCGTGCATGAATGGGTGTACCTTCTTTGAAGGTTGGGCGGCGGGCTGGCAACTCAGCACAGTAAAAATCCACTGCCAGTCATTAGTGGACCAGAGTTCCACTGTGGCGACCCCTAACCGGGAAAAGCTGAAAAACATTACTATTCATAAGTTCATAGGTTGGTACTAGGCTGTCGGCCCTAGGGCCTATACAAGCCTAACCATAACAATTCTGGCTGTTTCTTCCCACACTATTTACTTCCCTGGACCCCTGTCTAGCAGGGCGACTGATGTGATCCCCAGGGTGAATTTCCTTTCACCCATCCAATCATCAAGGTTCCTTTTGAAGAGGGCCAAAGAGGCGCTCTGTTTGACATGTATGGGCAGTCTATTCCGGAGTCTGAGGAGTCTCTGGGTCAGGAGCCTATCCTTCCAGCATGTTTTGTTTATTGTGATGACAAGGTTTAGATCCCTGGAGCACGTGGCTCTGAGGGATTGGGATTTCTTTAAGTGTAGCATGTCCAACAGCTCTGGGTTTGACATGGCCTTGTATGTTAAACAGAGATCGCCTTGGAGTAGACAATATGCGACAGAGTATAGCTGGAGTTTTTTACGGTGGTCAGCATAGGGCATCTGCTTTAGGCCTGTGATTCTTTTAGTTAGGTATTTCTCAGCTGCCTTTCCAGTTGTTTCAGATATCTTGAAAGGTACTTGCCAAATAGGGCGGTGTATTCTATAATGGGTCTAATGAGGGATGAGTACAGTGGGACAATTACCTCCTTTTTTCTGGATGCAAAGCCCTTAGTGATGAGGTGTGCCACATAGAAGGATTTCCTGACTGTTGTGGCGATGTGGTTATTGAAGGTGAGACCACTGTCCACCTGTGCCCCTAAGTCTCTCATCACACTTTTGGTGTTTAGTGTACTGCCACCTATTTGATAATTCACGGGTACATGTTTTTTTCCCAAAGAGGATAACTATACATTTCTTGGCATTGAGCTTGAGCCCATGGCTCTGGCACCAAGCATCTGTTTCTGTAAGGCCCTTTTATAGAGTATCAGCATCATTTGGGGATTCAATAATGGCTCCCAGTTTGCAGTCTTCTGTGAACTTTGTTAGCCAGAGTCCCTTAGTGTTGGCCTGTACTTCAGAGAAGTAGATGCCAAACAAGAGAGGTCCCAGGACTGAACCCTGAGGTACTCCACTTGTCTGGAGCTGGATTTGGAGTCAGCTACTTTTACAGTGTGGGTTCTGTCAGTAAGCCAGTTGGCAACAAGTTATCATTTGTGACATAGGCACATTTACATTTATATAAAAGTAATCAAACTGTATTATCAAGTTAAAATTAAACATTTTGCTTCACATATATTGCTATAACCTAAGAAACCTTACATAAATTATTCAATTCCTGCCCCTTTTTTAAACCAGAAAAATCTGTATTAAACCATCACTTATGAAGTAAGCAATCTTACATTTATATAAATGAAAACAAACCACACTGACACAATCCCAGTTGCAAACATTGTACATCACTTATAATCTGCCCAGTCATTTTCAGTCAAACATTACAAAGCTCATTTATGCCCTGCCTTCTTCTCACCTCATTTCTCTCCTGTGCGGTGGTGCAGCGGTAGCGTTGACACCTGACAGAAAGAGGTTCTCCCATTCAATTCTCGGCTGGAGCACCTTCTGTGTGGAGTCTGCATGTCCTCCCAGCAGTCGAGTGGCCTTTGAAAGACATGCGTAAATGGGCGTGCCTTCGTTGAAGGTTGGACGTCGAACTGGCACCTCAGCACCATAAAAATCTACTGCCAGTCATTAGCGGACCAGAGTTCCGCTGTGGTGACCCCTAACCGGGAAAAGCATAAAGAAGAAGAAGAGGATGTATTGTTCTCACAATTCCCATTTTTTCTTATGTGGTTTGCCCTTCCTTTTTTTTTTAAGATCTCAATTCCAGTTGTTTTTTTCTCTGTTACTTTATTCACTATTTCTAATAAAGTTGGTTTAGATTTTGATTTTCATTTTCTAGTAATTGTTTGTTTGGCAGCCACCATAATTAGAGGCAGCAAGGCCTTGCCCATGTGTAGGCAATTCCAATTCTGTATCATAGCTCAGAAAAATCATCTGCCTCATCACGCCAATCTGCCCACCAAACATCTCCGACAGTGCATCCTGCAGGGAATCCTTAAAGACTGCCAGCTCACTGCACACCCAGAAAATATGTTCCCAATTACATCTTTCTTCCCTGTCACACATCCAACATTTGCTATCTAACTGAGGAAATATTCTCTGAAGTCTGCTTTGGGTATAAAAATATCTGTGTAAAAATTTCCAAGCAAAAATCCTAAATTTTCTAGATTTTGTGGCATATCTGGGAGACATACATATATCCTTCCATTGTTTCTTTGTGAATTACTTATCTTGTCTCTCTTCCCAATCCTTTCTAAACTCCTGTGATTGATTCTTATAGTTATCATGCAATATTTTGTATGCTTTACTAATTATTCCTTTTTTTAATGGCACCTTCTTTTTTAGATTTTGCTGAAAACTCTACCAGTGCTGGTCTTTCGTTTAGGACCCCCCCCCCTCAATTTATTTCTCTTTGCCTGTACTCTGATTTCAATCCTTGATAGGGAAGACCATCTCTATCCTGCAGTCCAAACAAATTCTTGGCATCTTCCCATGTTATCATATTTCCCTCTCTAGTTAATTGCTCCCAGTACCTTGGTTCCTTTGCTAGTTTTCGCCAATAAATCAAGCCCCGTCTTGCCTATTGTTTATATCCCTAATTGCAGTCATCCTTATAGGCAGAATCTCCTTTCTCCATTCCCTTGTTGGCTTACTTCTTAGAATATGTATAAAACAGCGAACAGAACCAATAACAAAAACGTTTCCAGGCAGCTCAGCAGAATAATGTACGTGGCAGTGTGGTTAGCCAAATTGCTTTTATTCCACGAACAAGAAGTAAAATCAGATTCCAGATAAATTCAAGGACAATTACTAAACACAAGCGCTTTCGCTCGGAATATTCCGAGCTTTCTCAAGTAAAAACAATTTAATAATTACAACCCCTACTTAAATAGCACCTGGTAGATTAATTAATTGATTTCCATCTCAACTTTTAAAAAGACAGTTCTTATTTAAGTTAAAAAAACTTCTGCAATCCAAATGCAATGAATGAATGAGTAACCATTCATCCAAAATCAAGTTGTTCAATGTTAAATATTGCATTATATACTCAGTCGTAAGATCATCAAAATTACATTTTTTACATGTAGTTTAAAAGCAAATAATTTAATGTTAAATATCCCATTTACTATTTTACGGAATAAATAATGAAGTAGTTCAGACTACTATAATTATGCCAAAATGTCAATTCCTTTAAATTTCAAACTGTTAAAAATACTAAATATTTCAAAAGATGTAAAAGCGGACAGGGGAATGTCGCCGGAGGAAAATAAAAGTTGGAAAATAGGAATGAAGGTTCCCAATGGGCAACTGTCATAACCTTGCCCTTCTTAATCTTAACACTGAACTAATACTTATGGTGTCATTAAGTCCAGGTGGCTTTCCTGCATCTAGCCTCAGCTGCCATATGAGCTCCCTGTATTCCAAAGTAGCCTCCCAGTCCCCTCCCCTGACATCTGGGGTGACCTGCTCAAGAACTATAAACTTCAACTTAAAGTTAGGGCAGCTGAGAGAGTGCTTGTAAAAAGCATTATTTTCTTTTTTCTTTTCTATGTCATAATAATGCTCATAGAGCCTCTTTCTTAATTCCCTTTCAGTTTTCCCTACATAAAAACTTGAGCAGGTCATGCATAGGCCCAAGTTCTTTAAAATTGATACCTCTCTTTCTAATAAATTAGGGCTTCCAGGATGTGTAGCAAGTTTGAAGATTTTAACAAAGAAATTGCAATGCTACACTCCATGTTTCTCAAACGTGGGTATCCCTTGGATTTATTAACAACATTAACAGGAGAGGTAAGGGCACTAAGGGACTCTTCCTATGCACCACTTCTTGGCAAAGGTTCAATGGATTTAACCCCATCCCCGGCACTTAGTGTGGACCAAATAGGCAACAAATTCATCTACACATACCCCAGTAATGCCCTGGAGATAGAAAGGGTGGTTTCAAAATATTGGTCAGTTCTCACATCTCACGAGGATCTTAAACAGAACCTTCCTTCTAAGCCAAAATTTATTAGAAAGAGAGGTATCAATTTTAAAGAACTGTTTGAGAGAACTTCAAGGCTGCTCTAAAATCTCATCTAAAAGACCACTGGGCGTGCCCCTTTAACAAACCTCAACATCTCTACCCCAACCTCTCTAATCCCTTTCTTCCACCCCTCTAACTACCTTTGAATTGAAGCCAAATACATTGCTTGTAAACCTATATCTCAGCTGTAATCTTAGCCACTGTTATTCAAGGGTAATAGCTTCTAGTTCAGCTATTAAAATATTTGCTAATATTTATGGCACCAATGATATAAGTGTTGTACCATTTAACTAAATAATTTCATTTTGAACTATAACTGTTTATTACTGTTGTTAAACAAAACCTACCTATACTTCTTGTAACTTGTAATCAATTGTTTTTAATTGTTGTTTTTATTATGGAACTTTTCTCCCTGGGCCTCCGCTGAAAAAGGACCTGTGTCCAGTCAGATTTTCCTGGTCAACAAATGTAAATAAATAAAATAATAAAATAAATAAACCTTCCTCCTTTGCTGTTTTCAGTATCTAGTCGCACGAATGAGCCAAATTTGTTTTGTCATTCGTGATTTTGATAGTAAACTGAAATGCACAGTATACAGAATGGATAAATGTTTACAAGTCATAATGTAACATATGTTGTGAAATAAAAAAATGACCAATAAGAAGTCTTTTGTTAGAATTTACACTGTTGCAGGTATTGCATGTGTTGCTTGTGATAGGCAGCCCTGAGTTCTGAAATGGATATTGGTCATCAGGCAACTAGCCAAGAAGGAAAGGGTGTCCGAGTGTAATGTGGCATAGGGTTGCAATAGTGATGGGTCAGAAATGACCTTTTGTTAATGTTCTAACCCTGTGACATAAGTGTCAGAAGACACTGTCATTTTATGGTGTGCTCTGCTACTGAGTAGGGGTACTTCTTCCCTATACATTTGGAATAGCCTCCTTTTGGACTTGATTGGTGGTCACTAATGTGCTAATTCTGGGATGGATCATTGAGGGGTCGGGGTGCCTGGACACCTTTGCTTGAGGTAATTTTGGATATGAGCTAAGAAAAAGCTGTGGTGCACTGACAGAGCAAGTATAAAAACTTAAAGAAAATCATTTGGTAATTAAAAACATTTGTTTCAAATCAACACACAGTTCATTTATGCTCTGTAATGTTTTCTTGTTGACTGATATCTTCCTCACTCTCTTTTCTAAAAAGTGTTGACCTGGTGCATGCTCAGATTCATGTGGCTGAAGGGAGGAGCTTGCCAGACTTGGGACTGAAACAGGATAATATTCGTATCAATGGTTGTGCTATCCAGTGCCGAGTTACAACTGAAGACCCTGCGCGAGGTTTCCAGCCAGACACTGGACGAATTGAGGTGAGAAGCGACAATTATTTCACAATGAATTCAAAGCTGCAGTCTGTATTGCAAATCAGACTGCATTTTCCAGTGAGACCACACCCTTATCATTTACACCTGGCTTAAACCTGCTTGCTACAGTAATTAGGCTGCTGCTTATATAATATGATTACTTTGGATTGGCAGTTCAGAGGGTGATGTGCCTCAGAGGATGTTGCCTGTAGGTAACAGCAAGAGATGCTGCATCTTAAAGTGCTGCTTTTGGGGAACAGGGCAAAATTTTAAAGAATTTCATAGTCCCTGCATTTAGTGAACATTTTAGTCTTTTTCACTGGAATTTCTATAATATGCCAAATACACATAGAAAGATTAAGAATGAATGAGGCTGTATTGTCAGAATAAGTTTTATATCAACATGGGTGTGTGACTGAAAAGTAGTATACATCATCATCATCAAAATTAAGAGCAGAAATTATGAAAAGAAGTTTGTTTATAATAGACCCATATTGTAAACACAGCTAGTTAAAAACAGCAGTTTTTCCACATTTCAGTGTGAAATCAGTTTGAATTTTCTGAGAAACTTTTCATGTTTTATCATGTTGCCTTGTTGCATCTCTGCCAGTTTTTTCTCTACTTTGAGTTCAAGACTATCTTTGCTGAGCCCACACACTGATTTTGTTTTTCACAGATTGCTGACAGATGCGTGTAACAGGGATTCAGACATGATACAGGTCACTGTCATCTGAGATTCACTTTTGCCACTGGTGTTTTGTGCATACTTACTAAATTAAATATCTGATTTTGTTTTTAACTTATTCATAGCTGGCATTTTATTGCTGTCTTGATGGTGATTCCTAGTATATGTTGTAATTCCTAAAGTCTGGTTTCATTTTCCATTTGTAGGTTGTTTCTTAAAGCTTCTGGTAGTTCTCTGAGATTGGTAAACAGTGCCAAAGACCATATCTGCTTGGAAACAGAAACCTTTATTTGTGATATGTAATTAACCTCAGCACACAATACCTGCATACAAGCTAATAATTTATTTATTTATTTTATTTTATTTTATTTATTTTACATTTGTTAACCGGGAAATTCTGACTGGACCAGGTCCATTTTCAGCAGAGGCCTGGGAGAAAAGCTCCAAAATCAAGTTATACAAATACAGTACATCCAGCATAATACACAAAACAGGTTATATTACTATGCTCAGCATACACGATTTTGTCTGCATCGACTCTGCCTGCTCTTGTTAGAGTATCTTAATCCCGCACTTTACTAGTAAACCCATTTTCTCTCTGTCACAGTGGTCTCCTATTCCATATTTTTCCCTTAGGACTCAGTCTTCTCTCATCCATTCATTATATAAATTAAAATGCAGAACAGGATCGCAAATGGTGTTATGTGAAGATCTTTTTAGTAAAGTGCACAAAGATCCCTAGTGCTAATTCTTCAGTGATCCTTTTGATCCAGCATAGAGTCCAGAAACCAACGCATTTTGACAGTTTACTGCCAGAGAAGGTCTAGAGATTTGAATATACGTGAAACTTTTATCATCTGTTTCAGTTAATTAGGAAGCCTGTGGAGATGCTCTGAGAACATTCTTTAGTCTGGGCTCAAAAATGATCTTCATGAGACTGTTTTTGGCCTGAGGTACCATGTGGGGTCTATATTGTAAAGTCGAACGCTTACCTTATCGAATCCCTAAACGTCAACCCGTCCTCATTGAACCGCGAAAACATTGATCGTCCAGAAGAGCGAAACCGGAAATGTTGAATCGTCATGGTTGGCCTTCTGCGATATAGCTCCGTAAGGTAAGTGTGCGATAGTTATGGACCTTAGGGTTAGGGTGCAGGTTAAGGTAAGTGCATAGATGGTAATGTATGTTAGATTTAGTGTAGGGTTTTGTTAAGTGTATGTGTGTGGATTATTTAGTTTGTTTGGGTTTAGGTTTTTAAGGTAAGTGTGCGAAAGTTACGGACCTTAGGGTTAGGGTGCGGGTTAAGTTAAGTGCATACATGGTGGTATATGTAAGATTTAGTGTAGGGTTAGAATTAAGGTTTAGGGTTAGAAGTAGGGTTTTGGTTAGTGTATGTATGTGGTTTATTTAGTTTGTGTAGGTAGTATGTAGCGGGCGGTGGGGTGGGACAATTATGACAGTTCGACTTTTTAATTTCGTGGTTTAGGGCATTCGGTGTTTATGTGGTTAGATGAGGACGGGTCGACGTTTAGGGATTCGATAAGGTAAGCGTTCGAGTTTATAATATAGACCCACCATGTGTCCCACTTTGACTGTACTGACTTTTTTGGTTAAAGCCACATGCAGTGGTTTATATGTTAACAGAAAAATATGGCTAAGGACTTCTTCCCTGAATTAGGAGCTCAGAACTCATTTCCTGAGGGAAGTGCTGTTTGTTCATTTTGCCCAAGGCCTGGTTAGAGAGCTCTTGATGAAACCGGCCATTACCACTATGATACACCAGTTGCAGTTTCCACTTCTTCCTCCTCTCCCAGATCTAGGCATACCCAGTAGCAGAAAGCTTCACCAACACGTGAGAGTGAGAATGCCCATTAAACAGTACATGGTCTTGCCCTATCCAGTGCCTTCAAAGTTGTCCATAAGGTGATCCCAGCAGCTGCCTCAGCAGGGTCCTGACTGTGATGCCTGTGCACTTGCCCAGTAATCGAGGAGCCTCAATCCTCACCCCTAACACCAGTGAGGGGCATCCACATTGGGAAGGATAGCAAATACACACACAGTAAAGTACAGTTTCCTTTAAGAGCACAGAGAGATCACAGTCAGTCCCCAATAAGACTCCCCACTGGCACAGCTGTAGGGTACATATATCAGCTTTGTGGTCAAGCTAAAACCTCCAGCATCCTCTGTCCAACCAGTGCTTCGTGTCCCTGCCCAAGTAGCTGACATACACACACTTTACAATATGAGTTATATACAAACACACAGACACTCCTGGGGAAGGCTGGCACAGGTTCTCCAGCTATGCCCCCTTCTCTGCCAGGCTGTAATGTAGAAATCACTGCCACCAACCACTAATATCAGCTACTAATGTGGCCCTTACTAAAGGGTGAATTATTACTGTGCAGTGTTATTATCCAAATAGTAAGTGTTACTGAGCAGTAAGACTATTGGAGTGGTTTTGTACAGTATCACTATATACTTGCAGTGTAATCTAGAGCTTAAATTATCTTTACACAAAACAGCCACAGTTGAAAGGTTTTAAAATATTTAATAATAAATAATAAAAACACAAGAAAATACTTCTTACTACACAGTGCTAGTCAAGAGTTCAGAGTTCACAGGAAAATGCTTAAAATAATACAGTAGATAGTTCTGACATCAGTACAGAAAACAGCTAGACTAAACTTACTATTTTCTGTCTGTATCTAAGAGCAATCACAGTTCTAAATAAACTTACATATAGAGCAAATCAGAGTATTGGTGAGTTGTTGTCAGCTTTAGACAAAATCCTAAATGCTCTCCCTCTGTCTCTGAGAAAGTCCTTTAAATTGGTAATACATCCTACTGACTCATTTTATATTACATAATTCTTAACAATTCTCTGGTTTCCCAGGCTAACAGAAACTCTGCATTTGCATGAATCTGCGGTGGTGGTGCTGTGGTAGTGTTGTCGCCTCACAATAAGACGCTGTCTGGTTCGATTCTCAGCTAGAGCGTCTTCTGCGTGGAGACATGCGTGAATGGGCGTACCTTCGTTGAAGGTTGTGCGTCAGGGCTGGTAACTCGGCACGTAAAAATCAACTACCAATCATTAGCGGGCCAGAGTTCCGCTGTAGCGACCCCTAACCAGGAAAAGCCGAAAGACACAGCAAGTAAGCTTGCACCTGACCAGGAAACCACAGCAATTAAAGACATTATATATGTAAAATCTAGCAATTAACTATGGTCTCGAAACAATAGAAAGAATCTGCTGGTTTAGACACCATAGCTCCGAGCCCTGAGATCAGAAAGTCATAAAATGCTTGACTTAACAGCTTTCTTACAGCGGAGTGCACTACTGTTACATTTTTGCAGTTCAACATCCAATACAGTCTTCTCACATTTAGGAGAACAAGCCTATTGCTTTTATTAATATTTACAAAGACATGGAATTATCTACAAAATTCTATCTAGCTAGGCTGGCAGCCTTCACATATCTTCACACTGACTTACAGTATGGGATTGTCTTTTGGGGAAAATGTGGGGCGAGGTCTTGAAGTTTGCCCAAGTTTAAAGAACTGTTGCAAAGGCTAAGTGGGTTGTCAACATTGTCATGCTTGGCCACATACTAGGGCTCACCAGTCCTTTCCTGAAAGACCTCTACTGGTGTATCAGCCACTTTCTGTGGAGCTGTTGAGACTGCTCTAGATTTCATTGCAAGAGAGGTTGTAGAGGTCAGAAGACGTGTAGCAGTTTTACTCCCATTCCTTCCTTGTCCAAAAAAAAAAAAAGACTTTTTTTAACCTGCAGCTGACCACCATCACCATCAGCCCCAGTTCTCATTCACTGGGTCTTCCAGTCCCATCACAAACACCACCATGAGCTCAACCTGACCCACATCCTGGGCCAGTGTGAAGAGCGAGAATGCTGTTGCATATCATACTGCTGCTGAGGAGTGTGCCCTAACTCTCAGCCCCTTGCAGTAGGCTTGACAGCTCTGCAGTTTGCCTGAGCTTGCAGAACCTCCCAACTAAGCAGCTTAACACTTATGCAGCATGGAGCTCACCAGATTTATATGCTGCTTATTACAGTGAATGGCTCACCAGATTCATATGCTACTTATTACAGTGAACGTAGGCTGCCAACCCTGGATGGTCAAGCTGACATCGGCCTCTCACTCCTATCCACCCTTTGCAGCCCCTACAATTCCCATACCACTAATCAGACATGGGTCATCTATAGAGCACTAAGGAAGTTATACCTCTCTACCATGGGGCTGCTAACTGATGACATCTTCTGTCCCATTTTGGACTTCAGCTTCAACCATCACATCTGATATGTCCAGTTTTGTATGGTTATCCTGGGCAGGGGGGTCATGCACTTGTTGCCACATAGCATCTGAATGGTGTTTTTTGCAGTGTTTGACTACTTGTAGTATACAAGCATTTGGAAGTGCTCTGTATTGGCATCACTTCTGGTGCAAAGTGGTGTCTCCAGATGAGATCCCTAGTTTACTGTTTGTAGGCATCATTCCCAGTACAAAGCATTATAATTTGGAAGTCAACTGTGTTATGCAGAGGGATATATTCTTGACTACAGCCTAGGTGACCAGGGTTCAACTGATGGTCCATGTGGGGGAAGAATGAGAGAAGATTGGCAAAACAATGTCTTTTTGCCGCTGTCAGGGAGGAGGATGAGGAGACATGTTTGTATCCTGCTTATTGTGTAAGTCTCTGGTTTTTCAACTTGCAATACATAGACAGGCAATACAAGTGTGTGTCTCTGTCTAGGTATGTTGAATTGCATGTGGTCTTGCAGATGCATCACCCAGCAAGTGAACAGTCAGCCACATTATGATGGCTCTGTGTACCTGCTCCATTCGTCATTCATGAGTTGCCTGTGTAGCCTGGTAGCTGTGACGTTTTCCTCACAGTTAGGAGGATGCATCTGATGAGGGATTGTTTGAGGTGTGCTCCAGTTGCAATGGAACTGGTGAAGAGGGAGGTAATAGAAGGCATAAGAACTAGAGGTCAATGTTAGCTGGACCAAGAAGAATAACATAGTACTGCCATTTAAACTTCCTTCTGTGGACAGAATTGTTACAGAAATAGTTGGCCTTGATGGAGAGAGTCTTGCATGTGAATGGTCTCCTAGTGTTCCAGAACTTTGTCTGGTTTCTGGTAGCACCGTCAGGGATATCTATGCAGTGGCTCTTCTGTGGGTGGTCCCATGGATGCAGTTTCTGGGGATTGCCATAAGCTGAAGGTTTTTTGTGTTTCTGTGTGTTGCATGTTCAAAGAAACAGCAGCAACTTAGTCATACATAAGCCTGGTAGACCTATTTCTGAGGGTGGACTGGAAAGCACTAAAATATGTCCAAGAGTAGCCATGTTTAGAACCCATTGCTCCTCTGCTGTAGTTCTCCAAATAGGGAAGCCCTGTATTAGGGCAAAGGTGGACATTTTACAGTGTATGTCATTCTTGCCTTTAGATAATGCCCAAGAGGACATGGCCATGCCAGTTTCTGAGAGGACACAATGTAGTATCCAGGCTCAGATACTTTCTATATATAAAAGTAAAGTCCAGGACACAAACGTTGATGCAAATCTTTTTATATAAGAAGATTTGCATCGACGTTTGTGTCCTGGTCTTGACTTTTATATTTGGATTGGTTTTATTTTCTTACTTTGTATTCAGATACTTTGTATGTTTGGTTACCACAGTGTTCAAGCCAGAGTGATAAAATATCAATTAGTAGTATGCTTACTGTGAGATTGGCAACATTACAATTAAGTTATCAATGTTTAGGATGCAGCAGTTTTTATTTGAATATATTTAATTATGTTTTAATATAATTTATATTTGTACTTTATTTTAACAAGTGTAGCATTTAATTGTTTTTAGGTTTTATAAACCTTTAAAATTAGAGAAATTTAAATACTTAAATGTTATAAAACATCAGAAATGGTACAAATTCTGTTTAGGGAACAATAGTCCAATTGCATTTGATTGGATGTAATTTGAAAAATTGACATTTGACTGAGTTTGAGATTTTAAAGGAAGTTTTTAAATGTGAAATGATTGTTCTGATGAAATTTACAGTATTGTTGAATGAAAACGTTTAATCTTAATAGTTCCTGAACAACTTGCCTCCTTTTTTTTTTCTCTAGTGTATGGTTTTACACCAGGTTGGGGAGTGCCTACAAACTTCAAGTTGCTATTTGCATGCCTGTGGATAAAGTGAACAGTAAAATTTTAGTGCTCTCGGAGCTATTGCTCACTTAACAGACTTTGTGCCTTATGGGAGGCCTTAACAGCAGCTGTTGGGGTTCCTCATTATCAAGTCAGATAAGCACTTTATCTTGTGGGTTTTTATACAAACAATGCAGCATATATGCATAGCCACCATGCATGCAGGTATTAGTCCCATAGCATTGGGCCATAGATGAGGGAGTCACCCTCACTCAGAGGTTCAGATTCCTGATGAGGTTGAGGAGCTGGTGGATGCTCTGAGCATTACCTTCATTCTGCAGCTGAAGCTGCATATTTAGAAGCCAAACTGGTTAGGTCCTCCAGACGGTGAGTATTGTGGAGATCCCTCTGTTTCCTACTTGTAAGAATGCAGTTCTGTCTTACTTAGTTCATCAGAGGAGGTAGAAGTACGTGCACTCTGTGTCCTCCCCTCCCCCCATGACACACGCAAGATTCCTGACTGCATTCCTGTTGCTTCCATACTTCACTACAAAACTCAAGTAAGTTAAAAAGTCCTCCTCATTGCCCATTGTTTGCCCTGAAGGACCTTGTTTAAGACTGTATTGCAGGAAACCCTTTTGGTCCTAACCACGAAAATTGACCATAATTGAAGTGACAGTGAGTTTTACCTTGGGAGTCTGTTTTCTGATTTGTAGACCCTGCTACTGATCCCAGTTGGTCCGACAGTGTTTTAGAAATGATGAAGTCTACTACAAAGCTTACCACTCAGTAGGCTTGTGCCTTTAGTATAGAAACTGCTCTCCATTTTGATAGAGCTTTACCTGATATCATCCATATATTTCACTTGAAGGTGATCTTGATGTTTCTGACACAGCTCTATTATTAGGGCCTTTGTTATTCCATGGTCATAATGCATGTGTCGGATAATTTTTGTTATCATGGCAATATGGAAAGTAGGATTGTGATTCAGTAGTGGTTGGTCAGATGTTTCCATAAAGGAGTGCTACATCTGTGTCCTTGAAAGAATCGCTTACTTTCTTGGGACTTGAACTTCATGATGACGGGCTAACCATCTACCACTTGAGTTTGTTGCCGTGACAGCAATGAAATTCTTTTTGTGGAAGAACTTTTATTTTTTTTCTGATGTCCATGATCTCTGTTTGCTAGGTTTTAGAGCTTCAGACCCTTCTATGCAGAGAATCATTTCTGTTGTCTTTCCCAAGCAATGGGTATCCCACAAGGCAAAGCCATACTTCCTTCTGGAGTTAGTGTCAAAGCTTTACTGAATCGATCTTTTCAGCCTTTGGCATTCTTTTCAATGACATTAGACTAGGGAAGGACCTCATCTCAGTTGTTACCTGAACCGGATACATGACTTAGGAGGGAGGACGAGTTATCTCCTTTGTAGTAGGCAGGAAAGGGATTGAAGTTGGCAAGCAGAAATTTTCTAGGTGGACTGCAACCTGTATTATTTTTTGCCATGAGGCAGCTAATTGACATATGGTAAATGCAGTCATAAAGTTAATGCCATCAGAAGAGTGGCACCTCCAATGCTTGCTTTCATAATTTTTTTGTGAAAGAATCTCTGCCCAGTCACTTGGTCTTCAGTGGTTATGCTCACGAAATATTATTTTAACAGTGACAAGTGTTGGGTTACTTTGTGAAGCGAATACTCCTGGACTCCATCTCTGCTATGCGGTTATGTGGGATCAGGGACCATGCATCTTATTTAAACATGTAATCTAAAAGATGCATTATTTTTTGAGTTAAAGGAAGAAGTTTATTGGTGGCCTGGAGCAAACCGATTGGCTCTTGGATGAATGTGGTAATGTAGCTGACATGTTCATTCATGACATTTGTACCGGCACATGCATCTGCTTGAATGTGGTATTGTCCAGAAAAAGTGCCAAAGTCTGATAGGTCCTTAGTACGTATTTCTTCCCTACCAATCAAGAAAGGTTATTCTGTAGATGTTTAGTCAGTCAAGTGCTAGAGTGACAGGTCTGTTTTAACGTATAATAGTTTTATAGTATTTGTCAAGTAAGTTTAAAAAAAATAAATAAAGGCAGGTGAGTAAGTCCAGCAGTACAGAGTTCCTTGAGAATGTTTTTTTCATTAAAGTGAATGTTGACATATTAATTAGAATAACGAAGACTGTCATTGTGATGGAGACGTGTAAGGCAGGGATGGTTTAATGCATGGAGTATTCTGATTAAGGATGTAAAGATTATTTCCAGATGTTTGGAGTGATCACAGTAATTAGCTGTAAAGGAAAGGAGAAGGTACTAATCTGAATTATAACGTTTAAAAAATAAGAGGTATGGCTATGACAGAAAGATGAAGTCTCGGCCCAGAACTAAAATTCTAATAATACATGAGTAGGTTGGGTAAGAAGGGATGGATTCAGTTCCATATGCGTTGTGGAGCCTACAGACATGCACAGATCTAAGCACGTTGTGTGGCACAGCTGTGGAGGAAAGTATACCAGTCAAATTTAAAAATCTTACAGATAGCAATGTAAAGATAAAACGTCTTAACAAGGAATTGTTTTCCTGTAAGTTAGTTCAGAGTTCCGGATTATTGGAACGCCTTTACCTTTAGATGTGCTGCTTGCATTTCATTGTAATGCATCACAAGGGAGTCATTCTTTGCATTATATTAACAAGGAGCACTTTGTTTTAAACTCCAGCTTAAGATAATTGGGATCTGCACAATGATATGTTAAAGAAAGTGTGCTTTCATTAGTTATAATACAGTTTAATTACCATTTTTCTCTAAATGACCTCTAGAAGATTTGACACTATTGGCAATGTTGACATAATGTTGGAGAAGTTGCCCTTTCCTTCAAACATTAGCCGAACACTGCAAGGTGTAATGGCTAGGCAAGCATTCTTCAAAACAGCATATTTTGACTGGGAAGCAGTCACTGGTAACTCTGAGAGGAGTATAGAATTAACAGAAACCATTTTAGCTAGGCTGACTAGAATACCAGAGCTGTTCTTAAGGGTGATTGATTACATGTTTCTTTCTATCCTTATCCATTTCAAATGCCATGAAGTGCAGATTCATGAATGTAAATCAGTGATAATCATTCTTTTGTTGAAACCTTTTTCTTTATCTTTATGATTAATAGACCAAACAGAGGTACAGCATATATAAATAATCTGTGTTTTTTTAAGGGAAAATCCTGTTTGTCAAACCAGCTTTCATCTTATAGTAATAACGTTGAAGCCTTGGATGTAGGATTTGACAGTTAATGTTGTCGAGCTAGACATGTTCTAAAGCCTTTTAATGAATACTTTGCAAGGGTTGTTGGCAGTCTTTACTAATTTTAGGACCGATGCGTGTGTAGTGCGTGTGTGTGTGTGTGTGTGTGTGTATATATATATATATATATATATATATATATATATATATGTGTGTGTGTGTGTGTATAGCTCAAAGACTAAATAGTAGAACTTTGAGGTCAAGGTGATATGAGAATTATTCATACAACTTTCTGCACAAAGTGGTGTGCCACTAGAACCTATGCTTTTTGACTGGACTTCATAGTAACAGAAAGGACTGAGCCAAGAAGTTTGTGGATTATTGTAAAGTTGTGTGCGTGGTCAGCATTCTGAAAGATGCCTGAAGTTTGCAGAATTATGTTGACCAGCTAACAGTTTGGGCATTTAAAATGGTGTTAATTTCAATGTGTGTGTGTCCTGTAGTTGTGAAAAGATGACAGGGACGGTCATTTTTTAAATTTAAAATGAGTATAAATATTGTGGTACTGTAATCCAGTAGAACCTTTGCATTTTATAATCCCATCCATCTACAACCCACTTTTCTCATTTTTGCACGAGATTAGGGTGTTACTTTAACAGTGACAATCATCTAGTGCCAATGTTCAAACTGCTGGTGGAAGTTTAAAATTCAAATGTTTTCCCTATAAACCTTGCCTATTATATTGTGCTATCACAACACGCTGTAGTTCAGATGTTGTAAGACCTTTTGCTGAATACAGCTTTTTACAGTTTTTTTTCTCTTTATACTTTTGCCCCTGCACCTGCCCAACATCAAGCCTCTCCAGTCAGATCTGAGCACATTCTACAGAGCCATCTATGGGGCCGTCATTTAATCTGCCATGAAGGTTGCTAGTGACCTTGCTGGTATCCCTACAATGAGGATTTTTTTGTTATTTAGCCTAAACTCTTCTGTGGGTGGAGGGACATGCAAGGAGACATTTTTCTTCACTCCTTTTTGATGAAAACCAGAGCTATCTTCATAGATGCCTTTCATTGTCAGTGGTAGAGAGAGAGATGATTTTCATTGTTTTGCCAAGATTCCTTCACAGTGAAGACCTTGAATTTAATATATGCCTTTCAAAGTCGTAGATTTGTTTTTGATAGTACTTGTGTTAAGTGAGGCTATCATTAGGGATTTTTGTTGTTGGAATGTGATGGTAAGGGGGCCCAGGGTTCGGTTGTTTACCCTGACAGAAGTATTTAGTGCATTACAGAAGGATGTTTTTAGTTTTTCAGTTAAGTTCATGGAAGAAATTTCTGTAAGCAAGATAAGCGTAGTTAGCTCTTTGGTAGAAGTTCAAATGGCACAGATCAAATTGTGTTGCTAACAGTTATGGTTAATACTAAAGTAGATAATGTGCAGTGGATGGCAATGTTAAAGGTCCAACAATTCAGACTTAGGTTTGGTTATGTTAGCAAAAATGTTTATGGCTGTGAATAGTGGGGAAGAGTAGAAAAGCGACAGGGAGTAAATGGAAAGGAGGACATAACTGAAGTATTAGTAATATTTAAATATGATGATCTGCAAAATTTTATGGTTCTGGAGATGTAAAGAACTTATTTGACAGCAGTGAAAATAAGAAATCCTGACAATTTTACAGTGTTATAAGAGGAGTTTGGTAATATGGTAATGGGAATGGTTATAAATCTAAATAAAAAGTTACTCCAGGCAAGTGGGACATGGAAGCTTAGGCTTAAGGAAGTAAGGTACTTTTCCATTATTGGGACAACAGTGTCAAGACGATCGTTCAGCTGTAATCCAGTTCTTTAACATACCTATTAACCAGATATTCTGTTAATCTGTGTAAATAATACATTTTAAAATAAAGGCCTTAACTGTGCTAACTGTATTCACTTGGTTAACAAATATGTGAAAGAACTAGATTATAGCTGAGTGATCACTCTGAAACTGTTCTCCTGATAACTTACACAGAGAAAAATACATAAAATCTGTTCAGACAGAATGTGGTAATTATTAATTATTGGTTTCGAAGACATTTGCCACTAAAAATCACAAAGTAGTTAAATGAATGGCAACTTGAAGCTATCACACTTTCTTGATTCCAACGGATTTCTGTTCTGTAAGGGGCTAGCGGAGTGTTGTTCATGTCACTTGATAATTGATATGTACATGTTTTTCTTTTTTCTGAAGTGGTTAGAAAACACATTTGTGATTGGGCTTATTCTTTCAATTAAATGATGTTCATCATGTTTCACTGTTGCAGTCATTACACTTGGGTTATCCTGCTGACAGGCTACCCGCAGTCGGCCCGAGTTCCAAAGTCTAGGTCCGGCGTCGGATGCTGTCGCCTCTTCCCTGACATCAGTGCGCCAGGGGTATAAAAGATGCAACCAATGCCATTTTCTTCAGGCTTTCTTGCCGCGCGGTGCCTGAAGCAAAAGCAGTTCACAAGTGCCGGTCGGCCGACTCCTGAGATTTTCGAAATTGAGTTTCAGAACCGAAGTCTTCAATAAAGCTAAGTACCCCGTTGGGGAAACTTTTTCTTGCTCCAGACCGATGTCAGTAAAAGTTAATAATTGTATTTGTTGTGGGAAGCAAATACCTCATAAGGACTTTCACTCTTACTGTATTCCTTGCGTAGGCCCTGACCACGACGTTACTAGTTGTTGGTTTTGTGCTAGATTCAACAAACGCACTATTAAACGTCGGTTTGATTTTGCTTTACATTATTTTGGCCAAAGGTTTAATTACATAATGCCGCCGGAACAGCCGACGACCGGAATTTATAAAAAACGCAAAGACAAAGAAAAGGACGTACATCCGAGGTCCAAAACCGACAATGAAGCCTCTTCAAGGCCAGTTGCCGGTTCTCAGTGAGGCACTTTCGCAGCCCCTGACACCTGCTACCTCAGAGCCACAGGCCGTATCTGACAGCCATGTGGAGACACCGAAGCCTGTGAAAACTCAAGGTATTGGGCCTATGGAAACTATTCCCTCAGATGGGTCTGGAGCTGCTGAGCAGGCATCGTCTTCTGAGGGTGTTTTCAGACCTTCACAGCTTACAATTAAGCCCACTACAGCAGCCAAGGCAAAGTCAAAAACACCATTAAAGACAAGGAAACAAGTACAGCATTCTACTGAACAGTCATCCATGCCAAAGAAACAGATGCTTAAAATGGCCGAAGACCCAATTACTTTAATCAGGGGTTCCCATCCCCCTCCTGACAAAAGGCCTAGGCAAGACACTGACTTTGATTACTCTGACCAGGTTTCTATTTCCTCTGATTCCTCTTCTGATCAGGGATATTCTCTCCCTCCCTATGAGGACTCTGATGCAGAAGAGTCTATGCCTTCAGCCTCTCCGCCTGAGGATTATTATTTTGGGGAAACCCTGCACACCATGAGGGAGCATTTCCATTGGGAGAGCCAGGATTATTCAGAATCCAAGAAAAGGCTCAGACACTTTCTTTTATTGCCTCAGCACAGGCCCCTGGCTATTGCCCCTGTGCTTGATATTGTTGATGATGTTTTCTCTGAATCGAGTCTGTCACCTGATTCTTTACCCCCTGCGCCAGTCAAGCCATACCGGTACTACAGGGTCTCTGACTCTCATAAATTTCTTTACAAAAACCCTGCTGCAGATCCAGAAACAGTTTCTCAGGGTCCTAAAGGGGTTAAGGCTTCCACTGCTAAAAATCCTGTTCCCTCGGATAGGAATTCCAGAGCCCTGGATAGATGGGGGAAAAAAGTTTACACCTCTGCTACTTTAGCTGTAAGGGCTTTAAATTGCCAGTTTCATATGCTTAAATATCAACAGTACCTCATGTCCTTGTTAAAACAGAAAATGGTTTCAAACTCCAAGTCCAGACAGTAAGGAAATGCAGGATTTATTGCATGCAGCTGAACAAGTGGGAAAGCATACTCTACAATGTGGTTTTGATTCATTAGAGGCTTCTTGTAGAGCCGCAGTTACAGGCTCTGTTGTTCGAAGGCATGCTTGGTTGAAAGAACAAAGTTTACCTGAACTTGTTAAAGTAAAATTATTGGATGCTCCACTACAGCATGATACTTTGTTTGGTGTTAAGGCAGAAGAGGTGTTAAAGAAAATGGAGGATAAAGCAAAATCCATGCAGACAGTAAAGGATTTCTTACAGGTTCAACCACCTAGGTTTTGCAGAAACTGGCCTTCAAAAAATTGGTCCTTTTCAGTGTTAGACCAGACACAAAGAGGCAGATACAGACGCCCAAGAGGCAGATCTCAGCCCCAAGGCTCCTACAGACCCAAACAATGGGGTGCTTCAGCCCCCAAAGGAGGAGAAGACAAATAACAACATTATAGGAAACAGTCCCAATGACTTCCCTCTACAGATGCCAAGCACTTTCCTTTTAGCAGCACCCCTAGGGGGAAAGCTAGCACTTTTCTCAAAGAATTGGCACATAGTCACACAGGACAAATGGGTACTGAATATTGTTTCTTAGGGTTACAGGTTCCACTTTCACACGCTTCCAAAATCAAAAGGTATGCCGGACCTGCCACAAAACCAATGGGCAGAGGGACAAAAACAAATTGCTGCTCTCATGGACATGGGAGCTATTCAAAGAGTACCACAGCAAGAACAGGGACAAGGATTTTACTCAAGACTTTTCTTAGTACCCAGAAAGGACAAAGCCTGGAGACCAATACTGGACCTGTCAATCCTAAATACTTTCCTGGATGTGCCAAAATTCAAAATGTTGACTCTAAAGCAACTTCTACCCACACTGGGCAAGAAGGCTTGGCTAGTTACTTTGGACCTCAAGGAGGCATACCTGCATGTCCCAATCAGACAAACTTGCAGAAGATACCTCCGATTCATAGCAGGCTCAATGCATTACCAATTCTCTGCACTGCCCTTTGGCTTATCTACTGCGCTCAGGGTCTTCACAAAATGCCTGGCACCAGTAATTGCATTTTGCAGACAAAAAGGAATTCAAATATATCCCTACTTGGACGACTGCCTTATTCAAGCAGAGAGCAAGGACATTCTTCTAAAGCATCTGGCATTTGTAAAAAGATTACTAATTTGCCTAGGGTACACAGTAAACGAAAAGAAATCAAAACTAGTGCCCTCTCAAGAGATAGTATTCCTGGGTGCAAGCTTAAATACAACTGCCCAGATGGCTTATCTCACGCCAGACAAACAAAGGCAACTGACTCATTACTTTCAAATGATGGCAGCAAAGACCCAGCTCCCCGCAAGAAAAATTCTGCAGGCCCTGGGCTTCATGGCATCCTGCATTCAACTAATTCCATATGCAAGACTGCATATGGGGAAACTACAATGGTATCTAAAAAGTGTTTGGACTCAACATTGCCACAGCCTGGAGACAATCATAACTTTAATTCCCTGCCTACAACAGGAGTTTCGATGGTTCATAGGTTCATACTAGGCTATTCAGGCCTAAATAAGCCCACTAGCTCAGATTTTTTTTTTCCCTTTACTATGCCTATTATTTTGCTGTGCCTCTGTCAAGCAGTGCACTGAGATAATCCCTGGGGTATATCTGCGATCTCCCATCCATTGGTCACTGTGTGGACTGCCTGCCTTTGACAAAGCCAAACTGGTCGGAATGATTTTATGAGAGATCTTAGTTTTTACTTATAATGATCAAAGGTGTCTTCTTTTTAAGGATTTTGCTCTATCTTGTAGTAGCTTCCTCCTTTTGTTGTAGAGCTTGTTTATGGCTGGGGTCCACCAGACTGGATGCTAGCCTTTGGTACAAAGAGTCTTTGTTTTGTTTGGGATTGCCTGATCCATGCAGTCCTGTAGGTGCTGGTTCTTCACTGTGGTTTTTGTGAGATTAGTTTATGGTCTGATCTCACCAGTGATGGGTATACTTCCAGTGTTGAACATTGTGACCGATGATGAGATCTAGTATGTTTTCTCCTCTTGTGGGGATGGTGACTAGTTGTTCCATGGCATTTGAGTTTATGAACTCTAGGAACCTTTGGGCTAGAGTATTGGGGCTTGAGTAGTGATCCCAGTCTATATTTAGTTGAAGTCACCTAGTATGTTGGTGTTTGGAGATACATTTATCCTCCAGTGTTTTCAGGAAAGCTATGTGAGGTTCCTGAGATTGAGAGGGTGGCCTGTAACATGCTACAAATTGCAGAGCAGTCTTGCCTATGGTTAATTGCACCTGGATGGTCTCTGATGGAGGTGTGGGTGTCCTTGATGAATATAGACACCGCCTTGAACCAGGTTTCAGTCACAGCACAGACATCGATGTTCTCCATACTGAGAAGGGCCTGCATCTTGAGGTTGAGACTTCTGGCATTGAGCAGTATTACCCTTAGTTTTTTTCCTTTTTTGTGTTCTAGGGTGGTAGGTTTAGAATTTGAGCCTTGCCTAAAAAAGGCACTATGGGGGTGGCAAGAGGCCTGTCACCACAACAAGGGACAGCCTTTCACCTTATCCACAGCCAGGCCGACAATAACAACGGATACATCAGATTATGCCTGGGGGGCGCACATGTCAGGAAAATGTATTCAGGGCACGTGGCCCAAGGAACAAATGCATCTTCACATCAATCAGAAAGAGATGCTAGCTGTACAGAATGTCCTGACATCTTTCAAGGACCTACTACATCCAGGACAACTACTAATAAAGATGGACAATACCACAGTTATGTGGTACATAAACAAACAAGGGGGCACACATTCCTATCCCCTATACAGGCATGCCATGACTTTGTGGAACACAGCACTGACCTGTCAAGTACATCTGCAAGCACAATTCCTGCTAGGAACAAAAAATACACTGGCAGACGAACTAAGCAGAAATCTCATGGACTCTCACGAATGGAAACTAAATCCACAGGTGTTCAGCATGATAACAAGGAAATGGGGACACCCAGACCAAAGATCTTTTTGCCTCCCCTCACAATTACCAACTACAGAAGTTCTGCACAAGAACTTATCACTCTCAAGCATGGAAAGTGGATGCTCTATCATTCAGCTGGAAAACCCTGACAGTCTATGCCTCCCCTCCAATGCCTCTACTTACCAAGGTGCTCTTAAAAGTCAGACAAGAGAGGCCAAAAGTGATCCTGATTGCCCCAGACTGGCCACGCCAGCGCTGGTATCCAATCCTAAAGAGCTTGTCTCAAGGCCCAGCCTGGTCTTTACCTCAAATTCCTCATCTTCTGACTCAACAAAACAATCAGATTCTGCACAGTCAAATCAGAACCTTAAATCTGGCAGCATAGCAGATAATGTAGCCACTCAGACTGCGCCTCTCTCTAAAGCTGTTATGGATGTCATTTTAGAAGCCAGGAGGCCCAACACTAGGAAATCTTATGCAGAAAAATGGAAGCGATTCTGTGCTTGGAATTAGGCACAAGGGCTCGAACCACTTGTTCCAGATATACCTCAGATTTTACAATACCTAACTGAGATGCTGGACAAAGGCCTATCTTTCTCATCAATTAAGGTCCATGCCTCTGCCATTTCAGCTCATTACAGTACGGAACCTCCTATTTTTTCACATCCTCTACTAAGGCAGTACCTCAGAGGGGAAAAAAACATAAGACCCCCAAGGAGAGCACTAGTACCAACTTGGGATCTCAATTTTGTTTTAGAAAAGCTCACACTGCCTCCTTTTGAACCAGCCAGCACAGCTGATATAAAATTCTTATCATGGAAAACTACTCTGCTCATAGCAATAACTTCAGCAAGAAGAGTCTCAGAGTTACCGGCATTAATGGCTGTGGAACCTTTCATCATTTTTCACCAGGATAGGGTTTCTCTTAGGACAAACCCAACGCTCATGCCAAAAGTGGTTTCCAATATGGCCCTGAACCAAGCCATTCATATATCAACTTTCTACCCAAACCACCAGAATAAAGGGGAGAGACTTCTACACGCTTTGAATATACACAGACAGCTGCGATTCTACTTGGACAAAACAAAAGCTTTCAGAAAAACTGAGCAATTGTTTGTAGCCTATGCTGCAGGATCACAAGGAAGGCCTATCACAAAGCAGACAATTTCAAAATGGATAGGACACTGCATCCGCTTCTGTTACGCACGACACGGCAAATCAGTGCCTAAGGGCATTAGGCCACATTCTACCAGAGCAGCAGCCACTTCAGCAGCCTTTCTCAGAGGAGTACCAACCAAAGACATTTTGGAAGCTGCAACCTGGAGTTCAGTGCACACTTTCACCAAGCACTACCACTTACCTCTCTACTCTAAATCCAGAGCAGGCTTTGCCACTGCAGTTCTGCAGGGCCTGGTAGCCTCTCCAAATCCAATTTAGACCCAGCCACCCAACCTCAGCTTTGGGATTCAACCCAAGTGTAATGACTGCAACAGTGAAACACGATGAACATAGTACAGTTGTGTACCTACCATAAATGTAGATGTTCGAGTGTATTCACTGTTGCAGTCCAGGTTACCCACCCACCATCCCCCTTTTTCTTTGCTGGGACTTCTCTGTATTTCTCAACTCTATACAACCTATGTGGTGTATTTGCTTGTAGAGAAAGGATATGTTTACATTAGTACATACATGTTTTTTGGCATCATTTATTCTTTTCAGCCTTCCTATCTGGGGGCACCTGACATCTGGGGCAAGAAAAACTGAAGAAAATGGCATTGGTTGCATCTTTTATACCCCTGGCGCACTGACATCAGGGAAGAGGCGACAGCAACCGATGCCGGACCTAGACTTTGGAACTCGGGCCGACTGCAGGTAGCCTGCCAGCAGGATAACCCAAGTGTAATGACTGCAACAGTGAATACACTCGAACATCTACATTTATGGTAGGTACACAACTGTACTTTTTCTAACTTTGTAAAATAAAAACATACCTGAAGTTATATTCAACAGTTGTTCCCATTGTCAAGGAATACTTTTTCAAGCAGATGACATTTTAAAAAAAAAAAAAAAGTACTACCGTACAGCTGTTTCTAGGATGACGATCGCATCTTTGGAGCTGTCTTTATGGCTCAATGACTGTATGTGTATTTGTACATTTTTTATTTCTGTATATGACATAAGTAACTGTTATTTTTTACAGTTACCTATTTGTATTATCAAAGAAATACATGAAAAGACACTACATTCGGAGCTGTGTGACCGCATTTAAACTGTTGCCCTGATAACGGAAAAGTAACGGAAGTAATAGTGCAGTGTATTAAGCAAAAAGGAAGGAGATAAGAAAAATATAGGAAGTATTTGGAAAAAAATAGAAGTTTGCGTTACATATTTCATGCCCATGTATGTGTCAGAAGTTCAGAATTTGAGGCTGGTCCTGGACTTTTGGAATCTTTGTGTCTTGTGGGTACATCGAATGATTGACACTTTTGTCATATAAAACAGGTGTGGATAAAACCAAGTTTTTATTTCAGAAATGGAAGGATTTGATATTAGCTTCAGGTCAGAGGTTACAGGTTCTTCAATTTGAGATGCTCCACATCCTTTATATGATGCAAGTTTTTTGGAAACCCCCTTTTAAAGTAATGCTGGTTAAACTAAGACAGTGGATGAGTGATTTTTCACGGGACTGGTATTAGCCAAAGGTGTCCTGGAATGTGATAATGTTGCTCAAAAATCAGGGTGGATTGGTGTTCCCATATATATAGTGGTGGTAATAATCACTTTTTTTTAAGGACACCAGATAATGTTAACATCTTTGTAGAAGGAGTTGAATGGACGTGAGGAAAAGCTTACCACAGCAGTGTGACTGAGACCCTTTTTAGAGGAAAATTAGCAGCCAGGTAATATACAGGTACCAGAAGCAGGCAGAATGGGATTATGGAGGCTTTTTGCTTTGAAATTATTGAGATTGGGGCTTCAAAAACTTATGCTAATAGAAGGAATAAGGCAAGACCACAAACAACATGTTTTTTTTTGAGGCGGGGGCAAGCTCAAGTTAATCTAAAGTGCTGGCACATCATCATAGAGAGGGACTCTGTGCTGTCCTGGGAGTAAGCTCAGAGGAGACTGCATTTACCAAAAGGGTTGCATCCGAATTGCACAGTTAGTCAGTGAAGGTCAAATGTTGTAGTTGATGTGCCCCTGTGACTGACGATAAGCCTGAGGTGACAAATTTAATTATGGATATAAGGGGCAATAAGATATTTGAGAAAGGGCTAATATCAAAGTCCAGCAAGGTGCTATTAGTTGTAAAAAGAGCAAGTGGTGAAAAAATTAAAGTGGAATGATTTAAGTGTGAAGATAAGAACATGGAAATGACTGCATAATTATTTGTATGTGCCAGCTAGGCTGCATAGAGTGTTTCCAGTGACAAGTTCCAGCCGTTGGAGATCTGATTCATTACAGATAGGTGATTAACTCCATGTGTTCTATGACTTGTCAGATCTGGATACCTTCATATCAGAAAGAGAGAGAGATGTAAGATGTGATTCAGGAAGCATTATGCATGCAAATTTTACATTAGAAATTATTTTCTTGGGTCAGGACACAGCAGTAGTTAAATGACCACACAAAATATATCTTAATATTAATTTTATCAGTGGCAAAAATGTTATTACTCATCAGTGGAAACTTCAAATCCTACCCAGTATGAATGACTTAAGGGGATTGTTAAGGGATCTTACTGGCTAGGAGTAAACTAATATAAAGGGACAAGTAAGGCAGCAGTTTTTGAATTGGTATTGATTTAATATGAGGTAGAAATACAGGTGAATTGATTATCTATGACACATAATGTAGTTTGATTATTGATATCCATCCACAACCCCTTTCCCCCATTTTTGCATGTAGGGTTGGGGTGTCATTTTAACAGTGACAATTATTTAGCACCAGTATTTGCACTGCCCAGCCACAGCTGTTTTTTCATACCACACACACACACACACACACACACACACACAACTATGGCTAATTTAGAGTATGCAGTCCATGTACTGCACATATTTGGAATGTGGGAGGAAACTGGAACACCCAGAGAAAACCCAGAGAAAGCCCACCTGAACAAAACAAGGATAATGTAGACTCCATGCAGAAGGCACCCAAGCCCAGAATGGAACCAGAGAACCTCTCACTATGAGATGACAGCATTACCTGCTGCACTGCTGTGAACAAAGCTTGATCTGGATATATGCCCCCCTAGTTTCTTTTTGTTTCCATTGTAGTATGTTGCATTATACTTTTAGGATGTCTGAGAATAAATCTCCCGCTGTTTTCTTACTTATACAAAATGTGATTGAATATGCAGTTTGTGTTTTCAGTGGCATAAAAAGATGCGAGAATGTGTAGCGTTTTATGCAAAATATAAAAAAAGTATATGAATATTGCAACTAGATTTTGCTGGGAAATACATTTTACAAGTTATTAATAACTGCTGTACAGCAGACATTTGAAACAGAAACTGTAATTGCTCTGTCCTGTAACTGTTTCTTGGCCTGGAAGGTTAAAGCTGTAAAAGGACAATTAGAGCATTCTGTAAGGGGATACCTAGCCAAGAGCAGGAAAATAGACATATTAGCAAGTAGATGCGGAACTTTGTTTAACTGCAAGCCGTAGCCAACACTCAAAATACTACTACTACTAGCCCCTTACCTACAGAGACACCTCTCAACATCAGGACACCATATAACTTCTCCACTTTGTCTCTGGCCCCAGTCCCCACTAATATAGTTGTGAAACTCCTCAAAAAATTAAAAACAACCACTCTAGCAGCTGACAATCTATCTGCAGACTTCCTTCAAATAACAGCTAAAGCTATAGCCTATCCAGTATCCATTCTTATAAATAGGTCAGTATCAGAATGTAAAGTACCTCACTCCTGGAAAATTTCTCATATAATACTACTACACAAAGGGGGTAAGTCCCTTGAGCTTACCAACTACCACCCTATTGCAATCCTATCACCCCTATCAAAAATACTAGAAAGAGTAGTTCATTCCCAACTAATGCAGTACCTCCTTAACTATGACCTACTATCCACATCCCAACATGGCTTCCGTCCCTCCCATAGCACTACTACAGCACTACTCTCCTTTACTAACATTGTCAACCACCATAGAAATAATGGACTATTTGTATCCTCAATATTTTAGACTTATCAAAAGCCTTTGATATGGTGAACCAAAGCATGCTGCTAGAAACTCTATCTTCCCTTAACATAAGCCCTGCCACCATATCCTGGTTCAATAACTACTTATCAAATCAGCAGCAGGTTGTTCTATGGCAAGAACAATTGTCTCCCCTACTGCCTGTAGGCATAGGTGTCCCACAAGGGTCCATACTAGGGTCTTTGCTGTTCTCACTGTTTACTAACCAGATAGCTTCATCCTCATGCTCTGCCTTAGTAGTGCAATATACAGATGATACCACTATTATATGTGCCTCCCCCACTCTACAGGAGCTAAAAAAACATAACCCAGAAATACTTTTCCTTTCCCGAAGCATGGTTCAGTAACATAAAACTTATTCTCAATCCCCCCCAAAAAACTCATTCTCTTTAGCTTTGGTAGACCCCCACTAAATAATGACTTTACCATAACATTTAAAGATAACATACAAATCACCCCAACAACACACACAAAACTATTAGGCGTTGAAATTGATAATAACCTAAGATTTGACTTGCACATAACCCAAGCAGTTAAGAAAGTCAACAAAAAGCTTGGTCTCCTATACAGGAACAGACAGTTCATCACTAAACCTACCAAAGCCACCTTAGCAAGGACTCCCATCTTATCCATTCTCCTTTACACCTCCCCTATCTTAACTAACCTTCGCCACACTGAACTAAGCAAATTGGAATCCTGCTACAACAAAATTGCCAGGTTTGCTACCAACGCTTCTCATGGAGCCCATCACTGTCTAGCAATCAAGCAACTACCCCAGCTACTCCTACTCAACCAACTCTCAACAACTCACAAGCTCTACTACTTTCCCAGCAAAACCCCTGCACATCAGAATCTAATTCACCCCTGCACCACCACTAGAACCTTAAGATCTAGTTCTCAGAATCATATAAATGTCATCAAACATAAAAATGAAGCTGGTAAATCTCTCTATGCCAGATCCATTGCCAAAACCTGGAATTCATTTCCTTGCCACTTAACCTCCACCACCTCTACCTCACAATTTAAAAAAACTTCTCAAAACCCACTGCAACAATAATTGGTATTGTGCATGCTACTGCCCAGGCTAGGCCATACCACTGGACTGTTGCTAGGGTTCTGCTAACACCAAAAGGTTGCTCCCCAAGTCCCACTTGTACAATAATTATACATGGGTATTAGGTTCATAGGTAAGTACTAGGCTATCTGCCCAAGGGCATTTATAAGCCTAGCCAGAGTGTGTTGGCTTTCGCCACCCCCTTGGATTAGTTCCCTGTACTTCTGACCAGCAGAGCTATTTGTTCCCTGCGCCTCTGTCCAGCAGAGCCACTGCAGTGATTCCCGGGGTAAATTTTCTGTTTCCCATCCACCCATCAAGGTTGCTAGTGAGGGGCTCTGCCTGATGTATATTGGAATCTTGTTCCAAAGCATGGAGAGTCTCTGGGTCAGGAATCTGTCCCTCCAGCATGTCCTATTTATCGTTGTGGTAAGGTTTATATCCCTAGAGCGTGTGGCTGTCAGGGTTTTTTTTTTTTTAGGTGGAGCAATATCCATCAATTCTGGGTTGGACATGGCCTTGTATGTCAAGCAGATATCACCTCTGAGTAAGCGGTATGCAACTGAGTACAGCTGGAGTTTCTCTAGTCGGGCTGCATAGGTCATCTGTTTGAGGCCAGTAATCCTCTTGGTGAGGTACTTTTGTGGTCTTTCCAGCTTTTGCAGGTGTCTTGTAAGGTACATCCCAAATGGGGCGTTGTATTCTATAATGGGTCTAATAAGTGATGAGTAGAGAGGCACAATAGCTTCCTTTGTTCCAGATGCCAACCCTTTTGAGATTAGGTGGACCAAATAGAAGGATTTTCTAACCACCTTGGCAATATGATTATCAAAGGAGAGATTGCTATCTACTTGGGTCCCCACATCCCTTACTTTTTTTTCTGTATTTAGGGGACTACCACCTATAAGGTAGTTCGCGGGCACTTTGTTTTTTCCAAAGGGGGTGACTATGCACTTTTTGGCATTCAGCTTGAGGCCATGATTTTGACACCAGGTATCAGTCTCAGTGAGACCCTTCTGGAGGGTGTCTGTATCAGCTGGAGAATCAGTTATGGCCTCTAGTTTGCAGTCGTCTGCGAACTTGGTCAGCCAAAGTCTTCCTGTGCTTGCCTGTACTGTATATACCGAATAGGAGGGGTCCTAGGACTGAGCCCTGGGGGATGCCACTTGTAACCAGTAGAGTCGGACCTAGAATCTGCAACTCTCACTGTGTGGGTTCTATCTGTGAGCCAATTTTCAACCCATCTCATGACGTAGTGGGTTAATGTTCAGGTTGGCGAGTTTGTCTATAATACCAGAATGGGGAATGGTATCAAAAGCCTTTGCGGGGGCTAGGTAGGCTGTGTGGACCTCCTTACCCTCATCTAATGCCTTAGTAACTGTCTCAAAGAAGTCCACCAGGTTTAGGAGGCATGATCTTCCCTTAACAAAGCCAGACTGGGTTGGGTCCAAAGTTTGGAGGCTCCCAATGTCTCTGTTAATGAGTTCCATGATGATGCACTCCATAGCCTTGCAGACCAGGCTAGTCAGGCTTATAGGGCGATAGTTCCCGGGGTCCGTTGTGGCACCACCTTTATGGAGTGGGATAACTGTTGCTGTGCGCCACTCTGTGGGTATGTAGCCTGTAGAGAAGCTGAGTTTGAACAGTGTGTTTAGGTGAGGGGTTAGTTCATTTTGGAGCTCTTGTAAGACACAGCCTGGGACACCGTCCAATCCCATTGAGGCTGTGTTTTTGGTTTTGGATAGGGCTGTTTTAACCTGTGTGTCGGTGATTGCTGAGGCCTTACATTCTTTTGGTATGGTTATGGGCCCTTTAGGGAGTGAGAGGGGTGAAAGGTTTGCACTGAACCTGTCTGCAAAAATGTTGGCAATATCAGTCGGTTCAGTATATTTTGTTACATTCTGCACCAACTCAGAGCAGCTTGCCACCAGAGATTTAGACACTGTCAACCACTTCTATCCATACTCTTATATATGTTGAACATGTATGGTGCTGTTTTTCTTATTTGGTACTATTTCTGTCTCATTCAAACTTGATTAATGTTGGGAGCTGTTTTTCTTATTTGGTACTATCTCTGTCTCATTTGAACTTGATTAATTTTGGGAGCTTCTCTCCCCAGACCTACCTATGCTCAATTGGAATGTACTTTTAGTGTATTTTAACATGTACTGTACTATATTTCACTGTTGTATCTCCTTTAACTGTATCACTGTCTGGAGCTTTTCTCCCCGGGCCTCCGGTGAAAATGGACCTGTGTCCAGTCGGACTTTCCCGGTAAACAAATGTAAAATAAAATAAATAAAATTTGTGGTTTATGTATGGAAGAAGCACAAGTCGACTAACTGAATGAAAAATGCCAAAGGTAGCGCACACTGCTTTGGTGCTAGAAGATCAGAAAGCTGAGTTCTATTCCCACACCTAGCTCTTAGACTAATTTTCCAGTACTGTCACTGTAATGCAGGAGGTTTGGTATTGCACTCCTTAGTTTGCCATCATTTGGACAAGACATTAAACCAAGGTCCCATCTGCATGGGTTGGAAGTAGCTCAGGGTGATGTAAAACATCACATAAAACTTATTGAACCAGAGTAGTGGATGTTCCTTGTCCAAATTCCCATAGTCTGTATGAATACCATCTTGTGTCTCTCCTGAAAAGAGCACATTGTCTTCGTGGGTCTAACCCAGTCAACAAAAAGTAAATGATAAGACAGATAAGGGGGAAAGCTACCCTGGACGTTGTGGTGCAAAGGCCTGTGAATTTGTTGTCTAAAGTTATGTCTGTGCCTGTTATGTCTTCTGGAAATTCAGCCAGGTAGCTTTTATCACTCTGTCATTATTTTGGATAAGAAGCAAGTAGGAGAAGGTATAACTGTAGATAATTTTTTTCTTGTCAGTCTGCTAAGGGTGATTATTTTCTGTTTTCTGTCTACAAGTTGATATTTGTCTGCATATTTAACTTTAAATTATATTGTTTAACTTACTCAAGTATTTGCATCCACCTCTAATTTGTCAGATTGCTTTGCTACACATTTTGTGTTTTATAATTACTAGACGTGGTAACAAGAATGGAACAGCAACTGGGAGTTCCCCCATCAGGTAATGTGAGATGGTGGTAGTTTACTTACTTGGACCAGGGCAGAAGGCCGTGGTGTTAGAGAATATTACTAACCTTGCCTGGAAGTCAGTGCGTGCGTGCCTGTGGATACATGCGTGTGTGAGAGAGTGAGAGACTGTAAGAGTTTATTCAGAGTACAGTTGTGGGCAAGTGAGTACTGAAGGCACTGAAACCCAGTGAAAGTGATGATAAAGTGGTTTGGGAGCTAAGCCAAAGACTCTGCTTCGTTGGGGGGGGGGGTTAGTATGAATCCTTTGTTTAAGTGTGTCTGGTGTAGGCCCATACCCAGGGCAACAGTGCATATTTCCTGCTTGCTTTTGAAGCCAGGATGCACTTATTGAGTTGTTTAGTGTTTTATATTATATGCCTTTTTATACTTTTATATGTTTAGTACCAGCAGTGTGATTTGAGAGACCATAGTCCTGATGGCCATCCATTTTTAATATTTGTATAATTTTGTTTGTGGGCAGCAGAACAAATCCAAAGACTGTAGCCTCTGCCTATGTATACCTTACAACTGCTATTATAATACATTTTGGCCATACTTTTACTGTTGCATTTTATCTTATTGTGACTGACATTGTATTAGACTAGGGTTATAGTGCAATAGCTGTGGATCCGTTTAATGTAGACGTATATTTTTCAGCTTCTTTTTATCTCTTGTTCATAGTTGTGTACTCTACTAATGGCCCTGGAGCCTTTACAAGCCTAGCCCATAGGATTACCCTGGCATCGTGCCACCCGACCTAAGTTCCTAGTGCCTGTGTTGAGTAGAGCCACTGGAGTGATCCCCGGGGTGAATTTTCTATTTCCTATCCACTCATCAAGATTCCTCTTGAAGAGGGCCAGTGAGGTGCTCTGCTTGATATGAATGGGAAGTCTATTCCATAGCATGGGCAGTCTCTGCGTTATGAACCTGTCCATCCAGCATGTTCTGTTGATTGTGGTAATGAGGTTGAGGTCTCTGGAGCGCAGGAGATGGAAGGATTGGGATTTCTTTAGATGCAGCATTTCTAACAGAGCTGGGTCAGACATGGCTTTGTAAGTCAAGCAGAGATCACCTCTAAGTAGGCGATATGAGACACAGAATAGCTGGAGTTTTTTGAGTCTCTCCATATAGGACAAGTGTTTAAGGCCTAGGGTCCGCTTTGTGAGGTACTTTTGTGGCCTCTCCAGTTGTTGCAGGTGTCTAGTGAAGTACATGCCAAAATGGGGCATTGTACTCTATGATTGGAGTGATGAAGGAAGAGTAGAGGGAGACAACGACTTCTTCCTTCCTGGATGCAAAACCCTTATTAATGAGATGTGTTACGTAGAAGGATTTTCTGATCACAGTGACAATGTGGAGGTCAAAAGAGAGGTTGCTGTCAACCTGTGTTCCTAGATCTCTTGTAACGCCTTCTGTGTTCAGTGGACTACCATCGATGTGGTAATTCAAGGGAACCAGGTTTTTCCCAAGGGGGATGACGACACATTTTGTAGCATTGAGCTTAAGGCCATGGTTCTGGCACCAGTCGTTGGTCTCATTGAGGTCTTTCTGTAGGATGTCAACATCACTTGGAGAGTTAATAATAGCTCCCAACTTACAGTCGTCTGTGAACTTTGTCAGCCAGAGTCCCTTCATGTTGGCCTGGACTTCAGAGAAGTAGATAAAAAAACAGGAGAGGACCCAGGACTGAAGCCTATGGGACTCCACTCATGACTGGTCGACATTCTGACTTGGAGTCGGCTACTTTCACACTGTAGGTTCTGTCTGTGAGCCAGTTTGCAACCCATCTAGTGATATAGGGTCAGACATACGTTCATTAAATAACAGTATGTTTGAATGGATTATTTATAAAACATGAGAAGTATAATGTATTTTAGTTGTAATGAAAGTAGTCTGTAAAGATTAATAGCTTGTAGCTGTACCTGTTAATTTAGGTAAACTTTAATAACCATGTATTCAGATAAGTTTGTTAATTTTATGTTTTGTACATAAATTTGCTGGATTAATGGCTTATTCTTGTTTAATCTCAGAAATAAATGTTTACTTGTAGCAAAAAGAAATATGCTTCATTGCTGAATGGCACTGCTAATATAATGCAAGTGACCATTGCTGCTATCAGCTACTGTGATCTAATATACTTCTTCACAAATTCACTCAAAGAACCACTCTCATTTAGGCCTGCACCACCCTCTAAAGTGCATCCATTTATCAGCTGCAGATATACTTGCCCCTTTCTCAGCTGACAGTTGGCATAACATTTTTCAGTTTTATAATTGGTTGCAGTGTGTCAGCATCTCTCATGGGTCTTTAAGGCAAACCTTATCTTAACGATACACAGGAGAGTACCAGACCATGCATTGTTTTTCTTTTTTTTTAACTGTTTCTGCACATAAGTTCACAACCTTCCTGGTTTTTAGGTATGGTTTAGGAGCTTACTAAATTAAAATAGCCTTATTTTACAGATTATCAGGGATTTATGCAGTTTACAGCATAAGAAAATAACTGAGAAAGTAGCACATTTGAACAGCACCATCCAACTGCAGTCCTAACATTCAGCTGTACAACTAGTAATGCGTGAATGTGCTGCTGCTGTGAAATTTGGCACAGATTTTGTTAGACATAGTGTGACATGGGACTTTTTTGTCATTGCTTAGGAAAGCATGTTACTTTTGAGAAAATTAATTCTTCAAGATATTCTTTAAACAGAATGTTGAGTTTGAAGATTATCCATGCTGTTTGTAGGTTCGGGAACTCAAGACTAAATGCGCACTTGATGAGAAAGCTTTGAATTCAACCTCAGTCATAGATAGCACAAAGCTAGCTCTGTTTGACCTTTACTAACTAAATTATGTAGTAATTTTGTTCGTAATTCATTAGACTCTTAGATGTTTGTACTGCCTGCCCAGGCAAAGCAAAATGAAGGGCAACAAACTTTTAGCTATTGAATCCTTGTAATTCTGTCTAGATGTAGAGGTGTGTTGTAGAACAGTAATTGCACACTAAAATATGCAGTAAAGGAAGCAGTAATGTTGCACTTCATTAAGGCAGATATGTCTGGAAAAGTGGGATTTACTGAAATGTACGGGTGTTGACATAAATAGCATGATACAAGAGTATGGAATCCAGAATGCAAATAATAGCATAGTACAATGATTTGATGTACAGAATGCAGTGAAACCAGGGCATAATAGCATCTTAAAGTTTAGTTGAGGGTACCTTATGCAAGTTAGAGAAGAAGCAATTGTTTAACACTTTCTCTATTATTCGTGTATTTTGTGAGTAGTAGGGAGAATAAGCAACATACTATAGCTACAGGAGGTTTGCAAAAGGTCTTCCCAACAGTAATTCCAACAGAAACTTATAGAATGGCCCGTCTTCTGTAAGCCACGTGATGGATGGATTGTGCCTTTCATGACAGGAAGTAACAGTGCATTGATGTCCTTGATGAGGCCCAAAGCCTGGGTCGTCCTCAGCTGATATGTCGCATCTTCCCGACGCCACAGCTGCTTCCATTCCTGCTGCCCTTGCGATCAGCCCATTTAGCCTTTGCCTCCTTCAACCTTCGCCCTTCTTAGACTTGACGACGGAGTTGGGTTTCCGTAGAAAGTTTTTTTATTTGTGTTTTTTAAATAAAATGCCGAGACCTCGCCAAACATTAGCCAAAAAAAACCGAGAAAGACCGACACTCGCGCCCGCCGCGGTTTCAAACCAACCCCAGGGCCTACCTCTGTCTCGGTTTCGGTCGCTGAAACCGGTGGCCTCGCCTTTCCTTTCTGCCGAATCATATTCGATTCGAGGCCAGGCTGCAGCCCGCCCTCCGCCGAAGTACAGAAGGCTGAAATCTTAACCAAAGCCGCATGAGAACTGTCCCACCCATCCTTTTGACATTTCACTCCTGCACGTGGGGCAGCTAGGCCCCTGCTTCTATGTGTATATCCCAGAATTTTCCCTCCAGGATTTCCCTTTTGGGAAAACTTTTCCTTTGAACAAAACACACTATCAGGGTTTTTTTGATGATTTCTAAGACTAAGGACTTTCCAGGACTTGCTGACACAAAGACCTTTTTAGCACCCTTAGCCCACACACCTGTGCTACCATGATGATGATGCATATGCAATGATCTGCTCTGATGACTTATCCTCCGCCCCCCCCCCCCCTCCCCCCTGACACCAAACCTGGGTTCGGATTCCCCACTCCACTTGTATAAGCATGCTGCAGCAGACCAGGAAACTATTTCTCAGGAGGGGAGGTGCAGTGTTGCCTGCCACTGCCAAACCACCACCTCTGAAAGGAGTCAAGAGCATTAGAGAGAGGGAAAAAAAAGGTTTATACATCTGCTTCTTTCTGCCAGGCTTTAAACTGTCAATTCCCATATGATACAGTACCAGGAATATTTTTAGACCAGCTGATAATCTTGATCCCACAAATCATTCCTCCAGCAAGGTCATCTGCTGATAACTGGCAAGAACCAGCAGCATCAGCAGACTTACAGTTCTTATCTTGAAAACTGCTTTCCTTCTAGCAATCACTTAAACAGACAATCTCTAAATGGATAGGAAATTGCTGAAAAATATCTCTACATTTATGGTAGGTACAAAACTGTACTTTTTGCTTCTGACTTCTGTTTGCGTGTCAGCAAGTATCCTTATCATTGCTGGCCCTTTAATGTCAATTGCCTTTCAGACTAGTTACGAAAACTGCACCTTGTGTGATGCAAGCTTGGTAACAAGCATTTTGTTAGTGACGTTTTGCCCAGGGTAAGTTAGCATCTATTGTTTAGGGGGTGTCTTCCCTGTTTTGAGGGAAGAAAATGTGAGGACAAGATGACTGGAACTTGGCTTCATTGTGGGTGGGGGATTATAGCTACCTCTCAATTTGGCAAACCTTCAGTAGGCTTCTGTCCGTATGGGGGTGGGGAGGCAAGCATGTTATTCTTCTGTTGTACACCTACAGAAGTATCTCGGAGCACAAGAGGCAAACTGGTAAGCCATATGACAGTCTGAATCATGAAGCTGCCTTGCAGCTTCTCTCCCTTTTTTGTTTATGTTTGCAGTTTCTCACATGTACTGGAAATAGGTTCATAGGTTTGTACTAGGCTATCTGCCCTAGGGCATTTATAAGCCTAGCCAGAGTGTGTGTGGCTTTCACCACCCCTTAGGATGAGAATACTACGCCCATTTAGGGTTTAGTTTACTGTGCCTCTGTCTAGTAGTGACACAGAGATGACACCCGGGGTAAACCTACGATCTCCCATCCACTCGTCAAGATTTCTCTTGAATAGAGTTAGTGAGGAGCTCTGCCTAACATGGATTGGGATTCTGTTCCAGAGTGTAGGGAGCCTCTGGGTTATGAATCTGTCCCTCCAGCACGTCCTATTTATTTCTGTGTTGAGGTTTAAGTCTCTTGCTTGCATGGCTGTGATGGATTTGGATTTTCTGAGGTGGAGCATGTCCATTAATTCCGGATTGAACATGGCCTTGTGTACGTCAGGCACAGATCACCTCTGAGTAGGCGGTATGCGACTGAATAGAGCTGGAGTTTTTTCAGTCGGGCAGCATATGACATATGTTTAAGACCCTTTATCCTCTTGGTGAGGAACTTTTGGGGTCTTTCCAACTGCTGCAGGTGTCGGGTAAGATACATCCCAAATGGGGCATTGTACTCAATCATTGGCCTGATAAGAGAAGAGTACAGGGGCACAATGACCTCTCTTGATCTAGATGTGAAACCCTTCATGATAAGGTGGGCAATATAGAAGGTCTTCCTAACTACTTTGGCAATGTGAGTATCAAATGAGAGGTTACTGTCAACCTGGGTCCCTAGGTCCCTGATTACCTCTTCCGTGCTTAATGGATTACCACCTATGTGGTAATTTGTGGGTACCTTGTTTTTCCCAAAGGGTATGACTGTACATTTTTTGGCATTCAGCTTAAGGCCATGGCTCTGGCACCAATTATCCATTTCTATGAGGCCTCTCTGAAGGATGTTTGTGTCCGCTGGAGTATCAATTATGGCACCCAGTTTGCAGTAATCTGCGAACTTTGTCAGCCACAATCCTCCTATGTTTGCCTGTACCTCGGAAAAATAAATGCCGAACAAGAGGGGTCCCAGGACTGAGCCCTGTGGGACACCGCTTGTGACCGGCTTAGAGTCTGACATAGCTACAGCAGCTCTGACCCTGTGGGTTCTGTCCTTGAGCCAGTTTGCAACCCATCTTGTGACATATGGGTTTACATTTAAGCTGGTGAGTTTGTCTATGATGCCCGAGAGGGGTACTGTGTAAAAGGCTTTTGCAAGGTCAAGGTAGGCTGTGTGAACTGCCTTACCCTCATCAATGGCCTTAGTGACTGTTTCAAAAAAGTCGACCAAGTTCAAAAGGCAGGATCTGCCCTTGACAAAGCCAAACTGGGTAGGATCCAATGTCTGTAGGTCCCCAATGTCTTTGTTTATGAGTTCCATAATGATCCTCTCCATAGCTTTGCAGACCAGGCTCGTCAAGCTTATGGGGCGGTAATTTCCAGGGTCTGTAGAAGCACCGCCTTTGTGAAGTGGGACCACTGTTGCCGTACGCCACTCTTTGGACGTATCCTGTAGTAAGGCTAAGATTAAACAGCAGCCTTATGTGTGGGTTTAGTTCCTCTTGGAGTTCATGTAGCACACAGCCCAGGACACCGTCCAGTCCCATTGATGCTGTGTTTTTAGCTTTAGAGAGGGCGGCTCTCACCTGGGCATCTGAGATGTTAGGGAGGCTACACTCTGCTGGGATAGTTATTTCTCCTTTTGGGGGGGAGGGGGAGGAGAAATTTGCACTGAACCTGTCTGCCAGAATGTTGGCAATGTCAATGGGTTCAGTGTATTTTGTGTCATTTTGGACTAACTCTGAGCATATCTGGGAGTTTCCACCCAGGTTTCTAACATAGCTAAAGAAGGCCTTGTGATTGTCTTTTGTGTCTTTTGCGATTTTTCTCTCAAAGTTGGCCTTGGATGATTTTATGAGTGATCGTAGTTTTTTGCTAGTACTGATCAGAGATGCCTTCCCTTTTAGGGATTTTGCTCTGTCATGTAGTAGCTTCCTCCTCCTGTTGTAAAGTTTGTTTATGGCTGGGGTCCACCAGACTGGGTGCCTGCCTTTGGAGGAATGGGTCTTGGTTTTATTTGGGATTGCATGATCCATGCATTCTTGAAGGTGCCCATAGAAGGCATTTGTAAAGGATTCAGTAGTGTGGGTTGTGGTTTCCATTGGCCCCGGGGCCTTGAAGGATACCACTTCAGTCTTAAGAAGTGTGAAGTTGGCTTTTGAGAAGTTCTTCACTATGGTCTTTTGTGCAGGGGGTGGGGCCGGGATGTGGATTTCCAGTGAGATTAATTTATGGTGTGATCTTACCAATGAGGGATATACTTCCGGTGTGGAGCATTTTGTCCCCATGTTTGTGATGATCAGGTCTAGTATATTGTCTCCTCTTGTGGGAATGGTGACTAGTTGTTCCATCGCATTTGAGTTTATGAATTCTAGGAACCTTTGGGCTAGGGTGTTGGGGCTTGAGTAATGTTCCCAGTCTATGTTTGGGTAGTTGAAGTCTCCTAATATGATGGTATTTGGAGAGACATTCATACTCTCCAGTGTCTTCAGGAAGGCTGTGTGGGGTTCCTGAGTTTGAGAGGGTGGTCTGTAGCATGCTACAAGCTGTAAGGCAGTTTTGCCTATGGTTAGTTACACCTGGATGGTCTCCGATGCTTCATGCATTGCCACTAACCTGGAGGTGTGGGTATCTTTGATGAATATGGATACTCACCCTCCTTTTGTGGTTCGGTCCAGGTTTTGGGGCCAGAAAGCATGATATGTGGTAAAACCTGATAGTGCTGGGGTGCTCTCAGGAGCCTTGAACCAGGTTTCAGTCACTGCACAGACATCGATGTTCTCCATACTGAGGAGGGCTTCGAGAGCATGCATCTTGAGGTTTAGACTTCTCGCATTGAGCAGCATTACCTTTAGTTTTTTTCCACTTGTGTTTTCTAGGGAGGTAGGTTTGTCATTTGAGCCTTGCCTAAAAAAGGCACTATGGGGGTGGCAAGTGCCTTGGCCAATATCCGGAAGCCCAGGGGTGACAGGTGCAAGCCATCCCTTGCGAAGCAGCGTGGCTTGTCGAGCATGTCATCCCAAGCAGACAGACATTGGATCCCCTTAGAATGACACCAGTAATTAAGCCAATTGTTAAAACTGATCATTTTGTCTTTGTACTGTGGCATCATTCTTGGTGAGGGTAAGATGCTGCTCAGGGTCAGGGTCATAACGGCCTGGGCTACATAATCAGAGAGCTCCTCTGTCTCTTTTCATGTAGTCCAGGGAGGTACGTCTCAGGTCGTTCACACCGGCATGTACAATGACTGAGTCATATTTGTACTTGCTGTGGAGTGACCTGAGTGCTTGTGTTATGTGGCGGATTTTAGCTCCCGACAGGCAGCTTACTGTGACCTTTTCCTTGTTCAGTCTGGTGAGTGGGACGTCAGTGTGTCTGACTATGGAGTCACCTATTACAAGTGTGTCTGGCATGTTGTTTGGCCTTAAGGGCTGTGACTGTTTAGCACACTGACTTTGTGAACTATGTGTTGCATGTGCTATGTCTTGAGGTGGCGGTTGCTTGGGTGTCTGCTTTGGAGGCCTCTGTTGTTTTGGTAGATTTTTAATCAGTGCCTCCAAGTATGTTTTTGTGTGTTTATGTGTTTGGTTTGCAGTTGTGATAGTTCTATGTGAGACTGGGTTTGTGGTGTGCGTGGTTACCTTCTCCTCCTGATTGGTCTTGCCAGTACTGAGTTGAGAGAGCTCAGCCTCCAGTTTGGCTATATAGTTGCATCTCTCGCATATATTTGTATTTGTTGGGAGGAGGAGAGGGTTGTCTGTGTACATGAGGCAATTGTAACATTGCCTCAAGATTCCCAGATTCACCAGCTGAACAGGAGAGGACGCCAGCAACTGACCCTTCGACATGCTAGAATAGTGAAAAAGATTGCTGTGTAACTAAGTCAGAAAGGACCTATAGGGAAATGGGTACTCAAGGGAATTTAGGTGAATGAAGTACTTTCTTTTGTTTAAGAGTGCTTTACCTGTATAAAAAATGCTTTAGGAGCAAGTGCTGAGCTTTTCAGATAGAGTATAGGCTGTTTAGATTGCAAGTAGAGCAGTTCTAAGGGAAAAATTGAGGAGCAGACTTTGCCGAGCCAGAAATAGTTTAAACTTGATTAAAGATCATGTTTAACTTCTAGTAGTGTAAATCAAGGTTATGAACAAATGAAAGAGTTGTTTATGTACCCATTCATGTTTGGAGATTATGAAACTGTGCTGAAATTAATCTGCATATTTTTATCAAAAATGGACATAATGTCTGGACTGGTTAATATCTAATATAATATGATTCTTCAGAATTTACCTTCTCATATAAGTTGTGCAGAATAATAATGTTGCATGTTAACTGAGCCTGTCATCTTTTTCTTTTTTTCTTCTTCCCACAGCTGACCTTCCTTCAGCTTACAGCAGCTTCTCTCCTTGTTCACCTAGGTGTACTTGACCTACCTTAGCTTACCCCAGACTAGTCCTGATTCACATATATGACTGTTGAGGAGATCAAGGTTGCTGCTGCAGCATCATACTGCTGCTGGGAGTGTCTCCTAACTCCTGCCACCCCTCCATAGATTCAGGGGATGATACTAGGCTATTGGCCCAGAGGCCCTTATAAGCCTAGTCAAGAATTTCACCCATGTTCCTGCAAAGTTAGCACTCGTTTTCCCTGTCCAGCAGGGGCACAGATGGGATCCCAGGGGTGTATTTTCTGTTTCCCATCCAGTCGTTTAGGTTCCTCTTAAAGCAGGCTATAGAGGTACTCTGCTTGACATGGAGAGGGAGTCTGTTCTACAGATGGGTGAGTCTTTGAGACACAAATCTATCCTGTCAACAAGTTCTGTTAATGTCACAGACCAGGTTAAGGCCTTGTGTGTGAGTGGAGTTTGACTTACGGATATGCAGCAACTCCATCAAGGCTGGATCTGAGATGGCCTTGTATGCCAGACACAGGTCACCTCTGAGCAGTCTGTATGAGACTGAGTAGCGGGACAGGGCTTTTAGCCTATCTGTATAGGATAGGTGTTTGAGACCCTGGATTTTCCTGGTCAGGAACCTCTGTGGTCTCTCCAGCTGCTGCATGTGCTTGCAAGGTACATGCCAAAGGGGGCATTGTACTTGATAATGGGTCTGATAAGGGAGGAGTACAGGGATGTTATTACCTCCTTATTCCTGGATGAAATATCTTTATGTATGAGGTGGGCCATGTAGAAAGCCTTCCCTTACAATGGAGGCAATGTGGTGGTCAAAAGTCATGTTGCTATCAACCTGGGTACCCACATCCTGACTGATGATGTGACTGATTGCATGCTTAGTATGTTGTTGTTAGTGTGATAATTAGTGGGGATGCCATTTTCCCCAAAGGGAATAATGATGCATTTCTTGGCATTTGGTTTGAGGCCATGCATCTGGCACCAGTCATTAGTCTGGATAAGGCCCGTTTGGTGGATGTTCACATCACTAGAGGAATTTAAGACAGTGCTCAGCTTGCAGTCATCTGCAAACTTGGTCAGCCACAGACCACTTGTTTTGGCTTGCACCTCAGAAAACTATATTCCAAACAGTAGAGCCCCCAAGACCGATCCTTGGGGTACACCACTCATTATGAGTCTACTACTAGAGGTGGCTTCCCCTATTTTGACTGAGTGGGTTCTATCAGTGAGCCAGTTAGTTACCCATCTGGTAACATATGGGTTGATGCCTAGCTGGGAGAGTTTATCTATTATGCCCGCGTGGGGAATGGTGTCGAAGGCTTTGGCTAGGTCAAGGTAGGCGATGTGCACTGACTACTGACCACTGTCTTCTCCTAGTCTATGGCTTTGGTGACTGTTTCGAAGAAGTCAGACAAGTTTGATTGGCATGATTTCCCTTTGACAAAACCAAACTGTGTAGAGTCAAAATGGTGACTTCAAAAGTGATCGCTTTATGTTCAGATCTTACCAAGGAGGATGACACTGTAGTGGTGTTAGAGTGGCTACTCATGTTGGTTAGTACCAGGTCCAGGATATTTTCACCTCTTGTAGGGATGTTGACCAGCTGATCCAATACATTGGCATTGACGAAGTCAAGGAATCTCTGAGCTCCAGCAGCCTTGTGAGTTGCCTTCAGAAGGTGCACAGAGCCTCCTGACCAAGTAGCTCATACAATATGCAACTTGACAGGCTACTAATGCTGCTTACTGAAGTGAACCCAGGCTGCCTACCTCCCCCATGATGTGGGTGAGCTGTTATCTGCAATTCGCTCCCATTCTCAAAATGTGGCCCCTCCAGTGCCTATGTCATTAAGCGAACATGGGTCATCGTATGCATAATAAGTGCTTTATCCCTCTGCCAACAGGATGATAGAATTGAGCCTGCCACATTGGCTGTAAATGTGAACAATTTCCAAGTCAGTAGTGTTACATTTTCTGGTCCTTTTTTTTTTTTTTTCCCTTATTTTTGATGTCTTATGCCCCACTTCTTTCCCTAGCAAAAGCGCAAGACATGATACTTTGAGTTTTAGACTGAAAAGCATGAATTCCAAAATTTGCTGTCAACATTTTTAAACATTTTTGTTCCCTACATCCCACTACCCTTGCTACTTATGAGTATTAACTCCCAAGATTACTCTACCTTGGAGTCACGGGAATAGTTTGAGCTGCCAAACCTTCAGGCTTAGTATCTTCTGGTTAGTCTCGCTAACGGCTCCATTATTCTGAACATCTCAGTAACAGCCATTAGAATTTCATCAGGCACACCATTACAGACTCATAGTTAACTAAAATAAAAACAAGCGTTTGTCAGTGTGAATTTGGGGTTGCATAATGCTGACAGTATTTCTGATGTGTACTGGCAGAGAATGATTTGAGGTATTTTGATCTACCTTGGTACATAATAAGACTTCATTTTGTATTGTGTGATTATTAAACAATGCACTGGAATCATTAAAATGCAACTGAATTTTGAAGCAGATTGGATTCAATTTAGCAGTGGCGTGGGATGACCAAATGGTGTAGCCAGGTATACTCTTTGTACTCTACAGAGTACATTTTTCTTTGCATCACTCAGAATCATTGTAGCTTTTCCAAATTATGTTTACAGCTGTCTAAAGTAGTACCAATATAGCGTCCTTATTACATAATCAAACTTTTAAAAGTTCGAATGTCATATGGTCAACACCATGTGGTCAAACATTTAAAAGTTCGAAAATGTAATAAAAAAGTAATCCAAATTAAAAACCTACTTGAAAGGTTTAAGCAGGGGGCTGCACCCCCCCCCCCCTTTAAATATACCAACTCCGAGATCACACTACAGTGCAGAAAAGGAAATCTTCCCATTTCAGTCTCTGTTGAAACTTTTAAAAGTTCGATCATATGGTGTCGACCATATGACGTTCGAACTTTTAAGAGTTTGACAATGTGATATAGAAACCCTCTAACAGGTACATAACTTGCATACAGAGAAGATTGCTAATCTAAAAACAATATATTTAGTAGTTTTGGAGGGAACCATTGAAAATTATGTTTAAATTTATTAACTGTGAGGGAAGCAACATTTTGAAAGCTGTGTCCATTTTTTTATAACAGATGCATTGGGGTGTAGTAAAAAGTGTACAAAATGGAATTTCCTGGCTACACCCCTGGAATGACCTACTATAGCCTATAGTGTGCCAGTGCCCTACAGTTGTGCATTGGGTACAAATATGATGGATCAGATGAAGGATAACAAAGGCTTGTGTACATTAGAAAAGAACAAAAATGGATTCTGTGTTTAATGGTGAAGAGTTTTTCAACACAGCAGCCGTCTCCCCTTCCCTGAAATATTTTGCCACGTGTATCAGAGCAGTGTTATAATCAAAAGTTGTGAAAATTCTGGTTTCGTATTTAGCCTTTTTTGCGGTTTGTACTGTTAGTGTATCCATATGACTGATGAGTCATTACTTGTCATACAGAATAGATGTGACTGAGTAATTATACTCCCTTTTAGGCATTCTAAGACAAAATGCAGAAGTGGCTAATTTGAAAATGGACTTCCAGAGCTTATTAACATGACAGCTGTACTACTCATAAGCACGTAGGACCTTATAGGTGCTTACACTGCTGCAAAGGATGAGCACTAAGGTTGCCCTGCAATGATACTTAAATTATATATGTAACTGGAGTTTTGATTAAAAAGCTATAGCTAGTAAATGGAAAACCAGAGACAACCCACCAGTAAGAGGTGAAAAAGATTGAAAATATTAAAATGATGGAACTGAGAACTATTAGAGATTAGAAACAGAATTCCACAGTAAAAAAAGAAAATAGGCTGTTTGGGATCCAGTAAGGGAAAATGACTTTGAAGAGAATGTTGACACGAATCAAGTACTTGAGATCTATGTATTTATTTCTTTATAAAGACTCTACTGCAATGTGAGAAATTACTGGTCCAGTTAAGACTTACAAAATAGTGAAAATAAAACAATATTGTTACTCGTTAATTCCTGATCCCATATAGGCTGCAAACAGTTAATTTGTATGTTTGAATATTTTTGGTTAACTAGCAGAGTGTTTAATCAAACATGGAACTTTTGTGCAAGACTTTGAGGTGTGGAAAGCCCTGAACTGCGACTAGCAAGTTTTTCATCAAAAAGGAAAGAGAGAAAAAAAAGCTTTTATTTCAGTTCTGCTTAAATATTTAAGTTGCACTTGTAGTGGCCTATGTGGGGGGTGATATTTTGTACTTTTCTGCCTTTTTCCATGCTTTAGCCCAAAAAGTTATCTGTGTGAATTTTTAGTTTGTTCTGGGATCTTACTCATGTAGCTTAATTTGCAGTTGTGGGAATGTTGTGTTTCTACATTATACAGCACAAGGTAGAATTACTTGTAAAAGCTAGCTGTATTTTAAACTATGCTTGGCCTTAGTCTTGTAGTTTCATTCACAGTTGTGGCAGAACTGTGTACTGCTGCCAAATTTGGGCCTTTAGTCATTTATTACTGAGGTTTTTTTTTTCAATATACAGTGTTACTGGTAAACTTCTGCCTAGTGTGGTGCCTTAAATTGTAGTAGAATTTCAATAGTGAGACTATTGTATTTTTCTGCTCCAGGATTTGTGTTTCACTGATTTTACAGTGTTGATATTCCAGTTTTCACCCTACAGTTCTAGTTATCTTGACATTTACATGCTTAACATTGCAGTTTAGTGCCATTACCTTCTGTTTCCTGTTTTTTGTCTGCTCCCTCCCCCTCTGAGGTATTAAGCTGGTTTCTGAAATTCTAACCTGCCTAGTATCATTAATCTGTAGCTCACAGAAGTTGCATTCCAGTGCTTTTCTGTTCCTGCTGTTGTTTGTGTCTGCCCCATACCCCACACTGAGACCTTAAGCTAATATGTGCTCTATTTAATTTGATCCATCTGTAGCTACCATGCTTCTTCCTTGAATCTGTTCTGAACCCTCCCACCCTTTTCCTGTTGTGGTTTTGTAAGGACCTTGTCTCTGGCCTCTGCCCCTTATGGTAATCTGATTTCCAAAGTCCCTCCCTCCACTCTTTCATTGCTATTGTCTGTTGTATCATCTGTTTCAGTATTATTCCCACCCATTGTTTGTCACCCGTGATGTTGAGTGCCCAAGCAGACCAGTATTGCTCTTGAGTAAACATCCTTTACTGTGTATTACCTTCTCATATTTCCAGAGCTCAGCAAAGCTTGGCATCCAAGCCTTTGTTACAAAAGTGTTTTACTTGTATCCAGGGCTATCTAGGCAAAGCTAATGACTTTAAATTGCTAAATCATACTTAAGTTATTTGGAGTGATCGGTACTGTTTCCTACCTTTATTTGTACACTGTGTATTTTTGTGAAAAAATTGCTCTTCTCACTGTTGCTGCTGTAAAACTGTTCTGAAATTACCTTCAGCAAGGAATTTCTCTCTCATTTGTTGTACAGTTGCAAACAATTAGAAGGCAAATTTTCTGTATAGAATGGCACATAAATCCATACCCTATAAAGCAGGCAATATAGACCAAATACCTTTCACACTTAGAGCAATTAGTTGAGAGTTGCATGGCAGTAGCTGTAGATTTTAATGTAGGGTTTAATTATGCCTATATAGACTGGGAATCCTACATGGCCTCAAATCTACAAGTTTTCTGGACTTTGCAAATACAAACATCTGTGGCCAAATAGTGAATACACCCACTATAATCTCCAACATACTAGACTTAATACTCAGAAATATGGAATAGCAGGGCACTTCACCTATTGTCTTATCCTCCATGGTAAGATCCAACCATAAAGCTGTCTTCTTTAAAATAAAAATCAACTTTGTAACCCCAGTAAAACCAGTAACCGTTATGAATGATTCAAAGGCAAACTACCTTTTATAAAGTGATGGTTTGTCAAAACTCATTGCCTCTCCAAACCCTGAGAACACAGCAGCCTTCACTGAATTGCTTTCAGAAGCTCTCTACAACCATGATCAGTGGTTGCATTGAGGCTGCTGTACCTACCAGAAGTAACCCCAGAACTAGCCACAGAAACAAACCACCAAGGTGGCATCCCATAGTAAACAGGATATACAACAAAAAGAAAAAAGTATGGCAAAAAACAGGAAGGGTAATTCACATAAAGATAAACACTCCCTCATCAAACTAAATAGTCAACTAAGAGGGATAATTGAATCAAACAAAGCCAGCTTTGAGGTTAAGATAGCTTTCCAGGTAAAATATAACTATTAGGCTGTCTTTATCCATGTCAAAAATCTCAAGGGCAGGACATAGCAATGTGCTGAAGTGGTAGTTAAAGGTGTGACATTCATACAGCCTGGTGATACAGCGAACTTGTTAGTGCACAAAATCGGTTCCAACTTTAACCTATCTTACCCCCAGGCATCCCCCAAGAAATATCCTCATACATAACCCCTCCAGCTATAACCGGGGAGCATGTACTGACTGTGTTCACTAAAGCCAAAAACATAGTCTCAGTGGGCTTTGATAACCTATCAGAATGCCTCCTGAACAGCCTAAAATATGACTTATCAGGACCTCTGGAGTCACTGTTTAACTATAATTTTGAAACTGTGCCATGAGAATGGAGGACTGCAACTGTCATCCCTCTTTTTAAGGGAGGAAACTACAGACCCATTATTCTGACAAGTTTTATTTGCAAAGCCATGGAAAGCATTGTCATGGAAATTAGCAACAAGGACATGAGACCTCAAGACACTGGATCCATCCCAGTTTGGCTTTGACAAAGGAAGGTCATACTTACCGAACCTGGTGAACTTCCTTGAAAATGTTACTAATGCAGTAGATGAGTGGAAAGCAGTGTGTACTGCCTACCTAGATCTGGCTAAAACATTTGATACAATACCACAGTTGGGCATTGTCAGCAAACTTATGGAACTAGGCATAATCCATTTATTATATTGCTGGATAGCTAGTTGGCTCACAGATAGGAACCAAGAGGTTAGGATCAGTGAGGCCACCTCTACAAAAGAGGCCAGTCATCGGTGGAGTCCCTCGGGGCTCTGTGCTGGGCCTGCTCCTCTTTGGCATCACCTTCTCGGAGATCAAAGCCAATGTCAGAGGCCTCTGTCTGACCAAATTCAAAGATGTGATGCGTGCTGCAGAGAGGTACTACCAAAGAGAGAGAGAGAGATTGTCATTCTGGATGCAGGTGTTAGCGAACATCCAGATTAATGAGGTAGAACAGCATATATAAGAAGTGTCAAGACATATTGCAAAAATGATATGGTTGAATAAGCTGATGTTACAAATGAGATTATGCTATTACATTGGAGTAGAGGAATTGAAAGCAAATTAAAAGGCCTTATTAAGTTTAATTTTGTTTGCAGCCAGAAAAGCAATTACCATAAATTTAGTCTTTAAGTAGACTTGGAAGACTTGGCCTTGGAAGAAGTGTTGGTTATTGTAAAGGAAATAAAGTTGTCTGAGGAGAGTTTCACTAGACATGGGGGGAGGCTAAGATGCATATCCTTGGTATGTGTAGAATCAATACCTCCATGATGGAGACTAGTGACACAGAAAGGAATGGTGGAGAAATTGAAAATGGTGTAACATCAAGGGGTTCCAGATTTCGGCAAAGTACATCTTTGCTAAGTCAGCATAATCTCTCTGCATACATGAAACAAAGGTTGGCACACTCATTTCTGAAGAATTTTACTTAGCTAAGGAGCAAAAGGCCAACTTTCAGGTGGATTCAATTGCCAGTTAAGTTCTCAAACTGGAGACTGTGAATCCTTTGAACAGAGCTGAATATGCTGTATGTAGACCAGTTCTAAATCCTAGTGAGATTGAGATTGTGTATCCTTGGAACAGTGTATCAAACAGCCTTTCTCAGAAGGCGAAGCACATACAGTAGGCCATTAGCCAGTCTCTTTTCTTTGTCAACTGGTTGGTCCATGTGCAAATTTAGAGGTGTTAAATAGCACATATTTTCCAGAGAATGCGGGTGGAGAACAAGGTGAACATTTAAGTGCGGGTTACATGCAACATTGGTTTCTACAATAATAGCATGGGTCTGAACATTGCTCATGATTACATCACACAGTATACTAGGCAAAAAGAGCAGTGGTCCTTGTGGACCCTGGCATAGTTTTTCCTTACTTCATGGACCAGAACTGGTATTCTGATCCCAGTCCCCTAGTACTTATTGTATTCTACTGGTATATTAGAACCATGTGGTACCTGGATGAGTTAGTTCTGGATGAAGACAGCTATTGGATACCAGATGTGAATGAAATTTGCAGAGCTGAGAATGAAGCCTTTGTAGTCCAAAGGTACTTTGTGTCAGCTATCCTGAAAATCCGAACCAACTAGACAATAAGAGCCACACAAACCCAAGAAAACCAAGGAAAATGTGGATCCGGACAGGCAGAATAAACAATTTATTGAACGTGAAGACAAAACATGCTAGTAAAACGTGCTATCCTGAAAATCCAACTGGATATGTTCAGAACAGGCATTGAAGGAAATAATTACTGCTGCTGGCTTGTATTTACATGCCATAGCTCAAGGAATAAAAACAACTTTGTCAGTGAATAATTGCAGAGGAGTACATTTAGTAGCTGTTGAACTCACTATGCATCTGATGTGGGATTCTTACAAGACTGGTCTCATGCCACTTGGCTTTTCAACAGAACATGTTGTCTAAAACAGTCCTACTTTACAGTTACCATCTTTGGAATCGATTAAGTCCATCCAAAATTCACACTAAAAGCTTTGTCACAATAAACTATTCTTCCTTGTGTGCTGCAGTTTGCTGTGTTGTGAAATTCTTCATGAAGGTCATGTTGTGAGGCCTGCCTGGATGAAATATTCCCCATTTCCACTTCAGAAACTTGACCTGCGATGCCAGGTAAGCATTACACACACTGATCCGTGAGGCTGATTGTTTCCTGCTGTGAGGAACACATTTAAAGCATTTGTGAAAAGACTCTTCACTTGCAGTTTACACTGAAGCTTCATATTTCATACTGGCAGTTACTGATGGGTTAATAGTCTGTTTTGAGACTGACTAGATGTGCCTTTGTTTTAGTGGTTAGTCATATGCATCCCTGCCTAGTAGGTGTACAGTGCACCCAAACAGATGTGCATAGACGCATTTGAAGAATAAATCCACAGGGTATGTGAATGAGTCATAGTGAACATTTTTTAGACAATCAACACACAGCAGAATGCTTCAGCACAAATGTAGCAGAGTCATAGTGTACGTTTATTCAATCAACAAGCAGCTGAATTCCTTAGCAACTTGAGCCATTCCAAGAGGTAGTATGTAGCAGACTATTCTGGGTCCCTAGTTTTACAGCCACAAGCTTCAGAGTTATTAAATTATATGACAGCCTTAGCAGTTTAAAGACGTTTCATACAAATTTCAGAAGAAAATTAGACTTCAAATAGTGTTAAGCATAATGAAACATTTTAATAATTTGCAGTCAAAAAAGGTTTGATATTAAACGTGTTATTTAAGCCATCAGGCTTAAAGCTGTTTAATGTAGAGAGCTAAAAGGCATCCCTTTGTTCAAGAACAAGAAGTCTGTTAATCCTATGAAGTGCATTAATATATTCAGGTCCTGTGAACCTAAAGCCAATAATAAAACCTTAGTGGGGAAAAACAAAATGTTTGCAAACCGGTTTGTCCATTATTTTATTGCTAATATCCAAAAAATGCTCACACACCTTGATTTTAAACATTCCCCGTGTTATTCATATACACAGCTTCTCACACAGGCATCTGTGAACAGCTGTGCTTTGGCTACCCAAATAGTTCCACAGGTCACCAGCTCATTGTATTTAGCAGTTTTTCCAGAAGCAAGGTTTATGAATTCCTCAGCCTAAAGCACATACTTACAGATACCACAGTTTTAGCATCTTTTTAAACCCACAGCTTCCACTGTATATAGTCACTTTGTTCTATGGATCTGTCTGGCAGAACTCATCCCTGCTGCAGGGTATGGAATTCTTAGGTTCATCCTTATTTGTTTTTATTGCTGCTGTTAAAATATTACAACTTTACACTGCAAGTTTACATGCCTTCGCTGGCCTGTGTGCAACATCTATTCCCAGTTATTTCTGGCAGTTTATACATTTCAGATCTCCTACTAACTTGGATTTGTGAAATGTTTTCTCATCAGTGCTGTAAACAGAAGACATGTAATCATCGGTCAGGAGTAGATTATGTAGTACCATTTTTGTATCTGAGCATAGTGGTTAAGGTCTTTGACTTTCATCCACAAGGTACAAAGTTCGATCCTGACCTCCAGCCATTGCCTGTATAGAGTTTGCATGTTCTCTATGTGTCTCTGTGGAGTTCCTCCTGAAAACATGCTCAGTATTTCAGTTTCAAACTCTCACAAGAATGGAGTTATGGGCAGCAACACGGACTCTAGATGGTGCCCTATACAGGTAAGAGTTGTATAGATGTACCGCTGTGGGCATCTGCTGTGGTACACAGTATCCTCAAGAAAGGAAAACACAAATAACAGTGTGCCATAGCAGGGCTAGCTCCTTGATAGTCATATTGCCTAATGTTGCCAAATAGGCATGTGTATTTGGTGGTGATACGTGGGTTGAGGACCTGCCCTACTCTGATCTATGCCATGGACCCAAGCAAATAATGAGAAGGATGGATAATGCCTCTGTTGGCTAGTGTGTGCCCACCATAAAACCCAGCAGCACTGAGTCCTTAAGCTACTGCCTTGCAGTTAGGGAATTTTTGTGTCCTTAATGGAAAGCACTAATGGCCTTATGGTAGTGTGAGAAAGATGAAAGATGGTATGAATGATTGTGACAAATGTAACTTGAGGCTGTATAGTGCTGTAAAGAATAATGGCTTACAGAAACCTTGAAAACTGAGTTTGAAACCCGCAGTGAGTAGCCATTTCTTGCATAGGCTGTAACTATGCGTAAGTCAGACAGCTTTGTTTACTTCTTGGATGCACCTGAAAAGTTAACTTTTCTTTGTTTTGTTAACATTGACGGAATTAATTTTAGATCTTAAAACAAAATAATTTGTGGAATACTGGAGGTATGGGCTGTGAACAGCAACGTCTTTCCTGTACGTTTTCTCTGCAGCTTGTATTTTAAAAATGGATACGTTCTCTGATCTTTAAGTGTTGCAGACCGTGGTTCATTGAGTTTTATTTTTCATGTTTAATTCACCCTCTTTTGGGAAGTGTGTGTTGGAACGACCGTGACAGAAAAGTGAAGAAGGTAAAGAAATTGAGAATATTTTGCCTTGACCAAATAGAAAATTATGCTAAACTGCTTTCCTCTTCCCGTTTCTCTTCTGCTGGGCTACAGGAAGCAAAAGCTTATTTTATAGTATCATTTATTTAAAAGGCAGAGTCTAGACTTTAAATCACATTGAAGATGACCATTTCCATTTAATGCTTTTTAATCTTGGGCAGAGGAGCGTGATAATGGGATCCGGGCACACTCCTGGGAACACTATCCAATTGCAGCTGATACCGATAAACTCTTAACATAAATAATTCGAAAGGTTTCCAGCTTGTCTGAAGTGTCAGAGAGGGAATGCATTGAATTGTAGTAATCTGTTTTGCCATCCAGGTACTTGGTTATCAACTTGCTCTTAATGTCTGGGAAATTGATTGTTTTTTTTCCGTCCAAGAGAAAATGAGAATGTAGCAGACTTACTGAATGGATAAATTCCAGTGATGGAGTTTTGTAATACAAAGGAGTGGGATGCTTTTTTTCTCACACTTTGTGCTGGCTTCTCCTTAGAACCACTATTCTTCGGATAGTATAGCTCTGCTGCCAGAATGGAGTTGCAGTGCTTGCACCACGAATTATCGTGTGGTAGATCTTTATGACAGCAGGTAGTGTTGATCCGGGATCACAGAGACTTGCTGTGATGAAGCTTGCCTTTGAAGATTTCAGAGTTTAGTTTTCTTTTGGTGAGCTGCATTGTGAGCAAATAGTAAGAAACACCAGTTGTCCAAAATACTTATTACTCTAAACAGAAATAAGAAAATTATGTTTATTCAGGTCATCCTTAGTGCCGTAAACATTCATTTTTCTGATTACCTCCTTATTCCATTTCAGGGTCATGGGAGATGCTGTAAGTTATCCTGGCTAGTAATGTGAGAGATGTCACTATACCATGAAATTAGTCCTCTCACACAACAGTAAGCAAGACATCCGACAGGTTGTCAGCACATACACCTGTCCACTCACGCAAGATGTGGTTAAGACACACAAACCCACATATGCGGAGGTACTCACTAAGAGTCTCCCTAAAGACCAGAGACCTCCCAAGTGCAAACAACACACACACACACACACACACTGTTGCACAAATAGAATCCTCCACTGCACATAACACACATATTAGTGTCTCAGTAATTAAGCCCGTAAGGCAAAACACCTCAAAACCTAATGTTCCGATCATAGGCAACTCAATAGTGAGACACACAGATGTCCCCCTCACCAGGTTGAGCAAGGAGAAGATCATGGTCAGCTGCCTGTCAGGTGCCAGGATCCATCAAATCACACATGCACTCAAGTCACTCAGCAACAATTATTGTTACGACTCTGTCATAGTATATGTTGGAGTGAATGACTTGAGATGCATCTCTCTGGACTATATGAAGAGACACATGACTGAACTCTCAGACTGTGTCTCAGGCAGGTATGTCCCTAGCCCTAAGCAGCATCCTGCCTTCACCCAGGATGATGCCACAATATAGACAAAAAAAATAATTGACTTAAACAATTGGCTTAGTTCTGGTGTCACTCAAGGGGGATCCAGTATCTGTCAGCCTGGGAAGACATGGTTGACAAACCACACTGCTTTGTCAGAGGTGGCCTTCACCTCCGTTCCTCAAGGCTTTCAGATACTGGCAGAAAAGCTTGCATCCCCCATAGTGCCTTTTTTAGGCAATGTCAAAACAACAAAATTTCCGACGTCAAGAAATACACAAACTCAGTCATGCTGCTTAATACTAGGAGCTTAAACAGTAAACTGTGCTCCCTGGAAGCACTCCTCACTTTGGAAGATGATGATGTCTGTGCAGTCACTGAGACTTGGTTCAAGGCCACAGAGAGCACCCTGGCTGTACAAGGCTACAATGCCTTTCATACCTCAAAACAAGCATGAAAGAACCAAAGGTGGAGGTGTATCCATCTTCATTAAATACAAATACACCTTGAGACTGGTGAAACAGAGCAAGTACAAGTCCAAATATCTATAGGTAAAATACCTTTCCACATCATCACTAGCTACTGGTCCCGTACCATGAACCAGGAGAAGCACACAGCCTACGTGGACTTGGTAGAGTCGCTCAGTATACAGCCAAACACCTTGGTCATAGAAGAATTCAACTATCCTTCCATTGATTGAGCAAGTTATATGAGCACAAACATGATTGCTACAAGGTTCCTGGACTTTAATTCAAATGCCCTGGATCAGTTGGTCCATAAACCCCAAGGGGGATCAAATGCCTGGATCTAGTGCTCACTAACATGGGGGTCACTGCACTACCCCCTGTGTGTTGCCCTCCCTGGTAAGATCAGACCATAAATCTGTCTTGTTTGAAGTAAAGATCAAACACGACATCCCTACAGGAGTAAAAAAATGAAAAATGCCTCCAAAGCAAACTGTTGCCAGCTACGATGATATAAAAAGTTTCAAAGCCTCTGTCGACATAGCCAGCAACGACTCCTGTGCAGAGGAGTACACAATGCCCTATATAGCCACTTAAGCAAATGCGTTGACTCGGCTGTACCTAACAGGAACAAAACCAAGTCCTCCCATAAAAACAAGCCACCCTGGTGAACTGTAAATATAAAATAAGTTATCAGTTTTTCTTTTGTTGTGTATCTAAGAACAGGAGGAAACGTTCTCAACAGAAGAAGAATACCCTCCGCAGCTTGAACAAGCAAGTCAGATATCTTGTAAAATCCTGTAAGGCTAGTTACTAGACTAAATTAGCACCCCTAGCTAAAGACAATCACAGCAGTTTGCATTGCCGCCTCACAACAAGAGGTTCTGTGGTTCGATTTTCAGCTGGGGTGTCTTATGTGCGGAGTCTGCATGTCCTCCTTGTGTTCACATGGGTTTCCTATGGGTGCTCCGGTTTCCTCACACATTCCCAAGACATGTTGCAGGTGGATTGGACATTCTAAATTGGCCCTAGGTGTGAGTGTGTGCACATGTATGCCTTCTGTGGAAGGTTAGGCACTGGGCTGGAAACTCGGCACTGTAAAACTCTACTGTCTCTTGTTCTGTGGACTGATGATCCTCTGTGGCAACCCCTAACTGGAGCAGCTAAAAGGATAAGGAGAAGCTAAAGACAGTCAAAGCATTCTTTAGCTACATCTGAAACCTAAAAGGGAATGCCCAGCTGTGTGCTGAATGTATAGAGGATGGTACCACTCACACCAAACCTGGGGAAATTGCCAGCATGCTAGCTGACATCTGGCAATAACTTCACTTCTCAGTCCCCACCAGCCATACCCCAAAGCATTCCTGACACCAATCCTCTACCAAATATCTCTCAAGAACAGTTCATACAAGTCCTCTCCAAGGCCAAAAACACAGCCTCTATGGAACCAGATAACATCTCAGGCTACTTACTAAACAGTCTAAATCAAGACCTAGCGGAACCACTCGGCACTGTCTTTAACCATAGCCTGAGCACTGGCTTTGTTCCGTCAGAGCAGAGAACAGCAACAGTAATCCCCTTGCACAAAGAGGGCCTATCAACTGACCCTGGGAACTGTCGACTCATAAGCTTACCCAGCCTTTTCTGCAAGGTCATGGAAAGAATCATCATTGACCTTATCCACAAGGACCTAATCGAACTTCAAACTCTTGACCCAAACCGGTTTGGTTTCATCAAGGATAGATCTTACTTAGTGATTCTGGTGGACTTCTTTGAGAGCCTTGGATGATGGAAAAGCGGTACATACTGCCTATCTCGATTTAGCCAAGACCTTTGCCACAATCCCCCACTCAGGTGTCATTGAGAAACTCTCCCAGCTGGAGATTAACCCTTACATCACTAGATGGGTAGCCAGCTGGCTCATTGACAGAATGCACACTGTCAAAGTTGTGGAGGTCACCTCCACTAGTGACCAATTATCAGTGGGATACCATAAGGGTCCGTGCTGGGCCCTCTACTGTTTGGAATCTATTTCTCTGAAGTCCATGTGAAGGTTGATGGCATGTGGCTTACCAGGTTTGCAGATGACTGTAAACTGGGCGCAATCGTTGAGTCTCCCGACGATGTTAACATACTACAGAAGGGGCTGACACAGACAAATGATTGGTGCCAAAATTACAGACTAAAACTTAACACAAAAAATGCCTCATTATCTCCTTTGGCAAATAAGTAGCCCCTGCTAAGTATGATATAGATAGCACCCTTCTAAATTCCAACTCAGTTGTGCGAGACTTGGGAACACAGGTTGATAGTTGATGACAATCTAAACTTCGATCATCATGTGTCCATAGTGGTAAGAAAAACCTTCTGCATTATGTATCTCATAAGTAAGGGCATTGTATCCAAGACTAGAGAGGTTATAACTCCGCTGTACTTGACCCTTATCAGACCACTAATTGAGTACAGTGTTCCTTTCTGTGCGTACCTCACCAGACACCTGCAGCAACTGAAGAGACCACAGAGGTTTCTAACCAAGAGAAGCCAGGGCCTCCAAAACATGATCTACATGAAAAGATTGAAAGCCCTGTCACTGTACTAGCTGAGAGGTGACCTGTGCCTGGCCTGCAGAGCAGTCTCTGGCCCTGATCTAATGGAAATGCTACACATCTGAAAATCAAATGGGACAAGAGTAACTCATCCCAGGGATCTCAACCTAGCCTGAGACATTAACAGAACATGCTGGAGAGACAGCTATGTTTCCCAGAGATTGCTGCTCCTCTGTGGAATAACCGCTCCTTGTGAAGCAGAGTTCCTCAATGACCCTATTTTAGCACAACTTTGCCAACTGGATGGGTGGCAGTAAATTCACCCTGGGGATGGCACCTATGTTTCTCATGGACAGGGGCACTTGTTGCTGATCATAGAATCGCTGTGCAAACAATGACTATTTAACTATGGTCTATACGAGTACTTGGGACCTTACACCAGGGGTGTAGCCAGGATTTTCAGATTTGTACTCACAACTCCATGTTGCTGCCCCCACTAAGCCACACCCTCATCATCATGATGTTGCTACCCCCCTTACGTACATGTCCATGTCATACCTCCATCACAGTGCTGCTCTCCTCCACCCTCAGTAAATGTCTGCCAGAAAGCTAATCTTTTGCATGAAACACCAAAACAATAGCAGACATTTTAGTTCAAACATACATTTGACCCAGGTGAGAAAGCACGTAAAGTATTTCCCCATTTACGTTATATGCTAAACTTTACCCCAACTGTGCCACATCCAGATGGCTACTCATAAGTGCCTTTTAATAAAGTGTGACACAGCCCCTACACATAAGCTGCGGGGAATTATCTGTATTTGTCAGAAACACTGTCACCTCACATAACATTATCCATGACCTTAATTTGGAACGCATAGAGATCTAAATCACCATTAAAAAAACACCTATTAACTCTGTTGCTAGCCACAGATACCCCAATGCCTCCCAGTGATTGAGAAAAGTACTGTAACACCACTCACTGGTTAAATATCAAATCAAACACCTTTTGTTAGAGGGTACAATCATCCAAACATTGACTGGTGCACCTACACATCTAAAAAATGGATATGCTTGGCATTCCCTAGACTTAACACTAGCGCAAATTGTAAAAACTACCCATGAAAGTCTCATAGACCCTTGACTTGGCCATTACTAAACTAGTTCCCACCTGTACCCCACTTTGCATCTTTTCATCCCAAGTGAAATCTGTCACCTTCTGTGTCAGGTGTAGTGGTACCACTGCCAAACCACCTTTAGAGACTTCTCCAGGGCAAACCTACGTCAGCTTGTACAAGACCTAGACAAAGGTTCCCAATAGTCCTTCAAAATGGTCACAACTAAGAGGGCTGCCACATTCACTTCCAATTTGTAGTAATAGTCCAACAGCTGTGTAAAAAATTCAGCACCCATCCACCCTAAATACAGTTATAAATTCAGGAAGAAACGTCTTTGGTGTTACTACCTTATTAATAAACTATACAACAAAATAAGGATCATAATGACAAGTTATAAAAACAAAAATCTCCCTCCCTTATCTTGAGACCACAGTGAAACATACCATAAAGGAAATTAAGAGCACATCTAGAAAATGAAAAGCAGAGTCTGAGTTTAAGGTTACTCTACATACCAAAGGAAATTGCAAATCTTTCTTCACTTGTGTCAGGAAAGCAAGGAATAATATCCAACAATGTACCAGACTCATGTATAATATTACTCATTCTGATTTCAAGGATATAGCCAATATATTAGGAGACACATTTAGTGATAACTTCTCACACCACTCCACAAAGTTGCTCCACTATCCATGAAGACTATTGCAAAACAAAATAAATATTTTCACATCTGAACACACACAGAGGTGTTGTTTATGCAAAATGTTTGTTAATATATTAAAATGCTGGCAGATACCCAACATACACATTTGTTATCATTCTAATTGTATGGTCAAAGAAACAACATGGGCAGACAAAAAAAAAATCAAACATCCAAAAGCACAACACAGGCTTGCTATTTTACATGGTCAATTATAATTTCTCCATTTGCAGTACAGTGTCAGGAATCAGGAAATATATTAAACACTGTTTATGCACATAAAACCACTAGCAACAGTTGTCACCCAGAAATGATTTCCAAGCTAAGTCCATTGCTAATAGAGGCTGGCAAACTGTAGCACAGTGTTATTAAGCTAACTGGCCTTCCTGTAGATTGCTGTCTATACTGTATTTGTTCCACTGCAGAATCAAAAGGGAATATATTCAAAACAGCTTGAATGACAGCAGTCAAAAAAGAGAGCGACAGAGAGAAGCATAGGAAATGTATCTGTAATAAAGAGAAGTTCTGAACATCCTGACATTTGAAAAGACACAAAGATATAAAGAAACCACACAATCTAATTATAGCAGAAGCAGGTAGCAAAATCCATCTGTGTACACATATTATAGAAAAAAAGTTAAAAATCTAATATGTAACAACTGTCCAAACTTTCTGTATTTAAGAATTATTCTTCACTTAACAATCAACTTCCCTCTCACAGCCCAACCCTTATCTGTCACCCTATTCATGTTTGCACAATTCATATCCGGGCTGATCAGTACATAATGTCCCACTTTTACATCTGTAATCTCAATGGCCGCATAAGTTAATTTTTTCGTTCCATGTTTATAAAACCTTCATCTAGTTATACTGTGAAATTCCTAGCCCATATATTCCAGCTTTCCATAATATACCATCTCATCATATCTTACATCACATGTTCCAAACACTAATGACCAACTTGTCACAGTCTAAAGCTCCAAAGAGTATGAGAAGGAAAAAAATGGAAGGGTAGCCACTGAGCAAGTTGGTCAATCCAGCAACTAGTCCACAATCTTAAAATAATGATTTGGTGAAGACAGAAGCACTTTAAACCCATCACACAGTCTGAACGTGGCACAGACACAAAAACACAGGATTCAGCCAGCAGAAGCAGCAGCATACCTCTCAACATCTTCGCTAGAGAATTCTGGGCAAAGTCAAAATCAGTGGGGGAAAAACTTGGGCCATTATTTTAAAATATTACTGTACTTCACTTTAAAAAGTTGTTAGGATAACAGGTTTAACATATTTTCTGAACAATAAGTATGAAATTATAATGTAAGACAATACTGACTTACTGTAATCCTCAATTATTTACAGAAAATTAAAAAATAGGGGTAGGACAAAATATGAGGCCAAATCAAGTACTTTTAAAAAGTATGAATAGTAGAGATGGAGAAGAAATGGAACTTCAATTATCCAAAATAATGATGACAAACAAATTTGAGCAGCAATAGTGAATTCACCAACAGACAACAGCAGAGAATACAATTCTGATTTTTTTAAAATGCTGGTTTAGAAAACATACTTACCAGCTTTCATACCTGTACTCTTCTGAACTTTAGCAAGCACACCCCCCTTCACTTCTACAAAGTTTACACCAATTAATACTAATACTCTCTAGAAATAAGGTTTGGGCCAAATGGAGATGCCATAGAAACAACTCTGGTTTTCTTTACTTCCGCCAGCTTAGAAATCTAACCAAAAAAGCTATAATCACTGACAAAAGAAAATACTACTGTGGACTTCAGGAAACTCATTTCAATAAACCTAAACAATTCTGGTCATCAGTCAATAGACTCCTTTCACCAGGAACAGCCAAAACTCCCTCCCCCCTTAATGCTGACCCAGACACCCCTCACCTAACTGCAAATGCTTTTAACTTTCTTTTCCGAAACTATTCAATCTCTTGCCAGACAACTGAACACCAACAACTTCTATCCCCCAAATAATCTAGTAGACTCTTCTCACAGCTTCTCTCTACAACCTATCCCTACCTCTTTCATCTACAGACTTATTCACAAACTGAAACCTTGTCCCCCTCTGCTGACAAACTCCCTTCTCTTTATCTTCAAAAGGCAGCCAAAGAAATTGCATACCCAATATCTATACTCATAAATAGGACGATCCAAGAGGGAACTATTCCTGATATCTGGAAAGTCTCTCATATTATCCCTCTACACAAAGGTGGTAACTCTATTGACTACTCTAACTTCAGACCAATTGCTCTTCTCTCACCCTTAGCAAAAATTATGGAGAAATGTATTCATCAGCAACTTGTACAGTATCTCTCTTTACACAACATTATAGCTAACTGTCAACATGGCTTTAGACCTCATCATAGCACCACCACTGCCCTCCTTTCCTTTGTAGACACTATCAATAGGAATCGCAACAATAACCTTCTCTCTTCTGCTCTATTCATTGACCTCTCCAAAGCCTTCGACATGGTCAACCACTCTTCATTAATTCACATCCTCGAATCCCTCTCATTTGATAACCTTGCCATTAAATGGTTTAGTTCATATCTGAGTAACAGACAGCAAGCCGTTATTTGGGATAACCACATCTCATCATTATTGCCCATTTCCATCGGAGTCCCCCAGGGCTCTATTCTTGGTCCACTTCTTTTCTCCCTCTATATTAATGATCTTCACTCAGTAATCCCTCAAGCTACCTGCATTCAATACGCTGATGACACTACCATTATTTGCTCTGCATCTTCCTCTTCAGATCTAATCTCACTAACTCAAAATATTTTCAGTACAGTAGAAACATGGTTTACTAGACGTTATCTCCTTCTTAATGCTAAAAAAACTAAACTTCTTCTCTTCTCCCCAACCACTCGGACCTCCCCATTAAACTTCACCATCCTGTCAAACAACGCCACTGTCATATCTCCTGACTCTAAACTAAACTGTTAGGAATAACCATCGATAATAATCTCACTTTTGATCAACACATTAACAACACCATCAAATCAGTTAACAGAAAAATAGGATCCTTATACCGTATTAAACCTTTTCTAACCCCATCTACTCGAGCTACTATCGCCCACTCCCATCTAATATCTACTCTCTTTTATGCCTGTCCAATCTTCTCCAACCTCAAGAAAGCTAACCTAAACAAACTAGCTACTTGCTATAACAACATTGCCCGCTTCGCCACGGGTAACCCCTTCAGAACCCATCACTGTCATAACTTGAAACCTTTAGGCTGGCTAGAACTACAAAACTATCTTGTAATCTCACAACTCACTATTGCCCACAAAATACTGCACCAACCTGAAAACACCCCTATACTCTCACAAATTTTAATCCCTTATAGCAATCTTACCTCCCTTCGATCCTCTTCTAAACTCTTGGCCAGAACTATAAAGTCCAACAACTCAGCTGGCGACTCTCTATTTGCTAATTCTGTAGGTAGAATATGGAATCTGTTACCTAGGGATATAACACTGATCACTTCTTTACCTCTCTTCAAACATAAAATTAAACTGTACTTCCAAGATCACTGGCTTTGTTCTTGTAGTACACCAGACTAACTTTCTTCACTCTACCTCTGTCTTTTCATCTACTCTAATGTTTAACTTTCAGTTAAGCTACTACCTAGATTATCCTTTGCCCTTTGGACTCCTTCTATGCTCGGACCTACTCCTCTCATTTTCTCCCCTCTCTTCTCTTTGTCTTCTCTGTTGTCTCTTTGTCTTCTCTGTTGTCTCTTCACTTTTGACCATTCTACTGCCTCTTCCTCTCTTCTAACTTTTTTGTTACTCCCACTTTTCTTCATGTCTCTTGTACTCTAATATCTTTCTCTTTTTTTTTTTAGATGCTATTACTCTGGTGCAACCTTTATTCCATTAATTAATATGCTCTGTAACTGACATTGTATTTTTTTTTATCTACTATAGTTTCGTGTGCCTTGTCTTCTTTGTTAGATTTTATTAATAATTAGCTTTTTTACTAACATGTCTTATTGTTGTATTTTCTGTGGAGCTTTTCTCCCCGGGCCTCTACTGAAAATGGAAATATATCCAGCTAGACTAGCCCGGTCAACAAATGTAAAATAAAAATAAATTACAGTAGCTAGTATGCATTAACGATTAAGAGAAAACCCCAAAAGAAAACCAGGAAGTTCTGAGGCTTTCCCACCTTCCAGGGGACATTTACACTTCTTAATCGGGCAATTAACACCTTCTGTACAAAATCGGGATGAAACAATAATAAAATGAAAATACCTGATGAATTGTAAATTGCAATGCAGTCTCAAATCATGATGTTTTCATTCACTATACTACCATTGTTTCTTAATACAGCTAAGGTGGTTCTTCCTGGGTCCTAGTACTTGTCCTGTTGCTACCCCCATTCACATTATTTGTACTGTAATGCATGCACTGCGTATGCCTCCCGACGTCCCTGCCTTACACTACTGGGTTTGTAAATGCCCTTGGGCCATTAGCCTAGTAACCTCCTATAAACAGTGCAAGCAAAGTGATTAGTCTCGACTGTCTTTGTTTACAATATCAGACTAAGTTCCAGCACTTTACTCCACACACATACATGTGCGCACACACTTTGTATACACATTTGTTTGGAGACTTAGCATTTCACATCTTTGGGGTATGGGAGCATTTTCTGTGGTGTGCAATTACTTTATTGCATGCTGATGTTTCACATAGTGGGATGAATACTTGTGGTGTACTTAATGTGTTTTTCTACTTTGAGAAAGAGTGTTCTGGCTGGTTTTAAGATTTTTAAGGGGTAGTAGTAGTAACTTTGAGGATATGGATGTTTTGCATTCGCAATTAATGTAAGTTGTTTTGGAAATGCAAGAATGTTGTAAAGTGTAAAGGGGATAAATTTGGTGTATCAGAAGCACTGACACTTTTTGTTTTCTGAAAGTTGAAATGTCTCCTTTCAGAAGATCCTCTTAAAATAGAAATCTTCCAATGGCTCTAAGCATTCTTGCCAGGAAGTGAACCCACATGAACTGTAGTATTCTTTCAAAATGTAACCCACTACCAACAGTTTTGTGTAATTTCTGGTACCATACTCTTATCAACCTGGCACTGAGGAATATGTTTAAACCTCACATTCTGCCATTTTGGAAAACTACCATTTTCAAACTATTTAATTTTTGTGTGACATCCTTTTGTCACATTCTTTTCCATCTTGAAAATTTTCTTCACAATGCTTTTTTTGTACCTCATTGTTTTCACTATAATTTTATGCTTTACCCTGTACATTTTTATTAGTGTTTACAGCATTACTTTAGCGTGGTGTTTACCTCAAGCGGTTTGGCATTTCAGGCAAATAGATGTGTTGTTGTCTCCTAATATTTTTCATTTAAAACTGAGACTTTTAGATGTGCTCTGATCTGTAGTTTCTGAATCTATGTCCTCCATCATTGTCTGGGGAGTAGTTTTGCTTGGGTCTGTAAGGAGTAGGGAGATCAGGTGCCAGAGAACTGGCCACACAAGGGAGGAGTGAGTGACTGACAGCTTTCTGTCTTTCCTTTTTTGATGGGGGGGGGGGGGTGTAGTCTAGTCTCACTGAAGGTAGTGACTCTTGTCTTTAGCCAGGGATAGTTCTGAATATGAGGGGAGTTCACAATTGGGCATTAGTGGTGAGTGTATTACAAGCTTTTGTCACCACCTGCCCTAGTTGCTGCAGCCCGGTAAAGGGTGGGTTGGAGATAGGGAAATATAATATCCTGTCACTCAACATCCAGTGTAACATTATGCATCTGTGGCTCCACCTGTGTCAAAATCAAGTTAAGTGAAGTTGCCAGTAAGGGATGTGTGTATGTGTGTATGTGTGTGTGTGTCTGTGTGTCTGTGTCTGTGTCTGTGTGTGTGTGTCTGTGTGTGTGTGTGTGTCTGTCTGTATGTGTATGTGTGTGTGTGTGTGTGAGGGACATGACTCATGACCTGAGATTAAGTAAAGGGTTGGCAGGAAAACGAAAGTTGTCCTTCTTGGGGGAATGTCATTTTCTTTAAAGCATACTGGAACATTCCTTCAACCAAAATCTGACAGAGGAAACAAACTTGAGTACCAAAATTGGTGTGTTTTTTCCCAACAAGTACAAGAAGGCATAAGGAAGACATTTTAGACCCACTTACCAGTGATGAAGGGATTAAGGACTTTGACACAAGGACGCATCTTCGTAGCATTTATCATAGCACTGTACAGGTTATGCTGGAAGAAGATGAAGGCAGGCAGCTGGGTAGCTGGGGCAAAAACAAAAGCTTACAGGAAGGTAGGTTACAACAGGTTGGGAGAACAGTTTGAGGCAGTAGTTGGGGAAGAGAAAGAGGCAAGTGAAACATTCATCTGGATAGTTAGCATTATTAGTTTGTCTGTTTTTTTATAAATCATTGAATGCTATGATTATGCTAAAACTGAGAGAAAGAATCTTTGTTATAAAAATTTTCCTACGTTAAGAACCTTGATATAACAAGCAAGTTGCAGTGAAGGTTTTGTGTATGAACCCTATTGTTATTAACTAAATGAACCTTGCGCTACCATGCAAATGACCAGTGAAATGCATTCATAAACAAGTAGCAACTTGGAATGATGATATACCTTTCACATGGCCGCATAGAATTTTTTTAATTGTTAGTACCAAATACAAGCAACTAAAATTCCCCATGTATTACAAAACATTAGACTCTGTCTAATCATAGCCAGTTATGTATTAACAAAATGGGTGTCAGGAAATTCACCCCTAGGTTGAAGACTTGAATTTAGTGACAGACATGTCTTGACATTATAATCTGATTATGACTAGGGAGCCAGTCATAGAGCTGTGTATTGGTACCAGACCGCCAGCTGAGCTACAACCCATTTTGAGTCCTGATGAGAAAGATATGTTGATGCATGTAGCTTGTGTACAGTTGAGTGCTTTACAACTTACTGTATTGTCATATTCTAAAATTCATAGTATTGAAGGAACAGTGTTGAAATGTCAAAATCAAAATAGATAATATAGCATGCATGTACCTGCAGTGCATCAGGAAACAGCCAGTCGGTGCAAACTGTTTATAAGAAGCATTTCTCATTTTAAGTCTTAAAAGTCCATGTTCCACTCTGTTCATATTGAAATGGTCTGTCATACCTCCATTGTTAAGAATTTTTTGTTTAACAAATATCTATGATGATTCTTCAAAAGAACTGTTTTATAAATATAAAGAAATCATGCCTCTCAACCTTATAGTGCAAGAACTCTGGACAAAACCTGAAATAATGCAGGGACAAATGCCAAAAAGTAGGGAATGATTTTAAATGGTACTGTCATGAACCTAGGTTGCTAGACTAACCATATTTGTGTTAGAATGCATTTTCTGAAGGACGTGAAGTCTGAAACATAAATGTTTGTTATTATTTATTGTCTTTAATCTTCAGTGATTTTTCCTGAAAACCACGAATTTTGAGGAACAGACCAAAAATGTGAAGCAAAAATCTGGACATCAGTAGTGTTTACAAACTTATAACTTTCTCATTAATGCATAGTTACTCATTTAAAAAGTAGTGAGTAGCCGTGGTGATTTTCAGACTTGCAATATTTGGAGATTTGCATGTGTTTTCATTTAGATAAAGTTACATTTGGCCCTCTGAGTGAAACAGAACTTTGTGCACTTCACATCTGAAGTTGTAAAAAAAAAAATGCATAAAAGTATTCCATATTGCAAGTATAGCATTATTTGCATAGACCAGTGTCACATTGTTGAGTAAGAAGGCACAATTTCCTTTTAGGAGCTGGTTTACAATATCCTGTGATTCTCCAGAAAACAAATTGTACAGTCAGGGTTCAGTCCCAAGGTTGGGATGCAAATGAAGTATACGATGAATGGACATAGTTGGCAGATTGTGATGGTGTATGTGATGACCATACCTCTCAATTGTCCAGATTTTTGCCTCATATTTTTGGTCTTTACCTCATAAAACTTGTGGTTTTCTAGCAAATTGAGATTTGATGTCACTAAGTATTACTAAACAATGACAGACATTTGAGTTTCAGACTTCATATCCTTCAGAAAATACATAATAATTCAAAACCTGTTATTCTAGCAACTTTCTAAGATTATAGGAGCAATTTTTAAAATTTGTCCCTATTTTTGGGCCTTTGTCCTCTATTATTTCTGTCTTTTTCCAGATTTCTTGTGCTAAAAGATTGAGAGGTATGCAGTGATGACTACAGTAAGTATCAGACCCCATTGCTGGGGTCTTTTTTTTCCTGAGTCAGTTATTCTGAAGATAATATGCAGCTTTATAAGCTAAAACAACATTGAGGATTCTTATAACATTTCGTCCTTTCATCCTTCAGGAGTATCCCAATTAAATCCTTGCATGTAGGTTTTAACACTTGCTCGACATTTCTGATGTTCTTCATGTTTCACTGTTACAGTCATCACACTTGGGTTATCCTGCCAGGGGTAGCCCTCAGTCGGCCCGAATACCAGAGGCTTAGTATTTCTGCATCAGTTGCTGTCGCTTCAGGACTGACGTCAGGGGTATAAAAACAGGCAGCCTACACCATTACCCCAGTCTTTCTTGCCGAGGAGCCCGAAGCAGAAGCAGTTAATTAACACGAGTGCCGGTCGGCTGCTACCGGAGTTTTCGTTTCTGAAATTGAATCATCCTGAAGTTACAAAGACATGCATCTAGAGCATTTCTCCCCGGGCCTCCGCTGAAAATTGGCTTTGTGCCAAGTCAGACTTTCTTGGTTAACAAATGTTAAATAAATAAAAAAAGTCTTTTAAAGCTAAGTACGCCGTAGGGGATCCTTTTTTCTTGCTCTAACCGATGTCAGAAAAAGTTAACAATTGTCTCGCCTGTGGAAAGAAAATACCACACCGAGATTTCCATTCATACTGCGTCACCTGTTTAGGCCCAGACCATGACGTACCTCACTGTCAGTTTTGTGCTTTGTTCAAAGCCCAAACTATTTGTCATCGGGCCCTTATTGTAGCTAAATGCTTTCATTCTCAATTTCCGTATTCTGAAATGGCTTTGGTAAGCCATCCGACTACCGATCTTCAGAAAAAATTTAAGGATAAAGACAGAGAGACCGCACAGGTCCAAAACTGTCAATGACGTTTCCGTTAAGCTAGTCGCCAGTTTGCCGGTACTCAGTGAGGTGCTTTCGCAGCCCCTGATGCCCACTTCAATGGATTTGCAGGCTGCTACTGAGACCCGTTTGGAGTCTGGTATGCCGCGACACTCTTCTTTGACAATGGAACCTGTGGATGTCTCTACCTTGGATGGGTCCAGAGCCGCTGTGCTGGCGCCAGCATCTGAGGAAGTTCTTCGCACTACTGATTTTTGACACAAACCGACGACTTCTTTCATGTCTTCAGTTTTTTCTAAAACTACCGAGTTTCTAAGGCCAAGAGTATGAGCTACGCCTAAAATACTGATGACCCAAACTCAAGCGCTTGCTTCCTTGCCACAATCTCAGATGCTTAAAATGGCAGAAGACCTGATCATGCTGATTAGGGAAGCCAGCCTTCCCCTGCTAAAAGAAAAAGAGACTTTTGTACCCTGCAGCTTTATCTGACCAAGAGTCCGACGACTCCTAGGTTTCTGAATATGAAGACATGCCCTTATCTGCTTATGAGGATTCAGATGCAGAGAAATCCATTCCTTCTGCCTCCCCTCCAGAGGATTTTTTCTTTTGATGAATCCCTTCATACTTTGAGAGAGCATTTCCATTGGGAATGCCAGGATTTTCCTCAGACCAAAAAAAGACTCTGGGACTTTTTAGATTTACTACAGCACAGACCCTTAGCTATCCCTCCTGTTCTGGATGTTGTGGCTGGTGTCTTTATGGAATCCAGTCTAACTCCTAATGCTTTACCCCCTGCTCCAAGATTTTTTATTTTATTTATTTTTATTTAACATTTGTTGACTGGGAATGTCCGACTAGGTTCCACAGATCTTGTTTTCAGCAGAGGCCCGGGGGAGAAATGCTCCAGAAGCATGTCTTTAGAATGTGGGAGGAAACCGGAGTACCCGGAGGAAACCCAGCAGAGGAGGGAACATGCAAACTCCACACAGAAGGCACCCCAGCTGAGAATCGAACCGGAGAACCTCTTGCTGTGAGGCAACAGCATTAACCGCTGCATCACTGCGCCGCCCAAGGATAACTTGACAGATACTACAGAGTCCCTGACTCTCACAAATTTCTCTTCAAATATCCTACTGCTGATCCAGAGGTCATCTCCCAAGGACCTAAAGGAATAAACGCAACTACAGCTAAGAATCCCACCCCCTTGGACAGGGATTCCCGAGCTTTAGACAGATTGGGTAAAAAGGTATACACCTCTACAGCTCTCACCATTAGAGCATTGAATTGTCAGTTCCACATGCTGAAATACCAGCAACATACTATGGAACTTATTAAGCAAAAATTATCTACCTTTCCTGACTGTGCGGAAAATAAAGAATTACAGGAGCTTATACATTCTGCAAGCCAAGTCAGCAAGCATAGCCTGCAATGTGGGTTTGACGCCCTAGAAGCATCTTGGAGGGCAGCAGTCACAGGTTCTGTACTTATAAGGCATGCCTGGCTTAAGGAGCAGACCTTGCCAGACCATGTCAAATCAAAATTATTGGACTCTCCTCTGAACAAGGACAATCTGTTTGGCACCAAAGCAGAAGAGGTTTAAAAAAGATGGAAGAAAAGGATAAGTCTATGCAGACAGTCAAAGATTTTTTGCAAGTGCACCCTCCAAGATTCAGTAGGCATTGCCACTCAAAACATTGGTCCTTTCCAGCCCCTTCAAGGCCATCTCAGACTAGACCCAGGGAAACCAGACCCCCCCAGATTACAGTTTCAGGGTATGCAGAGATCTAAGCAGTGGAGTACCTCCACTTCTAAAGCAGGGAGTGCTAAGCCACCCCCTTAAGGAAAGAATTCACAATGACATCTCAACTCCACTCCTCACCTCTGCTCAATTGCTCATGCCCCTAGAAGGAAAACTTGCCCACCATGCAAAAAAACTGGACCTCCATCACCAACGATCAATGGGTCCTCAAAATAGTATCCCAGGGCTACAAATTTTATTTCCACATGCTGCCAACCCTAAAAGGGTTCCCAGACCTTCCTCCAAACCAGTGGGCAGAGGCACAAAACCAAGTTCAGTCCCTGCTCTCCATGAGGGCAATTCAGCCTGTTCCTGCAGAACAGATAGGCCAAGGTTTTTATTCCAGACTTTTCCTGGTACCCAGAAAAGAGGGCACCTGGTGCCCAATCTTAGATCTATCCATTCTAAACACCTTACTGGTGGTACCAAAATTCAGAATGCTCACCCTACAGCAGCTTCTCCCTATGCTGTCCAAAGATGCGTGGTTAGCCACCCTAGACCTAAAGGAGGCCTATCTGCACATCCCAATCATGGACTCCTGCAGGAAATATCTACGTTTCGTGGTAGGATCTATGCTTTGTCAATTCTCTGCACTTCCCTTTGGCTTATCCACTGCTCCCAGAGTTTACACAAAATGCCTGGCTCAAGACATTGCCTACTGCAGACAGAGAAATATTCAAATTTACCCTTACTTAGACAATTGCCCGATTCAGCCAGACAGTCAGGAAAAGCTGTTGCAGCACCTGACATTTGTAAAGGACCTTCTAACCTCCCTGGGGTACACTATCAATGAATAGAAATCCAAACTAGTCTCCAGTCAGAAAATTGTATTCCTAGGAGCAAGCTTGGACGCAGCATCCCAGATGGCATTCCTTACTCCAGAAAAACAAGCCTATCTGATGGGCTACTTCGCTTAAATGGCCATCAGAACCCAGCTATCTGCAAGGAAATTCCTGCAGGCTCTAGGGTTCATGGCCTCCTGCATTCTACTAATTCCATATGCCAGACTGCATATGAGGAAATTTCAGTGGTACTTAAAAAGTCTTTGGTGCCAACATTCTCCGGACTGGAAACTATCATATCTATAATACCTTGTGTAAGGAACGAGTTTCTTTGGTGGGCAGCAGCATGAAACCACAACAAGGGACTTCCCTTTACACAACCCCATGCCACCCAGACCCTAACCACAGATGCATCAGACTATGCCTGAGGTGCACATCTGGACGGCAGGTGCATTCAGGGCCACTAAAGCCAAAACCAAATTAATTTGCACATCAACCAAAAAGAGATGCTAGCTGTTCAGCATGCTCTGACAGCTTTCAGATCCCTACTCTCACTGGGGCTCCTACTAATCAAAACCAGCAACACCACAGTAATGTGGTACATCAACAAGCAGGGGGGATCCCACTCTTACTCACTCTGCAGGCTAGCCGTGACCCTATAGAACACAGCCTCAGCCATGCATATTCAACTGCAAGCTCAATTCTTGTCAGACAACCAAAACTCTCTGGCAGACAACTTAAGCAGAAATCTCTTAGACCCACATAAGTGGCATATAAACGACCACACCTTCAGCCTTGTGACTCAGAAATGGGGTACCCTGAAGGTGGACCTATTTGCCTCCCCTCACAACCACCAGCTCAGCATATTTTGCACCAGGGTATCTCACAGCAAGGCCTGGAAAGTGGATGCCCTATCCTTCCAGTGGGAAAACCTCTCAATCTATGCTTTTCCCCCTCTGCCTCTTCTTACAAGAGTATTACTTAAGATAAGGCAGGAAAGGCCAAGAGCAATCCTGATTGCCCCAGACTGGCCACGCCAACTCTGGTACCCACTACTGTACAGTCTGTCACCAGTGCCCGCATGGCACCTACCCCAGATCCCAACCCTCCTGACTCAGCAGGAGGGACAGATTTTGCATCTGCAATTGTAGACCCTGACCCTTGCAGCCTGGCTTATTCCTTGAATTCTCCACCAGTGTCCAGCCTACGCAAGCAGGTACTTGATGTCATACGTGAAGCCAGATGATCCAGTACAGGGAAATCCTATGCTGATAAGTGGAAAAGGTATTGTTCCTGGATTCACTGTAAAGGAGCGGATACAGCACAGCCCTCCTTACCTCTCATCCTGTATTACCTAGCAGACCTATTCCACAGAGGCCTGTCCTTCTCCTCCATTAAGATCCATGCCTCTGCCATCTCTGCTCATTACAGCACTGAGCCACATCTCTTCTCTCACCCTGTCATCAAGCAGTTCTTGAGAGGAACTAACAACTTAAGGCCACCAAGAAGAGCCACCACCCCTGCTTGGGACCTTAATTTTGTGTTGGAAAAGCTCACGCTACCCCCCCCCCCGAGCCTGCAGCATCAGCAGAGTTAAAATTCCTCTCTTTGAAAACAGCCTTGCTTCTGCCCATCACTTCAGCTAGAAGAGTGTCTGAGCTACAAGCACTCATGGCTGTGGAACCCTTCATTATTTTTCATGCTGATATGGTCTCCCTCAGGACTAAACCCAACTTTTATGCCTAAAGTGGTGTCCAGTGTGGCTCTCAACCAATCTGTCCATTTGCCCACTTTTTTCCCTAATCCTCAAAATAAGGAGGAAAGGATCCTGCACTCTTTAGATGTGCACAAACAGCTCAGCTACTACCTTGATAGGACTAAGCCCTTCAGGAAATCTGTCCAGTTATTAGTCAGTTTTGCACCAGGGGCAGAGGGCAAGGCCATATCAAAACAAACCATCTCTAAATGGATAGCACACTGTATCCATTTCTGTTCCCTCAGAGGGGTCAGAATGCATTCCACTAGGGCAACTTCAACCTCTGCAACCTTTCTCAGAGGAGTCTCTACCAGGGACATTCTGGAAGCTGCAACTTGGAGTTCTGTCCATACCTTCACCAAACATTACCACATGCCTATCTTTTCCAAATCCAGGGCGGGCTTTGCAACAGCAGTCCTGCAGGGCATACTAGCCAGCCCCAACACTTCTTGACTGCCTCCACCCATTCTTCAGCTTGGGGAATCAACCCAAGTGTGACAACTGCAAAAGTGAAACACGAAGCACATAGTACAGTTGTGTACACTTACAATAAATGTAGATGTTCGAGTGTATTCACTGTTGCAGTCCTGGTTTCCCACCCTCCAGCCCCCTTGTCTCTCTCTCTCTCTTCCTCACTCCTTACAGGGCTATTGGTATTTAGTTTTTACTGGTGGTGTTTTTCCACCATAACTTAGCTCCCTGTTTGGGGGCTCCTGACATTTGGGGCAAGAAAAACTGATGTAATGATGTCGGCTGCTTGTTTTTATTACCCTGACGACCTGACGTCAGTCTTGAAGTGACAGCAACCGACGCAGAAATGCTATGCCTCTGGTATTCGGGCCGACTGAGAGCTACCCCTGGCAGGATAACCCAAGTGTGATGACTGCAACAGTGAATACACTGGAACATCTACATTTATGGTAAGTGTACACAACTGTACTTTCTGAAGAAAAATGGCAAATGCAGCACAAATGCCAAGAATAGTCTGGAACAGAAAGCTATGTAGATGGTAAATAATGCAGGAAATTTTTCAAGTGCTGTGTGGTACGTTTTTAAAGCATTCAGTTTCTAGCATTGCCACTTGCCTTGATTAGGAATGCTTTGGAGGGGTAACTCATGCAACGTTTATGTCCTGAAATTGCTTTCCTAGAAATGTTTTGTAAATAGTTTATATTTAAAAGTGTGTCAGTGAATGATATTAATATGGGAAAAAGTGGAAATTGTGCCTTCTTATGACTATGACTGACTTTCTGTATGTGTTGCATACATGGATCTTGCCAAACCTTTGGTATTCACTGTGCTTAAGTCATAAAAATGGTGAGCACGAAATCAGTGTCTACACAAATTTCTGGCTTGAGAACTCTTACATTGAAAGCAGTGGGATAAGTGAGGTGGCAAAATGTCTGTTACTGGTGAGGTACCATATAGTTCTTGGCCCACTCTCCTGCATTTTCTTTTCAGTCACACATTGTTAATGTGTGGCTTGCTAAGGTTGTCAGTAATTGCAAGTGGATAGTTTCATCCGTTCACTAACAGGCACTTCTTTACTCAGTGGTTTGGACAACTTTCACACAAGGAATACAAGTAATGTCCTACCATTTAATATTAAGACGTAATTAACTAAGATAAAGAGCACTGAGTCAAGGTTTATTTGTAGATGCCTTCTTGAGGATAATGAAACTATGCAGAGTATTTCAGTTGTCTAGAACTGTAAGGTATGTGTTGAATGGGAGCTGTATACCTTAGAAGGTGAGATATACACTTAAGGAATTTGGGTGTTCTTCGTGTTTCACTGTTACAGTCATTACATTTGGGTAATCTGCTGGCAGGTTGCCCTCAGTCGACCTGATTAATAAAGTCTTGGGTCCTGCGTCAGTTGCTGTCCCTTCTTCCATGACGTCAGGTCGTCAGGGGTATAAAGCATACAGGCGACGCCATTACATCAGTCTGTCTTGCCACGCGGTGCCTGAAGCAGTAGCCGTTCGCAAGTGCCGGTCGGCCAACTCATGAATTTTTCGTTTTCGAGTTTTAGAACCGAAGTCTTCAACTAAAAAGCTAAGTATCCCGTTGGGGAAACTTTTTCTTGCTCCTTTACCTATGTCAGTAAAAGTTAGTAATTGCATTACTTGTGGGAAGCAAATACCTCATAAGGATTTTCATTTACTGTATTCCTTGAGAAGGCCCTGACCACAACGTACCTTGCTGTCGGTTTTGTGCTAAATTTAATCAACACACTTTTAAACGTCTGTATATTTTTGCTTCTAAATATTTTGGATCATGCTTTTATTATCCAGAAATGTCGTCAGTTAGCAATCTGACTACCGGAATACCTAAAAACGCAAAGAAAAAGACAGAGACAGGCCTTCGAGGTCCAAAACTGATGACGTCGCTTCTCCTAAACCCGTCATCAGTTCGCCGGTACTCAGTGAGGCGCTTTCGCAGCCCCTGATACCTGCTACTTCTGATTCGCAGGCCTCTACTGAGACCCATTCAGAGTCCGGTATGTCATGAGATGCTTCAGTTATGGAACCCGTGGATGTCTCTACCTTAGATGGGTCCGGAGCCGCTGTGCAGGCACCGGCTTCTGAGGGTGTTTTCAGGCCTACAGATTTGTATATTAGACCAACGCCATCTTCAAATCTAAGGCCAAAATCTAAATCTGTGCCTAAAAAACTGATGCCTGGGCCACATGTGCAGGCCCCTATACCTAAAAGACAAGTGATCAAAATGGCTGAAGATTTAATTACTCTGATCAGGGGTAGCCAACCCCCCCCCAGAGGCCTAGGCAAGACATTGCTTATGAATCTTCTGAACAGGATTCTATTTCTTCTGACTCTTCTAATGAACAGGATTTGTCTGTACCTACTTATGAGGACTGTGATGCAGAAGATTCCATTCCTTCTGCTTCCCCCCCCTGAGAATTTTTCTTTTGGGGAAACTTTACATACCTTACAGGAACATTTCCACTGGGAAAGTCAGGATTTCTCTGAATCAAAAAAAAGAGACTTGGGGATTTTCTTCTACTTCCTCAACATAGGCCTTTGGCTGTACCTCCTGTCCTAGACATTGTTGATGATGTTTTTTCAGAATCTAGTATGGCTCCTGATTCTCTGCCTCCGGCTCCTTGTAAGCCAGATAGATACTACAGGGTTCCTAACTCCCAAAAATTCCTTTTCAAAAATCCTATTGCAGATCCTGAAACCATTTCTCAAGGTCCCAAGGGCATTAAGGCCTCTACTGCTAAAAATCCTACCCCTTCTGATAGAGATTCCAGGGCGCTAGATAGATGGGGTAAGAAGGTTTACACTTCTGCAATCTTGGTAATCAGGACTTTAAACTGTCAATTTAATATGCTTAAATACCAGCAGCATATCATGGGACTGCTTAAACAGAAAATGATGTTAATTTCTGACTGTGTGGAAAATAAAGAGTTACAGGATTTATTGCATTCAGCTGAACAAGTTGGAAAACATACTTTGCAATGTGGTTTTGATTCCTTCGAGGCCTCTTGCAGGGCTGCTGTAACTGGCTCTGTGCTAAGAAGGCATGCTTGACTCAAAGAGCAAACTCTGCCTGATCATGTTAAAGCAAAATTGTTGGATGCTCCTTTACAACAGGACCGTCTCTTTGGTAATAAGGCTGAAGAAGTTTTAAAAAAGATGGAAGATAAAGCTAAATGTATGCAAACTGTGAAAAATTTCTTACAAGTGCAACCTCCAAGATTTAGTAGTCCCTGCCTACTAAGAATTGGTCCTTTCCAGTTCATTCGAGAGCCACTCAAGTCAAACCCAGACATTCCAAAGGCTCCAGATTTCACTCACAAGGGACTTTTAGAACAAAACAATGGGGTGCCTCCTCCTCCAAATCTGGAAACAACAAGGCACCTCCCTATGGTAAGCAGTCTCAATGACTTCCCTCTACGCTTACCAAACACTTACCTTTCAGATGCCCTTTGGGGGAAAAACTGGCACTTCATGTAAGAAACTGGCAACTTATAACCCAGACAAATGGGTTTTAAATATAGTATCCCAGGGATACAGATTTCATTTCCACATGTTGCCAATCCCAAACGGATGGCCAGACCTGCCCCCAAATCGATGGGCAGAGTCCCAGAAACAAGTACTGTCTCTCATGAACATGGGAGCTATTCAACCAGTCCCAGAAGAGGAAAAGGGACAAGGCTTCAAGACTTTTCCTGGTACCCAGAAAAGACAAATCATGGCGTCCACTTCTGGACTTATCTACTCTAAACACATTTCTGGACATTCCAAAATTCAAGATGCTGACTCTTCAACAGTTACTTCCTATGCTAGGCAAAGATGCCTGGTTGGTAACTCTAGACTTAAGAGGCTTACCTGCATATCCCAATCAGGGAATCTTGCAGAAGATACCTCCGCTTCAAAGCAGGCTATTTGCATTACCAGTTCGCTGCACTGCCCTTTGGCTTATCTACTGCGCTCAGGGTTTTCACAAAGTGCCCGGCTCCAGTAATTGCATTTTGCAGGCAAAGAAATATTAAAATATATCCATACCTGGACGATTGTCTAATTCAGGCAGAAAACAGGGACATTCTTCAAAAACATCTGGCGTTTGTAAAAAACGTTCTAACTTGTCTAGGGTACATCATAAACAAAAAGAAATCACAACTGGTACCCTCTCAAAAAATTACTTTACTGGGTGCAAGCTTGAATACAACTGCTGAGATGGCTTACCTTACGCCAGAAAAGCAAATTCATTTGGTGACTTACTTCAAACAGGTGGCCACAAAAACCCTGCTATCTGCAAGACAAATTCTGCAAGCCTTGGGGATCTTGGCCTCCTGCATTCTTCTAATTCCACATCCAAGACTGCATAAGAGGAAACTTCAGTGGTACTTAGAGTTTATGGAGTCAACATTGTCACAGCCTGGAAACAATGATTCCTATCATACCTTGCCTGCAACTAGAGTTCCTGTGGTGGGCAGAGGCTTGCCACCAAAACAAGGGACTGCCATTCACTCCAACCCCTGCCACCCACACCCTAACTACAGACACATCAGACTATGCTTGGGGGGCTCATCTGGCAGGGAAGTGCATTCAGGGCAAATGGAGCCCAAATCAAATGCACCTTCATATCAATCAAAAGGAGATGCTAGCTGTACAGAATGCACTGACAGCTCAGAGTCTGCCTGTAATGCCAAATCGTCTGCATACATCAAATTTGTTGATCTGTCACCTGCAACCTGTTGTAGTGGTAGTGTAGTCCATCACCAGTATGAACAGCAGTGGGGTCAGAGCAGAACCCTGATGTGCACCCACTCCCATTGGGAACCCCCTTGTGAGACAGATCACTGTTCGTACTTGAGTCATTGGGTACATGTACATAGCCTTCACTAATTCTACCAGTGTTTATGGAACTTCGACCCATCATAGTACTGCCCAAATCAGCTATCGTGGGAACTTGGCATGTGCTTTCTCCAAGTGTAGGAATGCCCAGTTGAACTCTTTCCTCATCTCTGGCTTTTCTCAACTGTCTGGCTCATTGCAAATATCTGGTCAGTTGTGCTGCATCCTGATTTGAATCCAAACTGCTCATCTCCCATCTTACTTTATACTAGTCTGCATATCCGTTTATCAGTCATCCTCTCCAGGACTGTCATGCAGTGTGATAGGTGTTCGATACATCTGTACTGCCCACAGTTGTGGATGTCCCTTTTATTATTGTACATTGGCACGAGTATGGTTATTCTATAGTCATCTGGGATAAGTCTTTTTCTCCACACTGCCATGAGTACCCCCAGGAGCAATTTCTCCCCTATCTCAACCAGCAACTTTACCACATCTGCTGTGACCTCATGTGAGCAAGCTGCTTTCCCTGATTTCATTTTCTTAGTGCTCTTCTTACTACTTCTAGGGTGGGCTCCTCCTCGTAGGCTCTGTCTGGGGCAGTACAGCTTCTGTGGGGTTTTCTTTATTTAGAAGCTGCTAGAAGTACTCATCCAGTCATTTGGGTTTGTATTCAATTTATATTTATGACATTTGTGTGTATAAAAGTACTTAACTCTATTAAAGGTGTTTTATTATATTTATGTTCATAGTTTCATTTTATTATTGGTCATGTAATACTGAATGACTGGACTGGGGAGAGGACATAGTTGCGAGGTTCTCCTGCTAGCTCTTATTTTTGCTTTCCACTGCAGGATTTTAATTTCATTAGCCTGCAACCCCCCCCCATTTTTCCCAATGCATATTACATGGCTCAGATGTCAATATGTCTGTACTATATATATTCCTGAAATAAACCCTGCATAGTGCCCTGACAGGAATACATTATAATTCTAGATATGCAAAACAACTATAGTTATGTCTTTGTTTAACGTAGCAGTGCTGAATCCCAATAACTTCCACTGCCTCTTAGCAATAGAACCAATGAGACAAAGTTCATCTAAGATTAAAACGGGTATAATGTTTTACCATTTAGGAATAAAGCAGAGCACTGCAGAAGTGGAGTTTGATTCTTTTTCCTGATAACATGATTTTTTTTAACTTGTCAGTGTTTTTTTGTTGTTTTGACCCATCACCTTTCCTGTTCTGCATACTGTGCGTGTACCTTATAAAAAACAATTCCTGTTTGATGAGAAAGTTCAGAGCAGTAAGAATAACCCAAAGATGAAGGAGAGACCAAATTAAAATTTGGATTGCCAGAGGGCTTGATGGATCTCTGATTAATTATCTTTGAGAGAAGACTCTCGCTTCTGTTATGAGTTAATTATAAGCCAAAGGCATGCATGTATTCTGCTTGCTAACATAAAAAATAGTCTTATCACTGGAATTCTAAACACTTCTGAAAGCGTAATCCTGCTTGTTTAATGACAAGAACAGGAAAGTGGCATTCTTATCTAAATGGTTGTTTGTGTAATTACTTAATTTGGGAACAGCAAGATATAACTTGCAGTGTTTTCAAGATTGTTCAGAGCCTTCAGTGAATTGTAATTAATCACATGTTAAGAGCGTATGAAGCCTGATAACCTTATTATCACTCTACTTTTATTATGTGTCAGGCTGCTTAGAGTGCATGTGTATTACCTGCTGAGAATATGCATGTATGCATGCAGTTTCAATAGATGTGTTTGAATTTTTTAACATCTACTAATTTCTGTGCTGTATATGTCTCACATAGCCGATATGGTCTATTTTTGTAGGCATTACAGTAACATTTTGAAAGCAGTAATATTTTTAAATATTCACAGTAATCTGATGGCTGTACCATTGCTGGTAGTGTGGCAGCTTTTCCCAGAGGTTCATTGTGTTCTAAAGATATCAGTTCAGTAGCAGAAAGTTAATGTTCTGTAACTAATATTTCCATCTTGCATTCTCGCTGTTACATTTAAGAAATGAATGCTGCACGTAGTCCTGGAGTATACAGTTCTGAGAATTCTTCAGCATACTCCAGTGCCTCAGTAAAAAGGGATTTTAACTGATCTGAGATTAAGGGTCTTCTCTGATTGCTTATGCCTAGGGGGAATACATTCCACATGGCACTGTGGTGCATGCCAGGCTGGGAAGAGCATACATAGCATGCTTGCACCTGGTACCTGGGTAGCCAGTAACTAACACACAGGGCTGGTACCTGGGTAGCCAGTAACTAACACACAGGGCTGGTACCTGGGTAGCCAGTAACTAACACACAGGGCTGATGTGTAGTTTAGCGTAATTTAACTATGCAGATAATCAGACTAAACTGCTGGAGTTGTTCGCTCCGGTGGATGTAGACAATCCCTTGGTACTAATAAGGAGTACTAGGATTTTTGTTACTTTTTAGCATGTTCTACCTACCCTTCCAGGGCATGTACTGTCTCCAGGCAGTGTCTTTCAAACTAAGTCTATTCTTTTGCCTGTCTAGTAACAGTTGATTTAATACAGTTTGTTATTCTATTCTGTATATTCCAACTTTTATTGCTTAATGCCACCTCACATCTACTTTTCCCAAAAATAAAAAAAAAGGTTTAGTTTCTTCCACTCTGTGGCTTATCGTAAGTGCATGGCCTTTCCTCTTTAGATTTGTATCCTATCACTGAAATCTTATGATAGGGACAAGCTCAAAAAATATTCCATCTACCTCCTTCAACTTCTAACCCTTTCCCCTACATAGTATGCCATTTTACTACCTTATCTATTGTTTCCTAACTTCTAACTATGCAATATTTTTCCAGTGAGTTTTTATAGCATGTCTTCCTTTTTTCCACATCTTGTTTTATGTCATTCTACTGACTAGATCAGTTTCTCCTATTCTCTCTGTCTGTCATCACTTTCCTTATTGTAATCTCCACAAATTCCCCAGACTTGTGGACCTTTAATATTTTCCAAGCACCACTTTAACCATAAACTTTTTGCATTTTACTGCCAGGATGAAAGAAAGTTAAAAAAACAAAAACAAAAAAAAAAAAACAAAGCAAGGCTGTACCATATCCAAACCTCCCACTACTTTAATTGTATCAAGAAAGTATGGGATTAGAGGGTTCCTCCCTGGGAAGTTGTGTCTGAACAAAGGAGCCAGCAAGGGTGTCTTCTTTCCCTTTGCTATTTGCATTATATTTAGAACCACTGGCAAAGAAAGTAAGGGACTCAGAAATACAAAGATATAATTAGTAAAGTGTTCAAGAAAAGTTGACATTATTTGCAAATAATATATTGTACCTGAAGGAACCAGCAGAGGACATCTCAGTGTTGTGGAGTATTTCGACGGTACCAGTTTTTTTGGGATATAATTAATGAAGATGAGATGAAGGCTATAGCTGTAAAACATGTACTCACACATGAATTGGTCCAGCAATACCCATATTTTATGGGGACATGATAGCATATTTGTATGAAACGGAGAAGTTGTGAACAGTAGTAAATAATTGAAGGATTTTATTTGGGAGGGGACGAGGGCAAGAATTAAGTGGGAAAAGTTGATCCTCCCAACAGAACAAGAAGGTTTAGGATTACCTGATTTGAAGGGATATTTCAGAGCTACATGGTTAAGGGTCTTATAGTTAACACAAGCAGAAAGCTACATTTCAAAGTGGAAAGGGATAATGATGATGAATGAAGCAGGAGGTAACTCAAGAAGTAAGGAAAGAATGGGATTTTAGATGCAGATCCTTAAGTTGGATGACAGTCGTACAGAATTTTATATTCGTAAAGTAGCAGGAAGTACATTGAAGAGTAAGCCAACACAGGGGTGGAGAAAGTAGGATGTTGTTCGTGTTTCACTGTTGCAGTCATCACACTTGGGTTATCCTGCCAGGGGTAGCCCTCAGTCAGCCCGAATACCAAATGCTTAGTATTTCTGCATCGGTTGTTGTCACTCCAGGACGCATGTCAGGTCTTCAGAGGTATAAAAACAGGCAGCCGACGCCATTACAACAGTCTTTCTTGCTGATGAGCCCGAAGCAGAAGCAGTTTGCACGAGTGCCAGTCAGCCGCTACCTGAGTTTTCATTTCCGAAATTGAAGTTGAAGTCTTCTAAAGCCATGTACCCCATTGGGGATCCTTTTTTCTTGCTCTAACCGATGTCAGAAAAAGTTAACAATTGTCTCACCTGTGGAAAGCAAATACCACACTGAGATTTCCATTCTTACTGCGTCACCTGTTTAGGCCCAAACCATGACGTTCCTCACTGTCGATTTTGTGCTTTGCTCAACGCCAGAACTATACATTGTCGGGTCCTTATCGTAGCTAAATACTTTTGCTCTCGATCTCCGTTTTCCGAAATGGCTTCAGTAAGCCATCTGACTACCGATCTTCTGAAAAAACATAAGGATAAAGACAGAGACAGACTGCACAGGTCCAAAACTGATGACGTCGCTTCCGTTAAGCTAGCCACCAGTTTGCTGGTACTCAGTGAGGCTCTTTCTCAGCCCCTGATGCCCGCTTCTGTGGATTCGCAGGCTGCTACCGAGACCCATTCGGAGTCCAGTATGCCGCAAGACTCTTCTTTGACTGCAGAAACTGTGGATGTCTCTACCTTGGATGGGTTCGGAGCTGCTGTGCAGGCACCGGCTTCCGAGGAAGTTCTTCCCACTACCGATATTTGACACAAACCAACGACTTCTTTCATGTCTTCAGTTCTTTCTAAAACTACCAAGTTTCTAAGGCCCAGGGTACGAACTACGCCTAAAAAACTGACAACTCAAGCTCAAACGCCTGCTTCCTTGCCTCAGTCTCAAATGCTTAAAATAATGGAAAACCTCATCGTGTTGATTAGGGGAAGCCAGCCTACCCCTTCTAAAAGAAAGAGAGACTTGTCCACAGCAGCTTTATCTGACCAAGAGTCCGACGATGCTCAGGTTTCTAATTATGAAGACATGCCCTTATCTGCTTATGAGGATTCAGATGCAGAGGAATCCATTCCTTCTGCATCTCCTCCAGAGGATTTTGCTTTTGGTGAAACCATACATAACTTGAGAGAGCATTTCCATTGGGAATGCCAGGATTATCCTCAGTCCAAAAAGAGACTCAGGGAATTTTTAGATTTACCACAGCACAGACCCTTAGCTATTCCTCCTGTTCTGGATGTTGTGGATGATGTTTTCATGGAATCCACTTTAACTCCAGGTACTCTACCTCCTGCTCCCAGGAAACCTGACCGGTATTAGAGTCCCTGACTTACACAAATTTCTTTTCAAAAATCCTACTGTTGACCCAGAGGTCATCTCCCAAGGACCTAAAGGAATAAAAGCAACCACAACTAAGAATCCCACCCCTTCAGACAGGGATTCCCAAGGTTTAGACAGATAGGGTAAAAAAGTATACACCTCTGCAACTCTTTCCATTATAGCATTAAATTGTCAGTTCCACATGCTGAGATACCAGCAACATACTATGGAACTTCTTTCCAGACTGTGCAAAAAATAAAGAATTACAAGAGCTTATGCATTCTGCAAGGCAAGTTATGAAGTGTACCCTACAATGTGGGTTGATGCCCTAGAAGCATCCTGCAGGGCAACAGTCACAGGTTCTGTACTTAGAAGGCATGCTTGGCTTAAGGAATAGACCTTCCCAGACCATGTCAAATCAAAATTATTGGATGCACCACTGAACAAAGACAATCTGTTTGGCACCGAGGAAGAAGAGGTTTTAAAAAAGATGGAGGAAAAAGCTAAATGTGTGCGGACAGTTATTTTTTGCAAGTCCAGCCTCTGAGATTCAGTAGGCATTGCCCCTCAAAACACTGGTCCTTTCCAGCCCCCTCTAGGCCAGTTCAGACTAGACCTAGGGGAAGCAGACTCCCCAGACAGCAGGCCCAGGGAATACAGAGATCTAAGCAATGGAGTACCTCCACTTCTAAAACAGGGAGTGCTAAGCCACCCCCTTATGGAAAGATTTCACAATGACTTTTCAACTCCACCTCTTACCTATGCCCACCTGCTTGTGCCCCTAGGAGGAAAACTTGCATCCCATGCAAAAAACTGGGCCTCCATCACCAGTGATCGATGGGTCCTCAACACAGTATCCCAGGGGTACAAATTTTATTTCCACACACTGCCAACCCCAAAAGGGTTCCCAGATCTTCCTCCAAGCCAGTTGGGCAGAGGCACAAAACCAAGTTCATTCCCTGCTCTCCATGAGGGCAATTCAGCCTATTCTTGCAGAGCAGATAGGTCAAGGTTTCTATTCCAGACTTTTCCTGGTAGCCAGAAAAGGGGGCACCTGGTGAACAATCCTAGATCTATCCATTCTAAACACCTTCCTGGTGGTACCAAAATTCAAAATGCTCACCCTCCAGCAGCTTCTTCCTATGCTGTCCAAAGATGACTGATTAGCCATTCTAGACCTAAAAGAGACCTGTCAGAGACTCTTGCAGGAAATATCTATGTTTCAGGACAGGATCTATGCATTATCACTTCTCTGCACTTCCATTTGGCTTATTCACTGCTCCCAGAGTTTTCACAAAATGCCTGGCTCCAGCCATGGCTTTTTGCAGACAAAGAAGTATTCAAATTTTACCCCTACTTGGACGACTGCCTGATTCAGGCAGAAAGTCAGGAAAAGCTGTTGCAGCACCTGACATTTGTAAAACACCTACTGACCTCACTGGGGTACACTATAAATGAAAAGAAATCCAAACTAGTCTCCAGTCAGAAAATTGTATTCCTGTTAGCAAGCCTGGACACAGCATCCCAGATGACATTCCTTACTCCAGAAAAACAAGCCTATCTGACAGGCTACTTCTCTCAGCTGACCACCAGAATCCATTTATCCGCAAGGAAGAATCCTGCAAGCTCTAGGGTTCATGGCTTCCCGCATTCTACTAATTCTGTATGCCACACTGCATATGAGGAACTTCAATGGTACTTAAAAAGCCTTTGGTGCCAACATTCTCAGAACCTGGAAACTGTTATACATATGATACCTTGTCTAAGGAAAGATTTTCATTGGTGAGCAGCAGCATGCAGTCAAACAAGGGACTTCCCTTTTCCCAATCCCAAACCACCCAGTCCCTAACCACAGATGCATCAGACGATGCCTGAGGTGCACACCTGGATGGCAAGCGCATTCAGGGTGAAAGGAGCTCAAATCAACCAAAAAGAGATGCTAGCTGTTCAGCACATGGACAACTTTCAGACCCCTACTCTCTCTGGGGCCTCTACTAATCAAAACAGACAACACCACAGTGACGTGGTACATCAACAAGCAGGGAGGAACCCACTCTTACCCACTATGCAGGCTGGCCATGACCCTTTGGCACACGGCTTCAGCCATGCAGATTCACCTGCTAGCACAGTTCCTGCCAGGCAACCAAAACTCTCTGGCAGACAACTTAAGCAGAAATCTCCTAGACCCCACGAGTGGCAATTAAACCACAACACCTTCAGCCTCGTACCCCAGAAATGAGGTACCCCAAAGGTGGACCTATTTGCCTCCCACAACAACAACCAGTTCAGCAAATTCTGTACCAGGGAACCTCACAGCAAGGCCTGGAAAGTGGATACCCTATCCTTCCAATGGGTAAACCTGTACATCTATGCATTTCCCCCTCTACCTCTTCTTACAAGGGTGTTACTCAAAATAAGGGAGAAAAGACCAAGGGCAGTCCTGATTGCCCCAGACTGGCCATGCCAGCACTGGTACCCACTACTGCATAGTCTGTCACTGTTGCCTCCATGGCACCTCCCTCAGATTGCAACTCTCCTGACCCAGCAAAAGGGAGAGTTCTTGCATCCACAATTGCAGACCTTGAACCTGGCAGCCTGGCTTATTCCTTAACCTATCCTCCAGTAGCCAGCCTAAGCAAGCAAGTCCTGGACATTATACGTGAAGCCAGACGACCCAGCACTAGAAAATCTTATGCTGACAAGTGGAAAAGGTATTGCTCCTGAATCCAGGTTAAAAGAGTTGAACCAGCACAGCCCTGTTTTACCTCTCATTCGGGATTACCTAGCAGACCTGCTTCACAAGGGCCTATCCTTCTCTTCTGTTAAAATCCATGCCTCTGCTATCTCTGCTCATTACAGCATAGAGCCACCTCTGTTTTCACACCCTCTCATCAAACAGTTCCTTAGAGGGGATAACAACTTAAGGCCACCCAGCAGAGCCCCTACCCCTGCTTGGGACCTTAAACTTTGTGTTGGAAAAGCTCACCCCCCCCCCCCTTTGAGCTTGCAGCTTCAGCAGAGTTAAAATTCCCCTCTGGGAAAACAGCCTTGCTTCTGGCCATCACTTCAGCTAGGAGAGTGTCTGAGCTACAAGCACTCATGGCTGTGGAACCTTTCATCATTTTTCATGCTGACAGGGTCTCCCTCAGGACTAACCCAACTTTCATGCCTAAGGTGGTGTCCAGTGTGGCTCTCAACTAATCTATTAATTTGCCCACCTTTTTCCCTAAACCTCGAAATAAGGGGGAAAGGATCCTGCACTCTTTAGATGTGCACAGACAGCTCAGATTCTATCTGGATAGGACTAAGCCCTTTAGGAAATCTCAACAGTTACTAGTCAGCTTTGCAGCAAGGGGCAGAGGGCAAGGCCATATCAAAACAAACCATTTCCAAATGGATAGCACACATTATCCATTTCTGTTGTAAACACCAAGGGAAACCACCCCCACAGTGGGTCAGAACACATTCCACTAGGGCAGCTTCCACCTCTGCAGCTTTTCTCAGGGGGGTCCCTACCAGGGACATCCTGGAGGCTGCAACATGGAGTTCTGTTCATACCTTCACCAAGCATTACGACCTGCCTGTCTTTTCCAAATCCAGGGCAGGTTTTGCAACCGCAGTCCTGGAGGGCATACTAGCCAGCCCCAACTCTTCTTGACTGCCTCCACCCATTTCTTCAGCTTTGGGAATCAACCCAAGTGTGATATCTGCAACAGTGAAACACGAAGAACATAGTACAGTTGTGTACACTTACCATAAATGTAGATGTTTGCGTGTATTCACTGTTGTAGTCCTGGTTTCCCGCCCTCCACCCCCCTTGTCTCTCTCTCTCTCTGTCTATGTTCCTCACTCCTTACAGTGCTATTTGGTATTTACTTTCCACTGGTGGTGTTATTCCACCATAGCCTAGCTCCCTGTTTGGGGCAATAAAAACTGTTGTATGTCGGCTGCCTGTTTTTATACCACTGATGACCTGACGTCAGTCCTGGAGCGATAGCAACTGATGCAGAAATACTAAGCCTCTGGCATTCGGGCCGACTGAGGGCTACCCCTGGCAGGATAATCCATATATGATGACTGCAACAGTGAATACACTCGAACATCTACATTTATGGTAAGTGTACACAACTGTACTTTCTGTCAGCAGGGATGACTGCAGTTAGGGGTACAGCGAATAGGTATGAGGGGGCTGGAATTTCCTGTAGGAAGTCGGCAACTGAACCAAGGTACTTTGGAACAAATATTTATAGAGGCAAAGGTAATAGAATGAAAAGAGGCCAAGAAGACATTTAGATCACATGGTAGTAATTACCTTCACTATCAGGGATTGTTATCAGAATATTCACAGAGAGAAAGGACTAGGGGATCCCAAGTGAAAGACCAGCACTAACTGAGTTTATAATAGAATGTAGAGCAGAAACTGCTGTTAAAAAGGGATAATTAGTAGGGCATATAAAATATTGCATTAGAACTATAGGAATCAATCAGAAGAGTTCAGAAAAAATTGGGAAGAGAAAATGTGCAGGTCACAAAGAAATAATCGGAAGGACATATGAATGGTTCCCAAATATGCAACAAAATCTAGAAGATTTAAGATTTTTGCCTGGAAGCATTTGCATAAATAATTTTATACCCCAAGCAGACTCCAAAGAATTTTTCCTCGGGTAGATGGCAAATGTTTGAGGTGTGACGGGGAAGGAGGAGGTAACTGAGTCCATATGTTTTGGGAGATTAATGAGCTTTCAGACTTTAAAAGTTCCCCATACAGTACTCTGTCAGGAATACCGAATGAGCAAATGAGTGTAACTAAGGAAATTATTTTTTATGAGCTGGGATACGGGATCTGAATTGCCTAGACATAGTAAGGCCTTAAATTTAATTGTGGTGGCTGCCAAAAAAGCAATTATTAGAAAATGGAAATCAAAATCTAAACCAACTATACTTGAAGTAGTGAATACTGTAACAGAGATAAAAGAGCAGAAAGTGGGACCTTTAAAAAATGGTAGGAGTGAATTACATAGAAAGAAATAGAAATCGTGGGAACAATACATGCAGAAAAAAAGTTTTGGAGGAGGAGTAAGGTTTCAGAGAAGGTATAAGGAATAATTTATATAATGTTGCTTAGATTATACATCACATATATTATTATATATCTTATAATGTTTGTAAATGTGAACTTGTTAATATGGTTTGAATACTTTATCTACATGTAAGTTTGCCTGTGTCACAAGTGATAATTCAGTAGAGGTGTTTAAAAAGTATCAGATTAAAAAGCAAACCCCAAATTGTTCCATAGACCAAACCAGCTATAACTTTTCTTCAAACATTCTGTGGAATGATCATCCTTCCCGAATGGGGAGGGTGGGGCGTACAGAGAAGGAGAAATATTAGTGTGTGCATTGCATTTTAAAATGCTGTCATTATAAGATGCATTCCTGAGTGTTTTTCAGCATGTATCTGATAATTTGCTTCCATCCCTATATTAAAAATAATGCTAGCATGGCAAAGTGTAAAAAAGCTCTGTTCTTTGTAGAAAGTTATTTTATGGAATTTGGAACTTGTGCAGTATGGGAAGTTGTAAACATAGAGTCAGGTGATCTTAGCAGTATTAATGTTGTAGAATTCACTTTTAATTAGACAGTAGTTGTTCTAAGATTGATACAATAATGTTGCCTTTAGTCAAAAAGGTATAAAGAATGCATTTCAAAGAGACATGCCCATGATTTCCTAGTCTCTCCCACATTCGTACCTTTCCTTACAATAAAGGATATTGTTTTTCTCGGCTGAACTGTGTCATGTGAAAGTTATTTAGTACCTTTAATACTTCTATCCCAATTTCCTCTAAATGGCTAATTTAAACCAAGTGTGCTCTGTTTTGTATGAAGACAGTTTAGGCTTTCCACATGTCACTGATCCATTTAATTTTTTCAACCATTTCTTTCCATGGCTTAGCTGCTTCAGACACCGACTTCTTCCTTCCTCTTCTCTTCCCCCTTTATATGTGTAGTCTGAACCTAAGGGATGGTTAAAATCATCTCCACAAATTATAAAACTGGAAACCATTGCATACTTTGCTAGGGAAATAAAACAATTCTTCCTAGAGGCTTCTTTTATTCCAGCATGCAAGGCATGTGATCTAGAATATTCTCCCATTTGCAAACAATCAACGATTGTCAATCTTCTCTTTCATACAGAGGTAAAATGTCTGAACTAGTATTTTCATATTCTTATAATATGACAACCCCTATTCATTCCTCTAGCCAAAGGACTGCAGTATTGTACCCCACACAGCAATTCAGAATTTTTTCTTTCATAATCAGGAACAGACCTCTCACGTCTTGTAGAAAAATGACAGGATCTTTTTGTTTCCTTAGCTAGTGCGTAAAGCAAATAGCCAATTCTAGCGTTTTAATACTTCTAACTTTAATAGTTACCTGGCAACAATCTGCAATTGACTTTTAGCTTTCTTATTTTATTATAACTTCAACTTCCTTTTACTGTTGCTAACACTACCCAATATAATCTGCAGTGTATCCTTTTCGCCATTGTCTTTCTCCCTTATTTTTTTGTATACAAATGTATTTTAAAGAGGAAGCATTACAGCAGCTGTCAGTAGGCAAAGCATTGTACATACATAGCTGTACTGTATTGCCAATATTGTCACTTTTGTTATCCATAACTGATTTGGTAGATAAAGATAAATCATTCCTCCCAGTAACTACATATTGCATATGATCCTCCACAGTATCGACCATTTTTTCAGTATCAGTTTTGGATAACTCTTGCAAGGAACATTCCATCCAAAAATGTCCTTTTCTTTCACAAATCCAACATCAGCCAGACAAGAGTGGCTTTTGTGAGCCCTGTCTTCAGAAATACCACATCACCATTTGCAGTCCATTATAAAATCTCTTCCTCAGTTGTAATGGTGTTCAGGCCAATCCCTTGTTATATATATATTACCTTTGCAAACTTAGTCATTCCACATGTGGCAAATGAACCTTTTCACCTTCAGACACTCAGGTCCATCTACACAGCCCCATCGCTGTCGAAAATCCATCTTCATCCCTCATTTTATTTGGGAATAAATTCTCTAATAGTAGCCACTCAAAATGAATTTCAAATCCATGTCACCCTTGTTAGTAGTTCTAAATTGCAAAACAGCATGCCTTTTCATAGCCACTGAAAAATATGCATCTTAAAAGTTGCCCAAGAGGTCACTTTGTAAAGTTCTGGAAAACATTTTTGCATGACACAGTGCCATCCTGTTTTCCAAGTAAATGTTGGCCTTGATGTGTAGAGCTGGCACAATCACAGGTTTCGGGGCATTCAGGCCAAGTGGGTGCCTGTCTGGAAGAGCCACATCAGTACAACTAAATAGTATTTTATTACCTCCTAAGTTGAAACTGTAACGTTCACCCTGTGCACACCACCACCACATAGCTGCTGTATAGGAAAAAGGATTACCTTCTGTAAACTCCACGGTACATGTTCTCAGGAAAGTGATCTCCCTGGTGAAACCAGTTCATGCCAGGTCTGCCAGTAGCATCCTGACCTGTGGAGAAATAGCTTCTCAGTATCAGTTGTTTCCTCTAAATCACTTCACCCCCTGAAGTAGCCACTTCAAAATTCAGTGCATTCCCAGCATTGACAACAGTAGTCAAGATTCCAAGCCACTTGAATACAGCTCCACAATCTGAACAACTGACAATTCCATTTCATCATCCCCAGACTCTGCACGCTTCCTATTGATTTTTCTCAAGGGCATGCAACAAAAAGAGTAGGGTAATTTTTGCAGTTTCCTGGACAAATTGCCTGTCATCCTGTGAATGAAATCTCAGGTCTCCCATGAAAATAGACCACAGGCTTATGGGATTAACTGGTCTATAACCTATAATTAGGATACTGCCAAGATGGCTGCACACTGATCAACAGGTTGATAAGTGCTCTTCAGTGTGAAAACTGAAGTGCATTTATGTATTTATCTACTGTTTATTCACTCTGTAAGTGGACTGGTCTGTTGACCCAGTTAAGCCGTGATCCAAACTCAAAGAGCAGAAAATGCATCACAGTCTTTCACTCAACAATATTATATATAAGTACATAGCAAAATTCAGAACATGATGGTAAGATTGAATACAGATAGGATAATATTAAAAGATACAGAGTATATTGAGGAAAGAAAAGATGTTTACAAAACACAAGCTAAGGTATGCATAAAATAAAATGCATCGAGGAAAGAAAAAATATTTACAAAACATAAGCTAAGGTATGTATAGAAGAAAATGCAAACTCCTATATGCATGTGAAATATATACATGAAAGATGCTACATTAAGAGGCTGGGAAAAGTTTCTTAAATGTATTGTATTCACGTTATGGGATGGTAAGTTACCCTAACCATTGCTAAGGTAGGTAACTTACCATCCCATTTCAAATTGAGGGAAAAAAAGTAAAAGCTATCAATTTTACCCAAATTGTTACAGGCTAGTAATTGAACTGCCAGGATGCCACCAAGGAAGAAACTTAGGGAAAGTAAAAGAAAATCAACCAGAAAAGAAGAAAAAAACTCTGGCTGGGACGAAACTTGCAGCTGTTCACCAAAAGGTAGTTCAAGTTTCAGCTTTGGTGCAGGAGATTTCTAGTAATTTTGGAGCAAAAATAAATTCAACTCAGATGTGTGTTTAAATAAAATGAAACACCGAATGAATATATGTATAAAGTAAAAAATAAGCTGGAAAAATGAAAAAGCTGTAACTAGCTATTCAGATGAGCTGAGGGAAGTGCAAAAATCAGAAGCTAAAAAAAAAAAAAAAAAAAAAAAAAGGCAGAGAGAACGAGGCTTCTCAAGAAAAGCTTTTTCAAAAAGGAAAGAAAAAGACATCACGGATAAAACCTAAGATTTTATACTAAACCAGAAGAACTGGAAAGAATGTACTGCATTAATGTTATGAAAGTACAAATTAATTGGACTGGTGTTCCACAGAAGAAATTGTTAACGCACATTGTGTATGCTCCAAATCTGGTCATGAGGTAGCAACCTATACCTATTTAATAAAGATGCAGCCATTCTAGAAAGAGTTGCTCTTGAAAAAAAAATGTGGAAGAAGGGAAAATTATTAACATCTGAGGGACAGCAGAGTGGTTTTGGAAAATGAATACTCACTTTACACCAGGCAGAAGAGACGCAAGTTTATCATGGTAGTAGGGGAATGTCAGGAAGCAAATATGAGATTAAAGATGCTGTATCCATCTTTTAGATTTTTTTTCCTGAAGTATCAAAGACATTTCAGGATGCCGAGCAGGCTAAGGAGAAAACAAAAAAGTTTAGCCAACAACTGTGAGCCAGCAAGCAAAAGCGGACCCTTTTTCAATCTGCTGACTGTAATAAGCCCATAGTAAGACATTACCAGTGAACCCATTTCCATTGTTCTAAAGGAAAATCTTGAGCAAAAATAAAGCATATGAGTTGAACAGAGAATCAACAGTTCCTTGGACTTGAACCAGAGGTTGGTGATGGGAGATTGAGTTGATCAGGAAAAAGAAAAGCAGCGTTGTGAAATTAGTGAATAAATGAGAGACTACAGCATCAGTACAGCTGGGTATAGAATTAGACGTGTGATGTGGCTTTGCGAGAAGTGGTTGACTTTGTGTTAAACTAGTGGGTTAACCATAAATCATATACTTCACTTATTATTTCATGTTTAGAAGGACACTGAAGGGATGAAGAAGCAACTGTAAGTAAAACGGTCTCTGTTCTTTTTAATATTTATATAAAATTTCATGATGTAAATTGTATGTTATATTGTAAACAGTTTTTTATAGTGTGCTGTTAGGAGTATTTTACTGGGTGGTCTTCTCAATATTGTTGTATATTGTAAGGATGTTAAATAACGAAAGTATGTTTTCTTATTTGTTGTAAGGTATTCAGGCTGTAACAAGGTAAGAAAGGCTGGACAGAAGCAAGTTAAAGCTAATATGTTGTGAGCATGGGTTGTTGATGTGAGGGATATAAAAGTATATTGATCTTCTTATACGTAATTAAGATAATTTCCCCTTTTTTATAGAGATGGATATCTAGATTGTTGTCATTGGTTTAAGCTGTAGACAAAGGTGGTAAGCAAGTAGGCACAAAAGTAAAATAAAATAAAATGCTGAAAGGTATGGAAATGGAAGTGCTTTGTTGTATTTACAAAGTCATTAGCTATTTCCATTACCATATGCCTTCAGGAGGAGATGATATGTCTGCAGGTGGAAGGAATAATCATGAGAGGGTTGAGCAGTGTGTTCTGAGTGAAATTTAAAAAGATTCTTTCATGTGTCTGCAACATCACTTTTTTTTTTTTTTTTTTTTTTTTTAACACCAACATGAAAACAAGAAGTCTGCAGCTGCAGGCAGCTAGTCATGAGAGGTCTGAACACTGCTTTCTGAGTAACTTGAACACACTACAATATAATTAACAGTAAAGGTACATTGGCCAGCAATTAATTAAAAAATGAAGTTTGAAACTGTGGGAAGTGAATAAGTTTTACAAAATAGTTGACCCCAACAGCTTTAGTACTATAATGCATTTAATATAGCAGTGCACAGTTTAGTTTAAAAATACAACTTTCTTAGGGCTAAAAGTTAATGTTTACTGAAAGTATGCATGCAGTTTTTTTCACATCTGCAGTTGTATAGAAATAAGGAACACATAGCAGTTGGTGTAAATGGGAGCACAGGCTACAACATGCCCTTAAGAGTGGGTGATCCTAAACTTAGATTAGGTAACACCTGTGGGTTTAGCCGCTGTTTTAGGGCAACTGCTACTTTCTAGTGGAATGAACCTTTTTTGAAAATGTACATGGTTTTATGTGCTTGTTCTACATTAAAAGGGAATAGCCAGTTCTGAAATTGTATTTAGTTTTTTGTTGGAGTGTTTTCATTGAAGCAGAAAGTCTTGAAATGTGAGACAATTTCAAATGGAAATGAGAAGCAACTGCATAAGAGATCAGTCTGCTAAAAATTAATGTGTGCATGTATGCAAAAATTTGAAAATATACATTCCACAGAAATGTTGTCATGTATCAAAGGCGGAAGTAATACCTTTGTCTTAATGGCCACTTTGTCCATATTATCATGGAATGTAATTGGCTATAGAGGTATGGGCAAAAAGCAAGAGTACTGTATTATGTTAAGAAGAGTAGGGTGCAGCTCAGGTAGACTGCCTCTTAGTAAGGAAAGGGCATTGGGGAATTGTCAGAGATTGCAAAGTCGTCATCAGTGTAACAATCTGTGCACAGCATAAACCACTGGAGGCCACATTCATCTGCAAGTTGTGGTTAGCAAAGGCTCTAAGGTCAATGGAGGCAAGACTGAAGACCTGAGAACTGAGTGGAGAGAGAGCAGAAGAGCTCAAGGAAACGCTTTGGGCTATAGCACACCAGGAAGAAGAGGAAATAGGTGGAGTTGAAGAAGAATGGCTACAGTTTTGAGAAAACACAATATCTGAGGAATATAGAACTGATATGTGACTGAACCAGGTATGGAAATAAAGCACACATGGAAACCTGTTGTTGGAATACAGAGGTCCAGGAAGTTATCAAATGAAAGGATAAATGCAGGAACAAGTGGTAGACAGAAGTGATGGATGAGGCTAAGAAGAAATACTGGTTAGCTAACAAAGAGGATAAGAGAGCAGTCACAGTAGCAAATAACAGATTAGCATGCACTGTACCAGCTTCTGGAAATAGAAAGTGATTGATGGATGGCATAAAGAAATTTTCTGAGGTTGCAAGACAAAGACAGAAACATAAAGAAGATGTTCATCAGACACATTTCATAAGGGATGCCAGCAACAACGAAAACTCAACAGAAGCTGTATGACCCCAGAGGCAGTCTACAATAAAAGAGGAATCCTAAAAGTAAGAACGGTACTAAAGAAAATAAAGTCAGGGAAAGCAGCAGGATCAGATGAGGTCATGGCATATGCAGTAAAGGTATTGGTTGAGTTAGGAGAGAAATGGCTAAATAGGATACTCATATCAGGAGGGAGAAAGAGGCATATCCCAGATGACTGGACCATAGACATTCTTGTGCCATTGTGCAAGAGCAAAGGAAACATTCACAATGGTGAACAGTCTAGAGATATCCTACTTTTGTCACATAGCATGAAAGTGCTGGAGAATGTGATTTATAAGAATATGCAGTGTAGTAGAAAGTAGGAAGGGAGATAAGCAGTTTGGATTCCAATCAACAAACAACAAAACTTACCTAATGTTTGCAGGGCTCCCTATTACACTGTCACAGACGCAGGTTGTCGAATGTGTCTTTGTCAAACTGAAAAGCGTGAAAAGACAAAATAGCGAAGCGGGTTTTCAGCGAATTCTTTCCCTGGGAAAGAATTTGCTTGGCCGCTTTCGCTACTTTGCCATTTTCAGCACTGTAGTGTGATCTTGGAGTTGAAATATTTAAGTAGGTGGGGTGTGGGGGGTGAAGCCTCCCACATTATGTAATGTTTTACAGTTTTTTTTCTTCTTTTCAGAACAGCGATTTTTTTCCCTTGGAAAAAAATTGCTGTTCTGAGGTTTTGACGTTGTAAGCTTTCACTTACATGGGATCGATTATGTGTCGTTCGCTCTTCTGAGCGTGCAGTATCATAATATAGACCCATTTCCAGTGATACAGGTAGTTGAAAGGAAGCTGGAGCTTTATTCCAACTGGGCATTCCTAGACTTGAAGAAGGCATATGACAAGATCCCATGCAAGCTGATTTGGGCAGTCATGTGATGGTTCAAAGTCCTGGAAATACTAGTAGAATGTATGCAAACAATGTACAAGGACCAGCTGATACACCTATGTGTCTAATGGACACAGGCAACCTTTAAATTGTTCATCTCTCAGACTCTAGCTTGTTTAATCTTCCAAGCCCCCACTTACACTTATCAAGGGTATCAGAACTTCAGTGATTTGGGACGCATGGCTAGGCTTAAAAAAGCCCTTCTGGTCATTAGCCTAGTAAACACCTATGATAGATATGAACAATGCTTGGATTTGCAGAGGGGTTCTAAGTGAGAGTGGGTGTGCATCAAAGTTCATCTCTAAGCCCACAGCTGTTCAAATGAGTGATGGACTACATTAATAAAAAGGTCAGAGGGGACAGATTACCACAGCAGCTTTATGTAGACAATCTGTTATTACAAGCAGATTCTGGACAAAAACTTCAGTAAATAAGGGAATTGCATGCAAAAACTAAAGGCACACAGAATGAAAGTGAGTACAGACAGGACAGTTCTTTAAAGTGTTACCAGTTTCAGGTATCTGTGAGGGGGGGGTGGTTGAAGAGAATGGAAGCCTGAATGAGGAGAACAAAGCTAGCATCATAGGAGCTGCAGCCGTTTGGCACAGTGTGGCAAGGGTGGTATGTGTCAGAAGAATGCTAAAGAGGTTGAAACTTAAGGTGTACGAAACAGTGGTGTAACTGGTACTACTGTACTGTTCAGAAATCTGGACAGTGAAGACAGAGCAGTTGAGGAGGTTACAAGTGAAGGAATTGAAGTACCTGAGATGTGTGATAAAATGTGCACTGTAGGACAGACAATGAAATGGACATGAGATGAAAAGCCAAAGTAGTTCCAAATCCAGACAAGGAGAGCAGATGTGGAGGAGGTCAAAGGACAGTCTGGTGAAGATTTGGTCAAACTGGAAGAAGGTAAGGGGAAAAGAGGTCATCCAGAAAGGAGATAGATGGATTGTGCGAGAAAAGACCTGCAATAGTCAGGCATGACTGTGGAATGAAAGTAGGAGATTGGCATTCAATCATAAAAGATGGTGACAGCTGACATGACACCCTGATCTCTGTAGAAAATGGTAAAAAGTGGATGTTGCTGATCTACAAAAAGTAATGTTTCTGGAAACACATGTAGATAGAAATGAGCATGTGAATTTGACTAAGAAAGGATTTCAGGAGGACAGTCAGCAGAAAATCAAGGACCCAGAAAACGGGGAGTAATATTACATATTGCTAGAGGGGTTCCAGGAGTGATAGTAGATGAAAAAGACAATGATAGATTTGTGGTAGTAAGTGGTTATTGACAGGGGGGAGGAGGATTACATGGACATGTATTTATATTACACTTAAAACGACTTTAATGGAGCTTAACATATTTTTTTGGATAAAATCAACTTTCAGCAGTGAATATGACTTATAGGTGGTGACTAGAACTTGATTTGCAACAGCAAGGATGTATCGGGGGGGACCCAGGAGGAAAAATATCACAAAAGAAGGTACATTTCTGAAGAAATTACACTATTTAGTATGAAAGACATGAATTCAGTAGTAGGAACTCTGACAGAATGTACTGTACGTATTCCCCAAGCCACAGTAACTGGGCTAGACTGCATAGAAATTGTATCATATAGGAACATGTATGTTTAATTGAAAGCTTCAACACACACACAATAACTGTTTCAGATCATGGAGCAATAAAAAACAAGATAAAAATGAAGGGCAGTGAAGTAAACATGAAACACTGATGCTTTCCCAACTACCTGTTAAAAAAGGATTTCAAGGCATGGATAGTTGAGATTATTTGGGAGACGATAAAAATTTCTTAAGGAATGGCTAGTGAGTTGGATAAAATAAAAACAGAATTTAAAAACAGGGCAGAAATACGAGAAAGACGTGGTTAAGAAGTACTAGGAATTATTTAGAGGGTCTGACATAGGTATAAAGTGTTGCAGAATAAGGGGGAATCTCACAGAAAAAGAAAAGGAACAATTGCAGAATGCTAAAGAGAAAATAAAGAAATGTTTGGATAGTATGCATGAGTTTAGAAAGATTGAGGTTAAACTATTTTTGGTAACTTCAGAGCACCAAAACTTTTAGCATTGTGGATTAAGTATCGGAAAATGGAAAGGGTCATTGCCAAATGTAAGGAGCATATCACAACAAATATAGCCAAAGATCCTATTGAGGTGATTAGATATTTTTCATAAATGTTATGAAAATTTATATAAAGCGGAGGAATGTAGAAACCAAGAAAGCACAAATGGAAATATTGATTTAAGACTTGGAACAAGGTTAGAGACAGATGAGGCTCAACAACTAACAGTTAAGGTGGGGAGGCAATGAGATAAAAACGGTGATGTATAATCAGTCTGCAGGGAAGTCTCCAGGAATGGATGGCATTCCTGTAGGAGTTTGGAAGTTAGAAAAGGAAGAAAGTGATAAATGTCTATAATATTTTTTTTAATAGTATTTTAAAATGAGGGAAAGCGCCAGCATCTTGGAAGAAAGCTGTAGTGGCTTATTACTCAGAGGGTAAAGGCCTGTTAGACCCCACCTCGTGTAGAAACATTTCAATTGTAAACCCTGATATTATAAAGTGTTTGACTGTACTAGCTAAACAAATGGTAAATGTGTTGCCAAAATTGATAGGTATGGATCATTCTGGGTTTGAGGAGGGAAGGCAAGCATTTGACAACATTAATAGAACAATAATGACCCAGAGGGAAGCAGAATGTAGAAAATATTGCGGCTGTTTCTGGGTCTTGATGCAGAGAAAGCATTCAGCATAGTAATCTTGGATTTTATGAGTAGGGCAGTGGAAGCACTTGGATTCTCTGATACAATAAAAGATTAATTGGTGGGATATATGAAGGATTGGCGGCAATAATTAAAGTGGGAGGGTTCCCCTCTGATAAGTTATTTGAGTAATGGAACTAGGCAGGGGTGTTCTCTTTCCCCTTTGTTGTTCACTTTATATTTAGTGCTATTGGCAAAGAAAATAAGGGACTCAGAAATGTAATGATATGATTGGTATGGTAATCAAGAAAAGCTGGCTTTATTTGCAGATGATAGTTTGTACTTGATAAATCAGGACAGGGACACCTCTGTGTTGTAGAACATTTTCAGGCATTTTCAAGTCTTTTACAATGCTACGCTCAGCTAGCAAGTTACTAATTGCCAACATTAAATCTAATAACAAAGCTGGGGACTCGCTCTTTACCAATGTGGTGGGCAAAATCTGGAACAACCTTCCTACAACACTGACCTCTCTTTCATCTACTCCACTCTTTAAGAAACACCTCAAAGATCACCTAAAAATACATTGGCTATGTCCCTGCTCAATGCCTGACTAAATATTCTTATTCTCCTTTCTCTGCCCCTTTTCCCCTACCTCCTGGGCTACTGCCCCACCATAGTTCTAACTATTACAAGCTAACTCTTCTCTATTTATATCTTCCAGCCTACTCTCTTCTCCCTCTTTGACTAAGTGAATGTCAGTTTGCTTTTCATGCTAATTTTCTTTTCTTGTCAAAAATTGTATGAACTTGTGCTGATTGTACCTTATAACTCATTGCTTAATTGCTGTTTAAACCTATACCAAGACTTTGTAACTTTGATTCACTCAAATTGCTTGTACTCTCCTTACAATCATTTTGTGCTTCAAAATGTATTTTTTAAGCTTTTTTTTTTATTCTAACTATTGTATGTAGTAATCTTATCATAATTGGAGCTTTTCTCCCCAGGCCTCTACTGAAAAAGGATATGTATCCAGCTAGACTAGCCCGGTCAACAAATATAAAATAAATAAAAATAAATAAAATGTTGAGGTATAACATTAATAAAGATAAAGGCTATAGCTGTAAATTATGTACTCACTCGTGACTTGATTCAGTAATACCCATATTTAGGGGGACATAATAAGATGAAGTGTTTAGGAGTATGGATTAAGAAGGCTTCTATTATGGCAGCTAAGGATATGTGGGAAGAGACTAAACAAAGGTAATACAAAAACTGAGGATCTGGAAGCTCTTGTTCGTGGATATGGATAGTAAGATACAAGCAGTGAAAATGTTTATAGTCCCTTTAGTTTTAACAGGTTAGGCAACCAGATGAAAAGTTTTAGACAGTAATTAATAGAGCTGAAGGTATTTACATAGGCGGGGAAAGAGGGCAAGAGTTAAGCAGAGTAAGTTGATTTTCCCAATAGAACAGGGTGGTTTATGATTACCTTATTTTTGAAGGGACATTTTAGAGCTGCATAGTTAAGGCTCTGATAGATGGCACAAGCAAAAGGTTATAATTAAAATTGGAAAGGGATGCTGATGATGAAGTGGGGGTGTTCAAGAAATAAGGTAAGAGTGGAATTTTGGATGCAGATCCTTGAGGAGAATAACCACTAATACAGCATGTTATATTCAATAAAGTTGCAGAAAGTATTCTAAGAACTAAGCCAACACATTGATGGATAAAGGAGATTTTGCCAATAAGGATGACTGTAAGTAGGGGTACAGCAAATAGGAAAGAGGGGGCTGGAATTTATGCAGAAAATTAGCAAAGGAACCAAGGTATTATGAGCAAATAAATAGAAATGGAAAGGTAATAGAGTGGGATGAGACCAAGAAGTTTGGACTACAGGTTAGAGACTGCCTTCCCTAAAGGGATAGGGGAGTCCTAAGTGAAAGATCTGTACTGGTAGGGTTTTTAATCAAATCTAGGACAGAAGCTGCTGTTTAAAGGGGGATAATTAGGGCATATAAAATATTGCATGATAACTTTAAGAATCAGAGGAGGTTAGAAAAGCTTGGGAAGATATACTGGAAAAGCACTTACAAGAAGATTGGTAGGACATGTGCATGGTTCCCAAGTATGCAGTAAAATCCAAAAGGTTTAGGAGTTTTGCTTGGAAATATTTGCTTAGTTATTTGTATACCCCAAGCAGACTTCAAAGAATTTTGCCTCTGGTAGACAGTAAATGTTGGAGGTGTAATGAGGAAGAAAGAGGTAACTGGGAACATGTTTTTAGGGAGTGTAACGCTTTGGCAGATTTTTAAAAAATTACATACAGAGTACTCTGTCAGAATTATTTGGGGAGCAAATGGCTGTAACTAAGGAAATTATTATTTTTAGCTGGGACGCACGACCTGAATTGCCTAGTCATAGTAAGGCCTTAAGTTTAATTCTATTGGCTGCCAAAAAAACAATTATTTTACTTTGTTTTCTGGGGCAGAAGGCTGATCTCCATGGACCTTTTTCAGACTTCGCTCGGGAGCAGTGCCTGGTTAAGTTACTTGCTCAGAGTCGCAAAGGTAGGCAATGTAGGCTGAGGGAAAATGGAAATAAAAATCTAAACCAGCTGTGTTTGAAGTATTGAACTTTTGTAAAAGAGGTAAAAATGCAACAGAGATCATCAGAAAAGGGAAGGAGCAATTTACATAGAAAGACTGGAATTTGAACAATACATGCAGAATAATGTCCTAGAGGAAGAGGAGTGAGGTTTAAGGGAAGGCAAAAATTGATTTATGTAATATTGGATGGGAAGACCATAGTTATAAAGAACGAGAAAGTAATGTAAAATGTGTATAAATGGAAAGCTGTTAATATCATTTGCTTTCTTTTGTATTAAGATATTTGTGTCTGTGTCTAGGTGATAATTTAATAAATGTGTATAAAAAAAAAGCAAATGATCTTGAATCCTTATTGTCAGACCTCCTGTAGTTTGCTTTATCTATTAGGAAGTATGTTTTATTGGAAAAAAAATGCACTTGTGTTTGAACTTTTTTAGGAACTTTGCATACTTTCTCAGATCCTGATTCTGTTGGTCCTTCAAAACAGGTACCCATTTGGAAAGCAGGGGCAGTCTGAATTTTTAGGTTCTTACTTGCCTGATTTTGGTCTACAGTCCTATTTAGAGCTGCACACCTGATCATACCGTGGGGGTATCCTTTCTCCTGTGGAAATATCCATCATGGGAAAAGCCCATTAACCTTTCTTTGCAGTGAAACATAAGGGCTGATTGTTAGAAGATTGTCAGCTAGGACAGACTCTTTGTATGATGTACTGCAGTTGTAGATCAGCCAGTGACCACACTGCTAGAAGGGGCCTTGTAGTGCCAGCACTGTTGGTGTGCACTTCTGCACATTTCACCTACAGCACTTTTGAACGGTTTGATTGAGAACACTATTTGTCTAATAGTTTCTCTCTCTCTGCTTCTCACAGCCACCTGGGCATCAAAACATAATAACCTTGTGCTTGGTGAGCTGAAATAGGCTGACCAGTCGCATGTACCACCCCTGGACACTATCTTCACTGCCAGGGTTTCCTACTCTCTTCCTCATCACTAAGGTTATAGTCCGGGCCCCACCCCACCATCTCTGTCTGCCATGGATCTGGCTGTTGTTGTGATGGGCACACCTGTTGAGTGCAGCACCAAGACAGGTACTTCTGTTCTTCAATAACTCCTGGTGTCATCTAGTGGCTACCAAGCAGTTAACAGAATTTTGTGGTCTTATACCGCCATAGTCAGTGCAGGACATATAGTCATATGGCCTTAGGAAGTATAGAGACTTAGTGACAAAGAGGCCTATACAAGGGGAAATGAGCCTGCACAACAGTCGATATGTACGTGTTAAATAAAATATGAGCTAATATGTAGGGTTCAGACATATTTCTTGCTTTTTAAATCCAAAAAGACACTTGCCTTCCTCACTTATTCATTCTTATGGCTAGCCACTTAACTTTTATCACAGTCAAGATTTCCTAAGTAGGTGCCCTGTCAGCAGCCTTTGCTTTTAGTATAATTTGAGTATTTGTTGTCATTACACAAATGATTTACAAACACTCCCCTGAAGAGTGATGTCTTGCTTTCTTACAGTCTTCAGTTCATGTCCTTTATTGGGATTTTATTACCACTTGCCTCTACACATTTCTGTGTACAGGTTCCTGGAGTGATTGTTTGGAAATTAGAGCCTTTAGTTTCTTTCAGTAGAGATGAAGTATTATTTATGGATCTGTAGCCCTAATTCATTGCTACTATTTTGGAGTGATTGATATTTCTCTTGAGTGGTTCTTTCAGTGCCATTGCTCTAATCAACAATTTGGAATGATGTGTGTATATTTTTGTGAGCGCATGGTATCAAATTAATAGCACCCCAGGTTCTGATAGGCAGCTTTTTCTTTGTGTACATATTTTGTTTTATGGCAGTTTGACTGTTTCCAACTCCCAGAAAACCCTACTTGCAAAGAGTCATCCGGCCATCTCCTGATTGTGTTTTCCCGATGATCAACTCCTTACCAAAACACTGGCTTCAAAATATAGCTGATATGTGCATTACTAGCTTGTATCCTCAGCACTGCCATGTTTGTCATTACACATTGAACATTATTTGTTTTGTTAAGTGCATGACAGTTAGTATAACTATCAACACGGATGTTTAAAAATCCATCCACAACCCCTTTTCCCATTTTTGCACACAGGGTCTCTTCAAAGGTGACAGTCATTTAGAGCCAAAGTTCACACTGCCAGGTGGCTAGCCCTGCCACAGTTGTTCTTCCATACCACACATTTGCACTCACACCCATTTCAGATTTACAGTGTGGAGTCCATCAAATATTTGAATGTAAAAATGCTGTAGAAAAACTTAATATTTTATTTCTTGCAGTGCATATTATTTTTTTGGGGAGGGTATATAGTTCCTCATTTGTTTCAATTTGGCATACCGGAAGAATGCTTTGCAACTAGCTTTTGTTTTGCAGTTGTACATTCAGATATATTTTATGAAGGAGTTTTTTTATTGTCTGATAGCTGCATAGAAAAGCAGTTAAGCAATCCAATTCCCACTTAAAACGCACACTAATTGCCCCCCAAGCACATACTACCACACCCTTTAAAGTAATAAATACACATAAAATGTCTATAAATTTAATTGCCATTGCATCTTTATAGGATAATGTTGGCAGCCTTGAGAATTCTAAAGAAATTAGAATACCGTACTGGTAACAGTTTCAAGTGTCAGCACCCGGTAGAGCGAGTCCCAAAAGGCAGAGACTAAATGGTCGCAAGAATAGACCTGCGTATGCTAAATTTGGAATGCCATTTTTAGGAATATTCCCTTTTCTCTGAACATGGTGTTCTCTGAGTTGATATATATAAGTTCAGAGTGTGCTGTATATATAAGTTCAGAGTGTGCTGGGGGCTTGCAACCCCCTGCAAAAAGAAGTTTTAAGAAGAAGAATGATTTTAGAAATTCTCTATTCTTTGGGTTTTAGGTCTTTTTTTTTTTTTTTTTTTTTTGGCTTTTTGGCACTCAGCATTTTGAGTGCCGACATTTCAATAGGGAACCAAGAGTATTGCTTGCTGGTTTGCTGTAATTTCATATTCATGCTGGAAAATGTGGATAGGAACTTGAAATTTGGTGAAGAATGATGAAAATCCTTTATCAGAACTTAACAGTGTTCTGGCAAAGTGTGTTGCTAGCAGTGGAAAAATGTTGTATGTTAGTTGACTTGATTCCTTTATTTGGTTGTCTTAATTACAGAACTGTAAGTTACTGTATTTTCTTCAGAAATTGCATGTAGAACCTGTTGTGCATTGCTAGGGCCATTGACATGCATCTCTTTTCTAGACATTTCCTAGGCACTAACCATAGATCAGAATACACATTACAGATGGGGGAAGGGGCAAGATGGTGTAAAATACGGCACTTATTCTGTTTTGGCACTTAATATTTAACAACACCTAAACTGACAAGTTTAACAAATTGATCCAATGCAGCATGACGTTCCGTGCACATGATACTGGTCCCATGCAGCATGACGTTCCATGCACGATACTGATCCCATGCAGCGTGACATTCCCTGTACATGATACTGATCCCGCATTGCATGAACTTCGTGTACATGGTACTGATCCCATAAAGCATGACCTTCCATGTTCATGGTACTGATCCCATACACCAGGACCTTCCATGTGCATGGTACTGATCCCATGCAGCACGACCTTCTGTGTACATGATACTGTCCCATACACCATGACCTTCTGTGCACATGATACTGATCCCATGCAGCATGACCTTCCGTGCACTTGCTACTGATCCCCATTCAGCATGACCTTCAGTGTGCAAGGTACTGATCTCATACACCACGATCTTCCGTGTACAAGGTACTGTTCTCATGCAGTATGACCTTCTGTGTACATGGTACTGATCCCATACACCATGACCTTTTGTGCACATGATACTGATCCCATACACCGCTGACCTTCCGTGACATGGTACTGATCCCATACACCACGACCTTCCGTGACATGATACTGATCCCATACACCATGACCTTCCATGTACAAGGTACTGATTCTATGCAGCACAACCTTCCCTGTACATTCCATACACCACCTTCCGCTTACATGATACTGATCACATACTGTGCGACCTTCCATGTACATGATACCTCAGAATATCCATGCTGCTGGATCTGCATGGTTCCTGTTCTGTCAGTTCACTCTGGAACTTGTAGAAATCAGTGAGTTGTAGGAATGAAAGTGCTAATATATATGGTTTTCTTACAGTTTTATAAAAGATAAATTTTGCAGTTTTTAGGAATTTATATTGCTGGACATTTAAGATTTAATGTGAAAGCTAAAAAAGAAAGTTAATGCAATTATGTGTTGATGCTGTTCAGCCAGATGAAGCTGAATAGTATTGTGGGTAATTGAACTACTATCTTGTTCATTCACCCCTTTACACATGTCGTCCTTGGCCCCTATTTCTCCCTGTCCTTCCTTCTACCTTTTTTTTTCATTTCATTCCTTCATTAAGTTCTCTTTTTTTCATTCTTCCTTCCTCTTTCTTGTGCAACTTTACTCAGTTCCTTTTTCTTTCCATATGTTATCATTTTCTTTCCTTTATCGTGGTCCACACCTCTTTAAATGCCCCATACCGGTCCCCTGTGTTATTTCTTGTTTCTCTTTTTTTAGGCTGTGTATTATCCACCTGAGTGGTATTTGATTAAATCCATGATGGATTTGCCTCCCACATCATGTGTCTTTTGTAGTTAGTTGCTCCAACAGCTAATTCTTTTTTAGTTAAATCTAAGGTTATTATAAAATGCACATTTGCAACTATTTGACCTCTTCCTTACACAGACTGTATTAATGTATTGAAATGTTGAAATTAAAACAAACTTTTACTGGCATCAGAATGATGTCACTTGGCTAAATCTGAATTTTTGCAATGAATTTCTGCCCCTCATGATTTGACTTTGTTGCTGTGTGTTGATGTCTGCTATGCAGTACGCATACCACCATGCTTACTTTTTAATTTCCAGGGCAGTATATAGATGACACACTTCTTTGTGTTATTAGTAAGATTCTAATGAAGATGTGGTTTAGGTAGACATATGTTTTTGCTATGGCACAGATGAAAGAACTGATGAAGACAAGGCCACAACTTTGGAAATAAAGTGGAATGTTTTTTTAAACAGAATCAAATTTATCCGGATGCTAGAGCTTTGGAAAGGTGGGGTAAGAAAGTGTATACCTCTTCCACTTTAGCAATGAGGGCTTTGAATTGCCAGTTTCATATGTTGAAGTACCAGAATTTTCTCCTTACTCAGTTAAAATCTAAAGTGGATGCTTTGGCAGAGGGCATAGAGTGTAAGGAATTACAGGATTTGGTACATGCCTCTGATCAGGTGGGTAAGCATGCTTTGCAGTGTGGTTTTGATGCTTTGCAGGCTTCTTCCAGGGTGGCTGCCACTGGTTCAGTTATTCGCAGGCACGCCTGGCTTAAGGATCAGAATTTGTCAGAGCATGTTAAAGCTAGGATTTTAGATGCTCCTTTGCAGTCTGAAGTTTTGTTTGGTTCTCCTGTGGAGTCTGTCTTGAAAAAAAATGGAAGACAAGGCTAAGTCTATGCAGACTGTTAAAGATTTTTTGCAGGTGCAGCCCCCTAAGTTTAGCAGGAACTGGCCTGCTAAGGGTTGGACTTACCCTTCTTCTAATTCACAGTCTAAGGGTAGATCTAGACGTGGTAGGGGCAGAGCTCAGAGTTCTTTCAGGCCTAGACCGTGGAGTTCACCAGCACAATCTACAGGTGAGGGCAGGGGCCAGTCCTTTCGTAAACAGGCCCAATGACCCAGATCTCCAGCTGCCAGATCCTTCCTGTCTGGCAGCTCCTTTGGGAGGAAAGTTGGCACTCTTCAAGCAAAATTGGTTTCTAGTCACCCAGGACAAATGGGTGTTGGACATTATAGACCGAGGCTACAAGTTTTATTTCCACACATTGCCTCCTTTCAAAGGCATGCCAGACGTTCCTCCTCAGCAAAGGGTAGAGGCTCACAAACAGATTTCTTTACTTCTTCAAATGGGGCTATACAGCAGGTCCCTCTGTCAGAAGTGGGCCTCGGATTTTACTCTCGCCTATTTCTTGTACCAAAGAAAGGAAACACTTGGAGGCCAATCTTGGATTTATCTATCCTCAACACATATCTGGACATTCCAAAATTCAAAATGTTGACGTTGCAACAACTTCTGCCTCTGTTGGGCAAAGATCACTGGATGGTAACCTGGATCTCAGAGGCTTATCTTCATGTTCCTAGCATGCTCAGTTTCAGGACATTCCTGCGTGTGCTGGCTGGGACTTTACATTATCAGTTCTCTGCATTGCCCTTTGGCTTATCTACTGCGCCCAGGGTATTCACAAAAGTTCTGGCTCCAGTGATAGCCTTCTTCAGGTTAAGAGGAATACAAATTTATCCTTATTTGGACGATTGCCTGATTCTTGCTCAAGACAAGCACGAGCTTCTTCACCATCCACAGTATGTTATGACAGTGTTAAGGTGCCTAGGGTATTCTGTGAACGAAACAAAGTCCAGTCTAGTACCCTCTCAGGAAATGTGCTTTCTGGGTGTGAGACTGAATACAGCTTCCCAGATGGCCTTTTTGACCCCGGACAAGCAAAAGAGTCTTACACTTTACTTCCATCAATTGTCTCTACGGTCCAGGCTGACTGCAAGGACAGTCCTTCAAGCCTTGGGGTTCATGGCATCTTGTATTCTGGTGCTTCCCAATGCCAAACTGCATATGAGGAAGCTACAATGGTATCTCAAAATGTATGGACACAACACTGCCAAGATCTGGACACTGTCATTCAGATAATACCTTGCATTCAAAAGGAATTTTTGTGGTGGGCTCAGGAATGTCACCTAAACAAGGGACTCTCTGTGACCACCAGAGGCGAGTCAGATTTTAACGACGGATGCCTCGGACAAGGCTTGGGGAGCACACCTCAATGGAAAATGGGTTCAAGACACGTGGCCTGCCAGACTTCAACATTTACATATCAACTTGAAAGAAATGTTAGCAGTCCAGTTTGCATTGATGGCTTTCAAGGATTTACTTCTCCCAGGGCAGGTGTTGATTCAAACAGACAACATAACTGTCATGTGGTACATCAACAAGCAAGGGGGAACCCATTCATACCCTCTTTGCAGGCAAGCTATGATTTTGTGGGAGACTGCTCTCAGTTTGCAACTCACTCTTCAAGCAAGGTTTCTGCCAGGAGCACAGAACTCCTTAGCAGATGTTTTGAGCAGACGGATAGTGGATCCCCACGAGTGGAAATTGGATCCTCATGTATTTCGACAGTTGACAATGATATGGGGGACTCCAGACATAGATCTGTTCGCTTCTCCACTAAATTTCCAGGTGCCAAAGTTTTGCACAAAGATGTTTCATCCCACAGCTTGGAAAGTGGATGCTCTATCATTCAGTTGGAGCAATCTTCACGCCTATGCCTTTCCTCTGCCTCTTCTTCCAAAGGTTCTCTTGAAGGTCAGACAAGACAAGCCCTCCATGATTCTAATAGCTCCAGACTGGCCTCGACAGCACTGGTACCCTCTGCTGAGGAGTTTAGTACGGGAACCTCCTTACCCTTTGCCTTTGATTCCACACCTTTTGACTCAGGAGGGCAATCATTTCCTCAATGTCAGGATTCAGTCCCTGCATCTAACAGCCTGGCATATTCTGTTCTAGAACCTGGAGGGTCGCAGCTTCCTCAACAAGTTTTGAATGTTATTTTGGAGGCCAGGAGGCCTAGTACAAGGAAAGTTTATGCTGATAAATGGAGGAGATTTTTTATTTGGAGCAAAGCAAAGAGCTTTGATGTTTCCAGGCCTGATTTGAGTGTTTCTCTTCAATATCTTACAGAATTATTGGACAAGGGTTTGTCTTTCTCCTCTATAAAAGTTCAAGCTGCAGCCATTTCTGCTCACTATGACTGTGATCCGTCATTATTCTCTCATCCTTTGTTTAAGCAATTCCTTAGAGGGGCAAAGAACATGAGACCCCCGCGTAGAGCTCCTACTCCTGCTTGGGATCTCAATTTTGTGTTGGAAAAACTTACTTTACCTCCTTTTGAACCTGCAGCTATGGCTGAGTTAAAGTTTTTGTCTTGGAAGACTGCTTTTTTGTTGGCCATTACGTCTGCTAGAAGGGTTTCTGAATTACAGGCTCTAATGGCAGTTGAACCCTTCCTAATTTTTCATAAGGACAGGGTATCTCTGCACTAACCCTACTTTTATGCCTAAAGTGGTTTCAAATGTGGCCTTGAACCAATCTATTCATTTGCCTACTTTTTATGCAGATCCCCAAACTAAAGGGGAGAAAATTTTGCACACTTTGGATATTCACAGGCAGTTGCGTTATTATTTGAGCAAGACTAAAGGGTTCAGACAGTCTCAGCAGTTGTTTGTTTCTTTTGCTTTGGGTTCTCAGGGGAAACCTGTTTCAAAACAAACTATTTCTAAGTGGATTGGCCTTTGTATTGCTTTTTGTTATTCTCATCATGGTAAGGAGATTCCAGCTGGAATCAGGCCTCACTCCACTAGGGCTACTGCCACTTCTACTGCTTTTTTAAGGGGGGTAGCTACTAAAGATATTTTGGAAGCAGCTACTTGGAGTTCAGTGCACACTTTTTCTAAACATTACCATCTTCCTCTTTATTCCAAATCTAGGGCTGGATTTGCCACTGCAATCTTACAGGGCATTTTGGCAGCCCCCAATGCTTTATGATTTTGCCAGCCTCCCTTTACCTCTGCTTTGGGATTCTACCCATAAGTTATGACTGCAGCAATGTGAGATGAAGAACATAGTACAGTTTTGTACCTACCATAAATGTAGATGTTCAAGATCCACATTGCTGCAGTCCAATCTCCCTCCTTCCCTCTGTAGTTTGGAGTGGTGGTATGATTTGGGTTGTAGCTGTTTTTGTACATGGTTTTAGGGAGTTATTCTATTTTTGGCTGTGGCCTTTATTTGTAGGGCCTTCTGACATCTGGGGCAAGAAAAGACTGAGGAAATGACGTCGGTCATGCGCTTTAATACCTTGACGCTCTGACGTCAGATCTGAGCGCCCATGACCGACGTCAGCCTAATACTTTGGTATTCGGGCCGACCGAGGACAGCGGACTTACCCATAAGTTATGACTGCAGCAATGTGGATCTTCGAACATCTACATTTATGGTAGGTACAAAACTGTACTTTTCAATTTGGCATACCGGAAGAATGCTTTGCAACTAGCTTTTGTTTTGCAGTTGTACATTCAGATATATTTTATGAAGGAGTTTTTTTATTGTCTGATAGCTGCATAGAAAAGCAGCTAAGCAATCCAATTCCCACTTAAAACGCACACTAATTGCCCCTCAAGCACATACTACCACACCCTTTAAAGTAATAAATACACATAAAATGTCTATAAATTTAATTGCCATTGCATCTTTATAGGATAATGTTGGCAGCCTTGAGAATTCTAAAGAAATTAGAATACCGTACTGGTAACAGTTTCAAGTGTCAGCACCCGGTAGAGCGAGTCCCAAAAGGCAGAGACTAAATGGTCGCAAGAATAGACTTGCGTATGCTAAATTTGGAATGCCATTTTTAGGAATATTCCCTTTTCTCTGAACATGGTGTTCTCTGAGTTGATATATATAAGTTCAGAGTGTGCTGGGGGCTTGCAACCCCCTGCAAAAAGAAGTTTTAAGAAGAAGAATGATTTTAGAAATTCTCTATTCTTTGGGTTTTAGGTCTTTTTTTTTTTGGCTTTTTGGCACTCAGCATTTTGAGTGCCGACATTTCAATAGGGAACCAAGAGTATTGCTTGCTGGTTTGCTGTAATTTCATATTCATGCTGGAAAATGTGGATAGGAACTTGAAATTTGGTGAAGAATGATGAAAATCCTTTCTCAGAACTTAACAGTGTTCTGGCAAAGTGTGTTGCTAGCAGTGGAAAAATGTTGTATGTTAGTTGACTTGATTCCTTTATTTGGTTGTCTTAATTACAGAACTGTAAGTTACTGTATTTTCTTCAGAAATTGCATGTAGAACCTGTTGTGCATTGCTAGGGCCATTGACATGCATCTCTTTTCTAGACATTTCCTAGGCACTAACCATAGATCAGAATACACATTACAGATGGGGGAAGGGGCAAGATGGTGTAAAATACGGCACTTATTCTGTTTGGCACTTAATATTTAACAACACCTAAACTGACAAGTTTAACAAATTGATCCAATGCAGCATGACGTTCCGTGCACATGATACTGGTCCCATGCAGCATGACGTTCCATGCACGATACTGATCCCATGCAGCGTGACATTCCCTGTACATGATACTGATCCCGTACTGCATGAACTTCGTGTACATGGTACTGATCCCATGAAGCATGACCTTCCATGTTCATGGTACTGATCCCATACACCAGGACCTTCCATGTGCATGGTACTGATCCCATGCAGCACGACCTTCTGTGTACATGATACTGTCCCATACACCATGACCTTCTGTGCACATGATACTGATCCCATGCAGCATGACCTTCCGTGCACTTGCTACTGATCCCCATTCAGCATGACCTTCAGTGTGCAAGGTACTGATCTCATACACCACGATCTTCCGTGTACAAGGTACTGTTCTCATGCAGTATGACCTTCTGTGTACATGGTACTGATCCCATACACCATGACCTTTTGTGCACATGATACTGATCCCATACACCGCGACCTTCCGTGACATGGTACTGATCCCATACACCACGACCTTCCGTGACATGATACTGATCCCATACACCATGACCTTCCATGTACAAGGTACTGATTCTATGCAGCACAACCTTCCCTGTACATTCCATACACCACGACCTTCCGTTTACATGATACTGATCACATACTGTGCGACCTTCCATGTACATGATACCTCAGAATATCCATGCTGCTGGATCTGCATGGTTCCTGTTCTGTCAGTTCACTCTGGAACTTGTAGAAATCAGTGAGTTGTAGGAATGAAAGTGCTAATATATATGGTTTTCTTACAGTTTTATAAAAGATAAATTTTGCAGTTTTTAGGAATTTATATTGCTGGACATTTAAGATTTAATGTGAAAGCTAAAAAAGAAAGTTAATGCAATTATGTGTTGATGCTGTTCAGCCAGATGAAGCTGAATAGTATTGTGGGTAATTGAACTACTATCTTGTTCATTCACCCCTTTACACATGTCGTCCTTGGCCCCTATTTCTCCCTGTCCTTCCTTCTACCTTTTTTTTTTCATTTCATTCCTTCATTAAGTTCTCTTTTTTTCATTCTTCCTTCCTCTTTCTTGTGCAACTTTGCCAGTTCTTTCTTTCCATATGTTATCATTTTCTTTCCTTTATCGTGGTCCACACCTCTTAAATGCCCCATACCGTCCCCTGTGTTATTTCTTGTTTTCTTTTTTTAGGCTGTGTATTATCCACCTGAGGGTATTTTATTAAATCCATGATGGATTTGCCTCCCACATCATGTGTCTTTGTAGTTAGTTGCTCAACAGCTAATTCTTTTTAGTTAAATCTAAGGTTAGCTATAAAATGCACATTTGCAACTATTTGACCTCTTCCTTACACAGACTGTATTAATGTATTGAAATGTTGAAATTAAAACAAACTTTTACTGGCATCAGAATGATGTCACTTGGCTAAATCTGAATTTTTGCAATGAATTTCTGCCCCTCATGATTTGACTTTTGTTGCTGTGTGTTGGATGTCTGCCATGCAGTACGCATACCACCATGCTTACTTTTAATTTCCAGGGCAGTATATAGATGACACACTTCTTTGTGTTATTAGTAAGATTCTAATGAAGATGTGGTTTAGGTAGACATATGTTTTTGCTATGGCACAGATGAAAGAACTGATGAAGACAAGGCCACAACAACTTTGAAATAGTGGAATGTTTTTAAACACCATTTAACTTAGATTTGTTTTTTTTTTCTTGTGGTGCATTCTTGGTTTCTGTTTTTATGACGGAAATTAGCATATAAACAGGGATTGCTGCTGTCTCAGTTGGCTGTGTGCCTCAACCTTCCATGGCAGTTCATCTGCGTCACACTTTAATGTAAACATAATTACTGTACTTAAAACAGCAGATATTATGTCAGTTTTAAGCAAGGGAAACCTCAGGTGATTCAGGGAATAGTCATTCTTCTTAATACTACTGAAACGCGCAATAAAGTGCAGCTATATTAAAACATCTGTGAAATATGAATTCATATCTCACAAAAACACTTTGCAGTAATGAGAGCACAGCAAGCTATTGGGATCACAATGACCCTACTCAACACAAGTTTTATTATAGTGCTTTATCACAAAGCCCCTTACAAACCAGATTAGATTAAAATGAGCACACATCAGACAAAAGTTAAGAAAAATAACTGAAGTATAATCAAATTAAAATACATTTAGTGCTGGTATTGTGCACAGATGTGGCATTTGATGCTACTTCCCCAACCTTTGTATTTATTTTTATCATTATTTACCCCCTTTCCATCAGTGTTAGATGGTGTACTTTGGGCTGGCCTTTACAGACCAGTGGATGAGTAAATGGAAATTTAATGTGAAGAAAAGCCTCTGCAGGTACGGCAACTGCAAGGTCCCAATGTGTTCAAAAACAGAATGTGGAATTTGGCCTTGTTTCTTTCAGGTTTCTGACTGCCTTCGGCATTTTGTTTTTTGTTTCAATGGGACTTATCCTTTTGTCACACTAGAGGCTACTTTTCATCGTAGAGGTGTGGACTATACAGCTTCTGTTTTGGACATTAACCTAATGGGTAAAACTCTGAAACAGTCGGTGTTTTTTAAAGTGATTTTTTTTATAAAAGATTACTGTCTGCTCCTATGTATATACCGGTGGGTCCTCATATTGTATAACGGTCATTTTATTATTGTGGCATTTTGGGGACTTGATTAAACACATTTAGTTAGAGCAATTTTTTTGATATCTGACGGCTTGTGTCCATACTTAGTATAGGTCAGTGGGACAGGCATTTGGCATTACTGTCCATGGGTTTACTGCTCTTTATACTTATTGAAGGTGGCAATGTTTAGTTTAATGTGTGGATTGTATAGCTCATCATTTATGATGCACTAGGAACTATTTAGTAAATGCAGGTGAAACAATTACTGTTTAACCTGTGGCAATTTATGATTTAGCCGCACAATGAATATTGCTGGTTTTCATTGAAATGTTTTGCTTCCATCAGTTTGCTGTATATTCATAATTCTCTCTAGTCTGGGACTGTAGGATAGGTGATTTTACTAACAGCAGGTTGCCCTATTCCTTTATATACCTATTAAGGGGACAATTGTTTTGATCTCTGTAGGCTACTATTTATGGATAAATACTGATTGAATTTACCATTTTGGGGGACAATAGTTAGTACTCTGTCTACTTCAGCTGGGGCATTGCTATTTATGGTTAATGGATTCTTGAGGGCTTGTATGACCAAACATACTTAATATTTGTTCTATACTTTGTTTTCAGCTACTGCGGTGGTGGTGCTGCGGTAGTGTTGTCGCCTCACAGTTAGACGTTGCCCGTTCGATTCTCAGTTAGAGCGTCTTCTGTGTGGCGACATGCGTGAATGGGCATTCCTTCGTTGAAGGTTGTGCGTTAGGCCCGGCAAGCCAGCACGTAAAAATCTACTGCCAATCATTAGCAGACCGGAGTTCCACTGTGGCGACCCCTAACCGGGAAAAGCCGAAAGACACAAACAAACTTATTTGCTTTCAGGTTTCACACTACCACCATATAGGTTAACTGGTCTATTTTTTGATATCTGCTTTATAGTGCTTTAATAAGCTAAAGGATATTGGGCTTACCAGGCTATGCGTCAATTGTTTTAAGTTTTGCACAGCCATTTATTGGACATAACCAGTGTTATATTGATTGTTTGTTGGATTATATTTCTGTCTATAATCCTTCTAGCTTTGATGGTCTCAGTACTGTTGGAACTATTGTTTCTTTTACAGGAACTGATATTGGCCACATATGCATTATTCTTTCGAGGAATTGGACTCAGCACTGTGGATTACATTGGGTCTTACAATTGGATATTTTACATTCTATTTAATATGGACCCAGCACTGTCGATTGTGGTTTAGGCCTTGACAGGGGCTGATATTGTCCATATGTTCGATTGATTGGCTGACAGGGGCTGACTTAGTCCAGTTCGTTTTGGATTTCAGCTTTGATATCTCCCAACTAGGTGGGTCTGTTGTAGGCTTTTTATATATCTTTTTGGAGGTTGGGGTATTGTTGATTCATTAGTTTGATTATACATTGACACTATTGAGCTGGTTTTTGACAATTTTTTGGCTGTGGTGAATTTTTGTATCTGATTTATAAGTGGCACTACAATACTATTTTCGCATTGTTCTGGTCTCCAATACTTTAATAGATTTATTCTGTTTTTGACTTTGGTTTATTCATTGGGCTAGCTTTAAGAGGATTGTGTGGTTTTCCCTTATGGAGATATCTAAGATTTTAAGGGAGCTCGCCTCCTATCATGATGATTTCGCCATTTTTGGGCTAGGGACAACCAACCAGTCCGGGAATAGTACCTTTAATAGTACCTTACCAACTATGGAGAATAGTTGTGAGACACTTTTTACTAAGCTTAATAAGCATATGAGGTCACTTTGAAGTAATGTTTGGCATTACAAGCTCTTCAAAGCATATATCACCAAGGACATTACACCCAGGGGTTTAAGGGTTCATGCACAGCCTTTGGTTAATAACCCTGACGATGTTCTCATGAAACAATGGGTGGAAGCCCAAGACAAGGCTTCCATGATTATTGTGGAAATTTTGGCTGGACATTATGATAGGATGATTGACATAGATATTGAGACCATCACTAATATGTGTGAGAGTATTAAGACTTTTGAAGGCCAACCCACATATAATTCCTGCCTCATGAAACTAGGACCTTATCAGTCTTGAGGAACAATTGAAGGATAGACAGAAAGAAAGTTCTATGTGATTTGGTCGATTATGATAGGGGGGGATCCCTTTACTAGGGAAAGGGACAAACATGTACAGTTTTCACAACCCTATAGAGACCCCTCCAAGAGAAAATGTCCCAGATACATACTTAAGAAAGTATCAGCCTGTAGTGTGGGTACATCGGGTGAGGATTCATCCTCAGGCTTTGAGCCTGGTACTTCAGGCCCCACAGGATCTCCAGCACTGAAGAGAAGGAATTCCAGTACCCCTTTAGATTCAAGCAAAGAAGGGAGGGTAGAAAACACAAACCAGGTGGAAAATATGGAGGGTTTGCTACAAATGTTTGTACAGAAACAGTAAGTCACAATGTTCTGAATATTTCATCATATTCCCTTTCTCCTTTGGAGATTGGCATTCTGAATAAAAGATTATCTTTCATGCGTGGCTTTTTTGTGTCTGAGGACAGTTTTGTAAATGATGTCACAGCATTTTGTAAGAATCTTAATTTGAAGTTATTTTTTCAGGGAAAAGACACTCTGGATAACCGTGAAGAATTCAGATGATATAGATCTGCATTTATGCCACCAATGTCTCAAAGTGTTCTTATGTTCCAAAATTCCATCCTCCGGGACTTACACTTTTATTCCAAGGATACTAGGGCTAGATCGAGCAATGTTTCTTGGACTGATATGGAAGCCATCTTAAGGTTAGCTAATAATCACCAATTGGTTATCTTGATGGCAGACAAAGGAGGAGCGGTGGTGGTCTAGGATTGGACACAATATGACACTGAAGTGACTAGGCAGCGTTCGGATGGCCGATATTATTTACATCTTAACCCCACCCCCCTTTTTTAAAAAACAAATTGATGACTTTCTGTCCCTAGCCGTGGAGGAGGGTATCATTACAGATACCATTAGGCATCAATTGATGCTATCTGATCCCAGTAATCAATATATCTATTTCCTTTCTAAAATTCATAAAAATCCTCGGAATCCCCCTGGTAGACTCATTGTGTCTGGGAGGGGTTCTCTGACAGAACCATTGCCCCAATTTCTAACCAAATACCTTAAACCACTTCTCAAATGCGTAGGAGCCCGTTTAAGGGACAGTACTGAATTTCTTCAGGTCATCTCTGAAATGCAGCTTGAGCCGAATTGTTACTTTGTACCTTGGACACTACAGCACTATACACCAATATCCCACAGTGGGCTGGGATAGATGCTTTAGAATATTGGCTGTATAAATCTGAGTTGTACCAATCCGGTTTCAATACGTTTCTCATCTGCTTGGCCGAGCATGTACTTACAAAGAATGTTTTTTTTCTATCATGACAAATGTTTCCTCCAAATACAAGGAACGGCTAAGGGGGCTTCTTTTGCCCTCATTTATGCCAATCTATTTATGGCTTATATCGAGGAGCAAATAATTTATGATAATTCACACAATTTGTTCATAGAGGTAATTGACATTTGGAAAAGATATTTGGATGATTGCTGGTTGGTATGGAGATTGGATGGTGATTATTTACAGGATTTTGTCAGTTATCTGAATGAAAATAAATGGGGGTACACTTTACGGTAAACTATGATATGAATCGAATAACATTTTTGGATGTTTTGGTAATCAGAGGTCCTGACAATACCCTGATCTCTGAGGTTTACCATAAGTTCCCTGAATACAACTCCCTTCTCCATGCCACCAGCTATCATCCTCTGCATATTTGCAAAAATATACCTAAGTGTCAGTTCATGAGAGTGAAATGTATATGCTCGGACAATGGTACGTATCAGCATTTCAGGGATGACCTGATATGTAGATTCAGGAACAGGGGGTATAAGGCAGGATATGTTCTCCAAGCCAAAAATAAGGTAGATATCATTGATAGGGAAAGTCTGCTCCAATACCAAACTAAGGCTGAGGGTAGACCCAGCATATGTTTTGTTACTATTTTTGGTAGGAATACTGGGTCATTGATGGATAGTGTCCAGGGTCATTGGAACATCTTAATGGCAGATACCAGATTTTCTGGATTGTTGGAGAACAGATGCCATTTTTCCTTTAGGAAGGGTAAAAATTTGGCTTCCTACTTTAATCATTACAAACATGGGCCCAGTTTTAAGGAGGAGTGTTCCCAAACCACACTTTTGAGGACTTCAGTTTTGGGGTGTTTTCCCTGAGGTCATTGTTCATAGTAAAAACACTAGCCAGGTATATAATATTTCTTTTTTGCCAGTTGCCATACAGATTGGGTGATATACCTGGCCACTTGCAACTGTTCAGCTTTTTACATTGGGCAAACATCTCAACCAGTGAAATTCAGGATTTCAGAGCACCTTAGTGATATCAAACATCAAAGAATTATAAGTGCCCTGTACAAACACACTACAATATATTGAAATGCTTCCTTTAATTTTATAATTATTGATATGATTTTGGGCATGAGATCCAATAAATCAGGGTGGCATGAGACGCTGAACATTAAAGAATAAAATGGATTGTTAAGCTAGGTGGTTTGTTTTCACCTGGATTAAATGAGCACTCGTAATTGGTCACATTTTGTAATACTTGACTATATATGGAGTGAGTTTTTTGATGTTTTCACATACTGATAAAGGCTATGTGATTTATCAACCGAAACCACTCTATTTTTTCTCCTGCTATATTTATGTGTTTGTAGCACATAATAATAAATTGATTGTTTTTTGCCACTGTCTTTTGTTTCTTAATTGGAAATTCACCCATGGTCTGGCATCTATGTCTCTAGCAGACAGAGGCAACCTGTAAATGCTTGACCACCCATGCCCAAGCATTTATAGGCTGCCAATGAATGCTTGACCATCCATGTCTAAGCCTGCATGTACCCCTTAAAATATCTGTAGGCTTTCAAAAGTTGTCATATACATTTGGGAAGCATGGCTAGACTTAAAAAGGTTCCCTGGGTTCCTTAGCTTAGTAATTACCTGTAACCCTATTCATTTTTATTTATTTACACTTTGTTATCCAGGGTGGTCCCACTAGGCCTGTGGCATCTTTTCAGGGGAGACCTGAGATAATATTTATACTTCTAGGGAAAATTTGGCCAGGACACTGAGGAACTTTCCCCTACTCTTTTTGATAAGTGCTTTGGAATTTTTTACATCCACCTGAACTGCTATCAGCTTGGACAGATAAGGCCTTGGTTTAAAATTTCATCTGAAGGACAGCACACAAGGACAGCACACTCAGAAGTGCAGCATCCCCACTGTTCTGCACTGCAGTGTCAAAATTGGAAAATTAGTGCAACTACCTGGTGTGGGAATAGAACTCCCAGCCATCTGCACCAAAACTAAGCATGCTACCTGTCTAGCTTCAGCCACTGCAGTTAATCCACTAGGATCATGTACACGTTATGATTAACCATTGACTCCATATAAGCCAGCTTGGCAAAATTACTTTGTGCACTCTTCCAGATTTTGTCCCAGTCACCAACCCAATTCTCTGACTAACTGGTCATATCACTGTCTGGAGAAGGCAGTTTCATACAAATAATCATCAGCTGAGTTTGTTGTTGTGACGCCCTAACACTGGCCTGGTAATCGAGGAGCTGCAATCCTCACCAGTAGCACCAGTGGCGGGCGTACACTGGGAGGATGACAAGTACACACACAGTATTTCCAGATGCAGCTGTCTGCGTCAAGTGCAATTTCCGTTAAGGGCACACAGAGACCGCAGTCAGTCTGGGGCTGGTTTCTCCCTCTTTCTCCAGATCCCCAATAAGACTTCCCAGTGGCGCATCTATAGAGTTGAGATCTCAGCTGAGTGGCCAAGCCAAGAGCACCAGCACACTCTCCGTCCAACCAGTATTTCATGACCCTGTGCAAGTAGCTGGCACACACACTCTTTGAGGTTTGATTTATATGAAAACACACACACCTGGGAAAGGCTGGCACAGTTTTACTAGTTATACCCCCTTCTGCCCAGACTATAAGGTAGTTATAACTGCCACCAGACATGTCCTTATCAGCTGCTTTAAGGCCCTTAACAAAGGGTGTTCATTCTTACTGTGTAATGCTACTACTAATCCAAATGGTAGTTTGACCAGGAGCAAGGCTATTAGGAGTGGCCCACAGTGTCACCAAATAAATATGCAAGTACTCTCAGAACTTAAATATGTCTCACAAATATCAGCCACAATGAAAGCTTTAAATATATTTAACTATAAATAATAAAAGAGCAAGAAAATACTCAGTAAATAATCACAGTTACATCAGAGTTCGAAATCACAGGAAATGTTTAAAACAACATTACAGGACAGTCTCAAATAAATAAAGAAAACATCTAGGCTATACTTCACTATATTCCTGACTGTATCTAAGAGAAATTACTGTACCCTAGTTAACTTACTTATGGAGCAATCAGGCAGATGTGGTGAGTGGATGTTCTTGTTAGGTCAAAGACAAAATACAGAATGCTCAGTCTCTCTCAGTGTAGTACCTCACAGGATGCGCAGTAGCAAATCCCACCCCTAACACGCCCATGACTTACGAAGCTACATCAGTAGTAATTAGCTGTCAGGGTCATGTTTCCAAGTTTCCGATCATCCAATGAAATATACATAGAAATTGCGTAAAAAGCATAACATATATTTAAAAGCGGTAGAAAATGAAATACAAACACCGGAATGAAATGTAGCCGTCAGTTTCACGTTTCCAAGTTTCCGATCGTCCAATGAAATATACATTAAAAAAAAGTGTAAAAAGCATGACATATATAACAAAACAGTTATTTGGCTTGATTACGGACACCCAGTTCTTCCTGGTGTGCATCCTGGTGAACAAGTCTTCACTATGTCTGCCATATTTCTCACGCCACACAAACTCATCTAAGTGGCTGTCCACCATATGTCTCAGTGTCCCATTCATCTGCTTAAATTGTATTTTTACAATGTGACCACATGCCCTCAACAGTGTTAGTATGTGCACCAGTTGTAGGGTCTGCAAAATTCTTACTGTGGTTTACAGTATGGTGTGTGTAGTTCATTGCAGAGAGTTCCGATTTGCTCCTGTATGCAGCCCATTCATCGATACAATCACTGATCCTGGTAACACATGCTTTTTAATGATTGGCAGCAAGGTCACTGCATCCCTTCTGTCAACAAATGTCAGGTATACACATTTCTGATTACAGTCTTAGATACCAAATACCCAACGGTCCATTTTGGCTAAGGCTCGACCGCAATTGTACTTAGCTTTGACAAGCAGGCATTCATCTATGATCGGTGCATTACAAGTGGTAATTTTAGTCAATGTAGTCAAATAACATGCTTGTTTCAAAACATTAGGAGAGTGTAAAATTAGCGGTTCTTCATGTAAATAACAGGGCAGTGGAACAGCTGAATAAAAGGTGCTTTTCTAACAACTGTCACTCAGATGTACGATGACCTGCCAATCAATGTGGACACGCCCTAACCTGCGCAGGACCGCCCGCAAGGTACTAACACTGTTAGATAACCTAACATTCTTTGGTAGGCTTGTCAGCATGTACCACGGTGTCTTACTGGAGTCATATTTTTGTGTGAAGCAGGCCACTGTTTCAACTGAGCCAGCAACAGGAAAACCTACCCAGTATTTCGACAATAAAACATGTCTGTTATCACTATCACATACAGCACCAGGAGGTAAAGTCAGAATTCCGGTTTCACAACCCCTCAACAAGTCTAGTTTTAAACTTACTGTTACTATCCACAAAAGGAAAACACAGTAAGTATTGTAAATAAAACCTTTACTAATAAGACTATAAGACCTTCAATAACGACCATATGCTCTCAGTTGAGCTAAAATCTTACAGAGCAAAGCAAAGCGAACATGATATCTCTTGCAAACCCAGACTCCCAACTAATCAGGGACAGTAGCCAGTTACCAAAGTAACACCCCTACACAAATGCACACGCACTGAAATAACTGCACACACAGAGTGCAGTAAAACTAGTAACCTGTAAAAAATGAAACCTATAATGCAAAGCTTTACACTACATAAACCATACAGCGTGGAAACAAGAAGTACACCAAATACATACTTTCTACGTAAAATTCTCTAGTAGTTGCACAAAACTCAAGTGATGCCATCAGTAATTCACAGTTTAGATAAGAATCTCCCAAACATAAAAATGTTCACTTACCTATAATGTCAGTGTGTAGTGTAAAGAAGTCCCATTAATTCTTCTAGTATCCATTTCATCCATTTCCAACAAAGTTGACTGCTTCTCCAAATGACTTGTGCAAAATCTACATACTAATAATACAACAGAATATAGCCATTATCTGTAAAACTTATTGCAAAATTCAAGTCACCTATGGTAAACCATGACAGGCATTTATAATTCCACTGTCATCAGCAACAAAAAGTAAAATTCTTAAAAATGTATAATGTTATAAACAAGGCAATAACTTCTCATCCAAACTCCATCATGACTGCAAGTTCCACAACTGAGCTGCATACTGTAGAAAGTTGACATGTATCATTTCATAAAACAGTAAGGCAAGCAGGCTCAGGAAATCCAGAAAGAAGCAGGTACTCAAAATGCTGTAAGATCTTCTTAATGCAAGGTTTATTTAAAATAATAATAAAACGGCGTTTTCGCTGCCAACGAGTTTTATTATTATTTTAAATAAACCTTGCGTTAAGAAGATCTTACAGCATTTTGAGTACCTGCTTCTTTCTGGATTTCCTGAGCCTGCTTGCCTTACTGTTTTTTTTGTTTGGTTACCAGTTTGTGTATTTCATAAAACAGCATACCCACCCTGAACAATTAGCCTCGTCTCTCCATAGGATGCACCTAGTCAGGTAGACAATACCTGAATTTACTACTTTGTGATGAATACTTGAATAGATTACATTGGTTAACACATTCAAATAAATACATACAGTGAAATGAATAAAACATTTTTAAACACCTTAGCATTTAAACCTCTCATTCAATGAAATAAAAATCACTGTTAAGCCAAAAAATCAGTGTAGCTAGTGCCTCGTCAAGTTGAATAGAGCCATTTTCACCTTTGCTGGCACCCATTGTTTAATCTATTATGTCCAAAATCAAAAGCACTTAACACATAGCCAAGGGTGACTGCAACAATTTTAGAATACTTAACATGCAAACTAATTGACTCAGGCTTCTCTTACCATAAATTGAGAATTATGTAACTATTTTTTATATATTTAGTCAACATTTTAGTTAATGTGACAAACTTTAAGAAACTGTGGATTTTCAGTGGGGATTGATATCTGCTAAAAATGATAATGCAGCTGCAAATACAGTTTTAATTGACCTAATTATAGGCCTGTTACATACTTAGAACAGCTATGACAAAAAAATAATTTGTGAAAATCTGGGGATGTTCAAGAGGACAGTTGTAAAAACAGAGGTTGGCATGTGAGAAAACATTCATTTTATTGATTCACTTTCCTTCAAGCATCAAAACCTCTAAATTTATGAGTTGGGTTAAACTTACAGAAACCAATATCTCAAGGGAATTTGAAACAAAAGCAAAAAGTACATTAAAATGTTTTGACAGGTATACTTGATATTTTTGTAGTGGCCATGTAAAAATGTTATGGTCTTGTAATGCACTCACCAGTGCACATACTGTCTATAAAAATACCATGCATATACAGAGTAAAAGATCTCAGCCTTCGGTGCCAACAAGGCAGCACATACTCCTTCTCCACTCCACATACTGCAAGTCCATGCAGTTCACTCAAGAGTCACCAGGAAAGCAGGCCTAAGCATGCAAGGCCCACTAACTCTGCTTCCATGTAGGGATTTGACTTAGTCATATGTCGCAGGTTCTTAGGCACTACAAGGACATTTCCACTTTACATGTACCCACCCTTGAGTTTTTCCTCCCTTTTCAGGGGGGGGGGGCAGGCCAGTCATACTAGGGGGTGAATTTATGAATACCCAACCATTTATTCTTTTTTAAGGCATCAATGGGTCACACTGTTTAACGTGGAAAGTTAGTTTGTTCTAGAGAAGTGGGTAAACCCTGTGTTACAAATCTATCCCTCCACAATGTTTTATTTATTTGCTGGAGTTGATTTAGAACTATAGCATTAATATTAGTTGGACTATTTGATTTATGGATGTATAAGAGTTTCTGGACTATTGGATCCATTATAACCAGCTAAGCCTCCATGATCCACTTTATTAATATGTGCTAACCCCGACCCTAATTCTAACTGCAACTTAAAATTTAAAAAAAAAAAATCTGTTCTCTTAACACTACCACGAAAGAAGACATTTGGGACACACACACACACTTCCCTAGCCTAACCGTAAACATTACCAATCACACACACTCAATCTATTCTCTTACCTAACCTATCCCGTAACCTGATCATAACCCTAAACACATTTAATCTACTCCCTTACCTAACCCTTACTCTGACCCACACATTCACACTTAAGGGCTTTTCAATACTGGCCAAAGCCTTTTCTACCTCCAGTGTGTCTTTTTTAGTCAGTGCTCGTCTAATGAAAATCTCAACATAACCAACAAATCAAATCACTTGCTAGATATTATTTCGTTGACCCTTCTCAATGCCAGGAGTTTTCATAACAAACTGCCAGATCTGAAGGCACATATGCACTTGGAATGAGTCCTATATTTATGTAGTGACTGAGACATGGTTCATAAGGAATGAGGACACCCTCCTCTTTGTCCAGTTTCTGTGCTTTCTTCAAGCCCTCTGGAAATGGTGGTAATGTCTCCATTTCCTTCAGGGATTTCATTCCTTCCAAACAATACTTAGTGACCCTCCAAGTGAGTTTAGTTTACAACAGGTGGACTTGTTGCAGATCCCATTTTAGTCTTATATAGATTTAGACTTCAGATCCGACTTTTTTTGACACATTGCAAGCAGGCTCCATGGTTAGATCTCAGGACAGAGTGCAGGATCTGGAGGTGTCAGACAGCCTTTTCCAGGGCTCTTTCTTGTCAGGCTTGGAGGGTTGAGCTCTAGATAGTGATTACAAAAAAAGTCATAAGGAGAAGACCTTTCAGAATTAGTTTGTTCTTGCAATGTACCAAAGTGCTGTGGTAAAAGGCTTTCCAGATCTCACAGTCTACTTTTAAGTGAGCAGGGTCCAAGCAATTTATACACAAATCGTGTACATTAGAAAGTGGAATATTGTGCCCACACTGCTTACATTTTTTAAAGCCTGTAGGCTTTTCAGCCATCTTAACAAAATTTTTAATATTAAGAATAAGGAAAACTTAATTGAATTTTTTTTTTTTTTTGTGAAAGAAAGAAAGGGGAGAAGAAATTACTGACTGTGATAAATGCGATTACCACAAGGGTAAAGGTTGGTAAAAGAAAGGTAAATACCAACAATGGTAGAAAGAAATACACTAAAATAGTGTAGGATAATGGAGGATATACAATAAGTAATACCAGAAGGATAGACAAATATAAGTAATTGGGTAGTTAAAGCACTTAACTGACTAACACCAATATGCATAATCTCTGCAGAAGTAAAAATCATCTGTATGATTCCACATTAGAAAGATCTGTAGCTAATGACGAGATTGCTACTAGCAAACAATTTTATATTTCAGTGTTTCATCACAAATTCAGTGCCTGCTGCCCTTGAAGAATAAATTGCATGTGGTACATAAAAATGGTAAGTTTGTAATATTGCAACAGAGAATAGATGGCAAACCAATGACAAGTTCATTGCTGCAAGGCATTGCATCCCAAGGACAACACACTCAAGATGGCAGCACCTCCACCCCCCCTTAAAGTACAACGCAGTATCTGCAATCCGTCTAAGTGGTGTGAGAGTAGAACCCACAGCTTTCTGCATCAAAAAGCAAGTATGCTACCTATTGTGCTACTAACACTGATTTCAGATTCGACCAAAGAGTAATGCCCATTTGTAAAACAAAACAGTTGCACATTGAAAACAGACTTGGCATGAGCAGCAGTAAATGTCTCTTCCTTTGATTCTCACAATTCCTTGAAAATGTACTGAAATTCGCAGTGTGGTAGTTGGTTTGAGCCTGAGTAAATTAAGTAACCTGCCGTCCTTAACAAGGGTATTTCACAATGACACACACACACACACACACACACACACACACACACACACACACACACACAGCACCTTACTGGTAATGCCCATGCTTTATTCCGCATACAGAAGTGGGCAACAGGAATGTCGTTTAAATTCCCCACAAAGACACGGAATAGAAAAAGCAATCAACAGCAGGTGTGTGTGTGTGTGTGTGTGTGTGTGTGTGTGTGTGTGTGTTATATGTCAACGCTAGCATGCAACAGCAGGTGTGCACACAACAGGATGTAAATCTGTGTTGCACTCCAAAAGTCACTAGTTTTAGGAGGAATTAGAGGGACACAGCTAAAATTTCAGTCAAAATACAGGTTGTTGTGTCTTTCGGCTTATCCCGGTTAGGGGTCGCCACAGCGGAACTCCGGTCCGCTAATGTTTGGTAATGGATTTTTACGTGCCGAGTTACCAGCCCTGACGCACAACCTTCAACAAAGGCACGCCCATTCATGCATGCCTCCACACAGAAGACGCTCTAGCTGAGAATTGAACGGGACAATGTCTTGCTTGAGGTGACAACGCTACTGCAGCACCACTACCGCGGGATTCAGTCAAAATACAGGTCATATCTGAAAATCTGGGAGTTTTGATTTATTAGCATACCTCTCAACTGTCTCATATTTTCAGAAATGACCCTGATTTTGACTGAAATTTTAGCTCTGTCCCTCTTAATTCCTCCTAAAACTAGTGACCTTTGGAGAAAAGGTGACGAACTATACTTAATAATGACAATAATTAAAGTTTAAACTTTTGCTTCAGAAAATGTATATTAATTCACATTTTCTTAGTCTATCAGTTATGCAAGTTGATAGTACTGGTATTTTAGAAGTGCCACTGATTGTCACTAATTTCTGGATCTGTTCCTGATTATTTTGAAGTTTGTCACTGATTAGAGCTATGTTTATGTATAAATAGCTAAGGTTTTCAGTTAGTCAGTAATTTTCATAAATATTTTTTACTTCTTGTTTAGAGCATGGAAAGTCTGTTCTATTAGCTTTTCAAAAGAATTAAAGTAATATTTAAAAAAATGTTCGAGAGTTTGTCATTCCACCATCACTTTGCCCCATTTTTTGAGCAAAGCTGCTGACAGCATGTGGTACAGAACATTACTGCACTGATATTGCTTCTAAGTTGTAACCTTGAATTTCATTAGGGAGGATTATAGTTAGTCAACAGTGTCAAACGTTGTCCAGAAAATGCATGCTTATGCAAAACTTGCTGCTTCATTAACTCTCCCTGATTTTGTCTCTTTCTCCAGATATGTATCTAGGTAATCTGGTGCCTTGTAAAGAAAAACACCGCTTTTCCACCAATGTAAAAACCACAGACAAACAAAACATAAATACATAAGTAAATGTTTTGACTAAAAAAACAGCAAGATGCTTGTTACTAATTTAAAAAGTGTTTGCTACAGTTAAAACACTAGGCGCGTTAGCGCATTACCGTGATCGGCATTCATTTATGAACACGTTACTACACTGCTGCACCATTGCACCTTATTATATATATTTTACTTGGCAATAAGTAATCCTACAAAAAAGAAAGAAAAACGAACAAAGTTGGTGAATTACACATAACAGATCGAGGAGTTGCTGACTTCCTTTACTTCCGAAATTGAATTAATTCACATCCTCTTAATCTGTCAGTTTATCCGTACTAATAACTTAAAAAATTGCTTTGATTATCTGTGTCTAGTTGTGGAAATAAGAGGTTGAAAGTTATGCAACTGATATGGGAAGCAGGCTAGCATTTGTGAAGCTCTGCAAAGACATTCATTGCTATGTCAGGAATCTTGCTGACCGACAGAGTTTCCTTGATCTTCAGAGAAAAGGCACTTTGTGGCATTGTTGTTGTTTTAAATTTTCAAGAAAACTAGCACAATATTTAAAAACTGATTCTGATATTAGACTGTTCCACTATGTTTGTTCCCGATTGCTCAACAAGAACATTGAGAGCTATAAAGGAAGCAGTTGGTACAGAGCATTACATACAGTACCCCATAAGCAATATTGTTGCTTTTTCATTTAGAGATGTGAAGAAAGGGATGATTTCAGAACATTGCCAAGCTGATGCTGCAGTTACTGCTGCATTTTAGACAGTCACTTTCTTTTTTTAGCACTTTAATGCAGCTAGAATTAAAGTTAGACAAACTATATGAATTGCATAAACATGCTTTGGAAGAGACTGATAGGAATTAAAGCAATAAAGTATCTGTTCTCCTAGGGAGTGAAAACATTTTTAGAAAAGGTAAAGCGTGGTCATAACGAAAGAAAGGTGGGTGGAGAATGGGTGTGCCAGATAACGTCATGTAGTGGGTGGTCTTATCTGGCCAAATTGGAGAGCGGGATGCTCCTGAAGCAAAAACAGTGTATTTGCAGTAAAAATAAGCTGAAAAGTGCAAATTCAGTGACATGGGTGCCAAGTATAACACTTAAAGTTTACATTGGTGACAAAAAATAAAAAAGTGTTCTGAGAGCTGCATCTTTGACACTCTCCCTTTAAATTAATAATTCAAATATTACTGCTGGCGTAGTTTGTAGCAAGACATCACTTCTTGTCATCTGACTCTATCCCAGGTGACCCCCCCCGACTGATGCAGCTGGTAGCATTTAGCATCTGCCTGTGAAAATGCATAAACAAGGACTTCTCTTAAATCTAAGGCAGATCCTGGAAGTCGTCAAACAACAAGCACTTCCAAGACAATACAAAATAACTTCTAGTTCTACATATTGTGTCTGTTACTGCACTGAAACCGAGAGATGACATCTTTTGTTTATGGCCCAGCCATAAAGTAATTTAATTTCAACTATTCTTCTGAAGTTTTGCAAGATAATCTTCTGTGTTCCAGTTTCTCCTGTTAAAATATGTATATTTAAACAGTTACAAAAGTATATGTACATTGCTGCTCAGTACTTTACAAAATATCTCTTCAGCACACGCCTGTGCAAACTATGTTATATGATGTACAGTTCTAATAAATTTGTAACATAAGCATCTTACATGAAGCATGTTGATATTCACAAATGACATAAAATTATTTACAAAAGTCCAGATAGCTGGGTTGGCAATATCTCCTTTTGTTTCACTTCTGTATAAATCATGTTAATATTCATAAATGACATACAATCCTTTACAAGATTCCAGATAGCTGGGCTGGCAGTATCTCCTTTTGTTACACTTCTCCCCCCATGAAGACTCAAGCTAGTTTTGCAAGTGACCCTTGAGAAACGTTGCTTGAGAGGGTTGAGCCTATCTGGGAATACCTTACCCCATTCCCTGTCTTGAGATTCCAGCTACCTTGGCATTGCTGACCCCAGTACAGTGTTGCACAGTTCTGTCATATGCCTACAGCCCTAGGCTCCAGCATAATAATTTGGGGTTTTGCTGCCTGGCTCCCTGTAGCCATAGATCCCCCTCAGACTTCTACTGCCTCTTACTGCAAATACTTATCACCAGGGTCCCTTTATCATGGTAAAGTTTCATCATGTTAACATGCTACAGTTTGTGCCCCTGCCTCCTGCTTAGCAGTTCTACCATGTAGTTAACATCATTGGCCTTCCTTACCACTTTGAAGGGTCCCTCCCAAGCTGTCTGCAGCTTGTTGTGTCTGACAGGAATGAGAACCATAACCTGTTGTCTTACAGCATACTCTCTAGCTCTAGCATTCCTGACATACCAGACCTTTTCCTGCTGTTGAGCTTCTGCCAGGTTCTCCTGGGCCAAGCCCATGAATTCCATGAGCCCTGTCCTGAGATTTAGGACATATGGCACAATAAACTCCTTGTGGGATTCACATTCACCCTCCCACTCATCACAAATCAGATCTAGAGGTCCCTTCACCCTATGCCTAAACAGCAACTCAAAGTGTGAAAAATCTGTGGATTCCTGGGGCACCTCCATGTAAGCGAACAGATGGGGCAAATATTTGTCCTACTCCCTCTTAAACTGGTCTGCAAATGCCCATAGCATAGTCTTTATTGTAGAGTTTAACCCCTCAACCAGACCATTAGTCTGGAGATGGTAGGGGTGGTCTTTAGGTGCTTCACCCCACAGTGCTTCCACAGACAAGCCAGCAGGTGTGACGTGAAACTGGCACCTCTGTCAGTCAGTATTTCTTTTGGGAAACCTACCCTGCTGAAAATCTTCAACAAAAATTTTCCACCTTTTCTGCCTTGATGGAGGACAGAGCCACTGTCTCATGGTATCTGGTAGCATAATCTATTACCACTAGGATATACCTTTTCCTTGTGGAACTTGGGGTACTCAGAGGCCTCACAATATCCATAGCTACCCTCAGAAATGCCTCCTCAATCACAGACAAAGCCACCAAAGGAGCCTTGACCTTGTCTCTTGCCTTGCCTCCCATTTGGTTCACAGGTCCTGCAGTACCCTGTTATATCTTTAGAAATCCCAGGCCAGTAAAACTTCTGCATAACACATCTGTTTGTACACTTTATCACCATATAGCTTGCAAAAGGAAGGTCATGGACTATGGCTAGAAGTGCCAGAAGGTAGGCTCTGGGTGCTACCATCTACTGTATTCTCTCATCCTCTAGCTCGCCCTCAGGGTTCCACTCTCTATTCAGTAACCCTTTGTCCCAGTAGGCAGATTCTCCTTTTCCTTGACAATCAGGTGCTTTACTGGCTACCTCCTTCAAGCCTTGTAATGTAGGGTCTGAGAACTGAGCCTGTCTCAACTCTCTCTTTGTAACCCTTCCCAGCTCCCCTTCCACAGGAAGTCTGGTATTCTCTGACAGCGGTGCCTCACTGTCAGCCTGAGTACTACTAATCACCTCTGCCCTTGCAGTCACTCTATCCAAGGGAACATCAGTACCCACAAGCAGCTGTGACTCACCTTCAGTCTCACTGCTACAGGGTAGCTTCCTCTCTGAAGTAACCACCACACCAGTCATAGCTTCAAGTCTGCAGTCTGTCTGGGTCTCCCCCAGGCTACCAGATCCACATGCTTGTCTCTAAGCCTGACTCTGTGTAACTGCATGCAGACAAGTTACTGCATTATCAAAATCTTCCTTATTAGGACATCTGCAGGGATATCCTCAAACACACCTACTTGCTTGCTTCCTTTTCCACCCTCACAATCAAGGTGAACCCTAGCCAAAGGTATTTGGAATGGGGTCCCTCCTAAAGCTCTCACAGGAGTAGATTACCCAAGCAAACAGTGCTCCTCTTTAACCATTGCAGGCTTCACAATGGTTAGGTCAGAGGCTGTGTCTCTCTTAGCAATGGCCTGTTTCCCATCCACTAAGACACGATGTAACCTATTGTGGTAGTTTGGTACCCTTATTGCATCCAGACAACTTATTACTTGCATTTTGTCACTCCCAGTTACTGGCTGTCCCACCCTTTGTTTCCCACCTTGCCTGCATGGACATCTGTATGTTACATGGCCCCACTGGTTGCATTTAAAACATTTAATCCTTAGTCCTTGCTGTGTACCTGAACTAGTAGCTTTCCCTGCTACTGGTGGACTCTGTTGGGGTGGTTTAGGCTGCCCGCCATGGGTTCTGTTAGACCCATGAGCAGCACTCTGTATCCCTTTTCTGTGCTGTGATGCCCTGCTTGCTAAGTATAGGTCTCCCTTTTTCCCAACTCATATGCAATATTGCATTGGCTATCAGCTAACCTTCTTGTCCTCACGTCAAGTGCTAAGGGCTTGTTCTCTCACCAAAAGGTGTACCAGCCCTTCAAAAGTGGTGACTTGACACCCACTCACCCATCTATGAAAATAAGTGCTTAACTCAGCAATATGTTCGCACACACTTTTATCTGCCATGCATCTACGCTCATGAAACTCTTTTCTACAAGCTTCAAATGATAACTTAAAACACTCTAATAAACAATTTTAGCAGTATTGTAATTTAAGCAATCAATATCAGACAATTTAGAAATAGTTACAGCTTTACCATGGAGTAAGGGCATCAAGAACCGTACCCAAAGCCCTTGGTCAACATTATACTGTTTACATACCCTTTCAAACATATGAATAAAACTATCAAAAATTATCACCCTCTGTAAATTGTGAAAGACATTTACTGACCTTTGTTGCTTCTGGGGTTTAGTTACTCCCTTCCCCATTACTTTCATGACCCTGGTGAAGAGTCTGCATCTTCTTTTCATGTTGCCTCTTACTCTCATTTTCTTCAACCTCCAGATGTCTCGGTCTCTCTGCTGATTCTATTTCCAAACGCTTGGCCTCCAGTTCAAGTCTCTTTAACTCCAGATGGATTTTTAAGTCCTCTATGGAAAGGTTGAACTGTCTATTTTCTGAGAGTTGTATATTCCGTAGGTCAGTCTGATTGTCCTCCTGGTTGCTGATTTGTGATGCAGCTGTGACTAAGGCTGCAGTAATCTCTGCTTTAGTCAGGTTGGCATCTTCCACTCCTTTGGCTTGGCACATCTCCGACAACTGGCTCCTTGTCAGCTTGACATACTCCTCTCCTGACATCCTTGCCTGTTCTCCCTGACTAACTAAGCTAACAAAAAAAAAATAAAATAAAAAAATAAATAAAACTATTCTGATATGAAAATCTGAATGTTCACTGTGTGGCTGATTGAGAGTGCAAACACCTTTTTTAGTGACCAGTATTTACAGGCTACAGGAATTCAGTATCCACATCACTGAATCCTAATATGTGGATATCCCACCAGTGCCGCCGATATAATGTGACACCCCAGCACTAGCCCAGTAATCAAGGAGCCTCAGTCATCAGCACTAGCACCAGTGGGGGACATACATTGGAAGGATGACAAGTACACACACAGTATTTCCAGATGCAGCTCTCTGCATCAAGTGTAATTTCCGTTAAGGACACACAGAGACCACAGTCAGTCCAGGACTGGTTTCTCCCTCTTTCTCCAGGTCCCCAATAAGACTCCCCATTGGCACAACTATATTGTTGAGATCTCAGTTGAGTGGCCAAGCCAAGACCTCCAGCACCCTCTCTGACAAAGCAGTGGTTCGTGTCCCTGCTGAAGTAGCTGACACATGCACACTCCTTGAGGTTTGATTTATATGCAAACACACATACACACCTGGGAAAGGCTGGCACATGTTTACTAGCTATGCCCATTTTGCCCAGATTATATAAGGTAGTTATCACTGCCACCAGCCATGTCCTTATCAGCTACTTTAAGGCCCTTAACAAAGGGTGTCCAATCATACAGTGTAATGTTACTATTAATCTAAATGGTAGTTTGACCAGTAGCAGGGCTATTAGGAGTGGCCGAAAGTGTCACCAAATAAATATGCAAATACTCTCAGAACTTAATATCAGCCACAGTGAAAAGTTTAAATATATTTAATTGTAAATAATAAAAGAGCAAGAAAGTACTCAGTAAATGATCACAGTTACATCAGAGTTCAGAATCATAGGAAATATTTAAAGCAACATTGAAGGACAGTCTCAAATAAATGCAGAAAACATCTAAGCTATACTTCACTTTATTCCTGACTGTATCCAAGAAAGAATTACTGTACCCTAGTTAACTTACTTACAGAGCAAGCAGGTAGATGTAGTGAGTGGATGTTTTTGTCAGGTCAAAGACAAAATGCAGAATTCTCAGTCTCTCTCAGAGAGTTCTTAAATTAATATTTCAAATATTACTGCTGGCGTATCTTGTAGCATGACATCACTTCTTGTCATCTGACTCTATCCCAGGTGAAAACCCCACTGATGCAGCTGGTAGCATTTAACATCTGCCTGTGAAAATACATAAACAAGGACTTCTCTAAGTTCTAAGGCAGATCCTGGAAGTCATAAAACAAACACTTCCAATACAATACAGAAAACTTCTAGTTCTAGACATTGTCTGTCACTACACTGAAACTGAGAGATAACATCTTTTGTTTATGGCCCATCCATAAAGTAACTTAATTTCAACTGTTCTTCTGAAGTTTTGCAAGACAATCCCCAGTTAAAATATGTACATTTAAGCAGTTAAAATGGTGTATATACATTTATGCTCAATACTTTACAAAATATCTCTTCAACACACCATATCTCTTCAACACTTTTACATACCATCTTATATGACATACAGTTCTAATACATTTGTAACATTTGTAACACAAGCATCTTATATAAATCATGTTGATATTCACAAATGACATAATTATTTACAAAATTCCAGATAGCTGTGCTGGCAGTATCTCCTTTTTGTTACACTTTTATATAAATCTTGCTAATATTCACAAGTGGCATATAATCCTTTACAAGATTCCAGATAGCTGGGTTGGCAGTATTTCCTTATTTTACAATTGTAAAGTCTTTATTGGATGAAATTTAGAATCAGATTTCAGAAAAGGTGTGAGGGTGCTTCACTTATGGTCGTATAACAACACTGTAAACATTTTTAGCCATGGTGGTATACACAAGGCTAATTTGTAAAATGTCTTTGGGCATCAAATCCTATTCCTGGAGTCTCCATCAACCAGCTCAATCGCTATTAGGTACTACATTTTGATTTCAGAGGAAAATATAATAAATAATAATCCATAGTTATAGTAGGGTTATTTCTTATGGGCTAGAGCATGATTGGGACTCTTTAGAAATCAAATTCAGATACGTACTTCTTGGTATTAGTAGTAGGAATTTATAAGTATATAGGTTCATATGTAGGTACTAGGCTATCTGCCCCAGGGCATTTACAAGCCTAGCCAGAATGTGTTGGCTTTCACCTCCCTTATAGTCTAGAAATATCTTCATCTTGTATAAAGATTTATTGTACTAAATTAATTAATTAATTAATTAATTAATTAATTAATTAATTAATTAATTGTATTAATCCAAAAGGCCCTGCTTTATAAGGCTGTTCATAGTTGAGTCATTTTATTTGTTTTTAGTACTTTACCAAAATCCACTTTGTATATTGAGCTGCTTTTGATGTAAGAAAGAGATCAGTGCACAGAGCAGCTGACTTGTTCCTCTGAGAGCTGCTGCTTGTAAGGTCGAGAACAGCAGCAGTGACAGACTTGGGCTGAGAACATTGTGTGATTGCTGCGCACCTTTGTTGGGCTGTATGCTGTAATAGCAAATTAAATGGTCAGACTTTGCCAGTGAAGCTGTGAATTGTGAGTAAAACCTGATCCTGTTTTACTCACAAAGACCGGTCACTTATAATCTGCATATAGCATTTGTTTGAGTCATTTTGAATTACTTGGAATATCATGAAATGGTTATGGGTGTATTACAGAATAATATATGGTTATGGGTGTATTACAGAATAATATATGGCACAAGATAATTCTTATTTTTAGTCATAAAAATGCAGAGTGAGAGATTCTTAGAGTGATGATCAGAAGGGCTTTGTGAACATGATAGTAAAATTGTTATATTGAAACATTTCATTTTATGTGGCTGACTCAAAGATTAAATAACGTGTCATTGAATAATGAAACCTCAGCTGATTGGATTTGAGTCACTGACTATCGAAAACAACATTCCATCAGTAAAAAAGTGTTCCTTCGTGTTTTCAGTACTTACCTAGTTACCTGAGCCCCTTTGTAGCAGGAATAGTTGTAATGCTGTCAGTTGTAGTTGTGAAATGGAAAGGTACCCATTGTCGTCATACTGGTCCCTTGTGCATTAATGTATGCAAAACTATGGAGTCTATAGACTTACAGCACATGTAAAATGGGCAAGAAGATACTTGTATATGCCAGTTAGTGGAGTGAAGTAAATTATCTGTGGCTTCCAGCCTGTTGTCATTATGTAAGGAGTTTTCTGCAGCCAGCAAAGGTTTTGAATGCTTGTAGGAACAAAGTGTCTTACTGGACAAGGTCTTGGCATCTTGTTCACTGTAACATATAACCGTGAGGAGGAATCTGATTGGTCATTAAATGCATGTACAGGAGGTGACTTCATAGTCTGTTATGCTAACTTTACCACCTCTGTTTCGACTCTGCATCGAACATAATGAAGTTCAGTTTTTTATAAAGAAGCTTAACCCACACTTTGCCCCCTTGAACTGGTACATACCTTTGGACTTTTCCTGCTTTCTTTTTGATTGAGCTTTGATAAAGTGAGTTGGGGAGAATGCTCTATTCCTGTTCATGTGCTCACTGAAAGATCTCGCAATGAAGCTGTAAACAAGAAGGTAAAACTGACTAGTTGAAGAAGAAAGTCTGGAAGTACAGTATATTCTGGTGTTGGGCCAGGTGGTTGCTGATATTAAAAAGACTAATTACAGCAATGCTTCTCAACCTGCAGACATTGAAAATAGGAACAAAGGCCCTTGAAAAATAGGAATGTTCAGCTAAAACTCTGGACATTTAATTAGTATAATATTTGAATACCATACCAAATAGTGTATAACTCTTCCTGCTTCCAGTAAGAATGAGGCACAGTTCTCAGAAAGAGGTTTACAAAATGAGAGGGTTACAAAAAGTATAAGCACATTATCAAAGTGACAAAAAAGTGTAAAATCTGATAATTTTAATGAACTGTATTTCAAAATTCTGCCACTTGAGGTTATGTATTTTGCTTCGAAAAAGGGAATACGCAAGATGTGTGTCCTGTTTCTGTAAATGATTATGACTATAGTGCTGGTCATATAGTGCACCTTTCTGTGCACTAGACAGCTTCAAAAATCGCACGAGATGAGGGGGATCTGTGTGAAGAGGTAAATCAAGCCCGAAAATAGATCTGTACCTCCAAAAATAGGGACGTCCTAAATGAGGCTTGAAAGTAGGAATGATCCTCCAAAATAGGTTCAGTTGAGAAGTTGGATTGCAACCTCTAAGCAGTAGCAGTGGAAAAAGGGGACTGTAGAATCTGAGGTACAGTGGTCTTGGAGACAGTCTGCATTATGTTGCAGAGGGATGAGATACCTCTTTAAAAAATCACTTTAAAGATGAAAGAATACATTCAGAATTTGCTGTTCTTGATTTGAATTGTGGTTTAGTTTTCAAATGTTTTGAGCTCCCAGCACAAGATGTGATATTTCTTATAGATAGCCAGGTGAAGACTGCTATTAGTTGCAATCTGTGAAGATCTTTGTGTACTGTAGGTTTATGTAATAAGATTTCCCTTGATCAAGGACTGGAACATTTTGCTCAGATGTAAAAGCCAAATGTACATAATTAAAATTACTTATTAATGATGCAGTGTTTATTTGTAGTTAATTACATGAAGTACTTATATTGGTTGTAGATTGCGCATTGAGTAATGTTATTTTTTTGAGTAGCATTCAGTTGTGCCGTCTCTGTTATTAAATGGTCTTATTAATTTTTCTCATTTGTCCAGATTGCAAAATTAAATCTGGGAAAAATACAGTTTATACTAATTGTACTGTGGATGTATGTGAATGCGTGTATTTTGCTGGTGTGCCATTGAGTTTGTCTTGATTTTTATGTTGCACATTGTACACTGCTGTTTTGGACACAGCAGTGTTTTCTGTTGTGTAAATGACTGGAATTGATCAACGTTATTATTTTGAGGTATAGAGCTGCATTACAGTTGTGGATTGAGCTCTTAAATGCTCTTATATGCTATTATGTAATGTGTCTTAGTTATATGCATGTTAAGTAGGAACAGGGGTCAGAGGTAGAACTGCCATGATATTGCCTCATTGTCTACTAACAGCACTGTTTATAGAATATGCATGGTCAATACGAAAGGATCAAAGGGATGCTGTCTGCACTTATTTTGTTTGGTTCCTGTGTAACCCCTCCCTAACCCCACCCCCATTCCCAAAGCCACAGCACATGTTGGCATGATAACACTTGCTGGTTATCCTAAAGATTTCACCTTATGATAATGTCACTTTTACGTAGTATTTCTGCTGCTGTTTTGAAAAGATGGAGAACCTCTGCAGCTCCACATGCCATTTTCTACCTGCTGTTACTTATATTTTGTAAGCTGTAATCTTTTTTGTAACACATATGGTTGCTGTCCATACTTGGCTGTGATATATTCCATTTTGTAGGAGTTCTCCTGATCTGTATCTCATTTTGATTCCTTTCATCATTGTACCTACTGTTATTCTAATTGAGTTGTGTTAGAGCTTCTACCACATGCTGAGTTTTAAATAAACATGTCACTGGCCGTGGGGTGAATAATTTTGGAGTTCTGTCCCCTTTTTGAACATTTGACTATTTGCTTGCATTGCCATTGCTCTTCATTCCATTTGGTTTAGCTGAGCATAAAAATAACCGACATTTAAATATCAGTTAATTTCCATACTGCCAGCTGTGTTTTGCTTTGCAGTTGTTTGCTGGCAATAAATACATTGCAGTTTTGAAATAATACTGATTTCCCACCACACCATATTGTTTTACTTCAGGAGTTGTGTTTATGTACCTCCATGAAGATTGCATATTATCTGCATCTAAATGATAGCCAAAAAAAAAAAAATGAAATATGACATTGACATGAAACTGAAAATGTTAGTATATCAGTGAGTTCAATGAGGATAAGCAGTCTGGGGAGAAGAAAGGCTTATTCCAAACAGTATCAGCACACTTGAATAAAGTTGTACATCAGTCTCGGTAATATTAAAATGATATTTTAGCATAATTTTAACTTCAGTCCCAAAGGTGGAGGGACTTCTAAAGGTGAACTTTAGTTCTATTCATGTCCAGGGGAACCACTGCACTAAATGTTTCTGTTGTGCAAAATTCCACAAGTCTTGCAGGAAGATGACTTAAGTGGTGTGTGTGTGTGTGTGTGTGTGTGTGTGTGTGTGTGTGTGTGTGTGTGTGTGTGTGGATGTATGTACATTTATATATATATATATATATATATATATATATATATATATATATATATATATATAGGTTTACTATTAAAATATCGACGTTGAGATGTACACATATGAAAACTTCAAACTACAGATGTTCGAAGTTTTATCTGGGTGAACATCTCAATGTTCGAAAGTTTATATTACTGAGTGCAGTGTTCATTCGCTAATATAAACATTCGAAGAATTGCAGAGATCGCGATATATTGCAGTTAGGGAAATGTATCCCTTTCCTCACTGTAGTGCAATCTCAGAGTTGGAATATATAGTTAGCGGGGGGGGGTGCAGCTCCCCATAGGGGGTTCAGGAGGGCGTGCCCCCCCCCCTTCAAAAACATGTTAAGTATAGGAGGTCACATAAAGTGAACTCCTATAGCTAACATCAGGCGATTTTTTTTGAAAACAATGCCGAATCAGCTGAATTCGTTCATCTGATTCAACATTTTAACTTGTTTTATATTTTAAAATTCAAGGTTTACTTTCGATGTGTGGGTCAGAAAATTATTCTGACTTTCGACCTATTGATATAAACTATATATATATGGGTACCTATCAAACCATCGACAACTTAAAATAACGAAACTGACTCCACCGACAACTGAATTAACCGACAGCGCAAAAACGGACGTTTACAAGGTAAGGGGTGTAAATTCACTACTCAAGCCTAACATGGTGTGCATGACACTGCCACCCTTCCTAAACCATGGTAGGCTTGAGTAGCGAATTTACACCCCTTACCTTGTAAACGTCCGTTTTTGCACTGTCCGTTAATTCAGTTGTGTTATTTTAAGTTTTCGATGGTTTGATAGGTACCCATATACATATTTATACATATATACACATATATATATTTATATATATATATATATATATATATAATGTATGTATGTAGGTAACTAGACAGGATAATCATTAAAGCATATTGAAGTAATTCAGAAGCGACTGTGAATTATGCTAAAACAGTCGCATAAAAAAGAAGCAGGTCTTTGGAAATGCTTTTCTTCCTGCAGCTTCTTTATAATATTCATGTTTTATTTTCACTATGCAACATTTCCAGTGAGTATAGGCAAAATACCTAGTCTAAATGAATTTATTACATAACAAAAATGCCCTAATGTAGTCAACTGTCTTTTTTTTTGTTTTTTTTTTCCAGAAAATGTGTTAGTTTTATAGTGCATTTACCCAAAGTGGCTGGACACAAGACTGCGGTAGAGGTTGTGTCCTGGTCAGGAACACTTGGTGCACTTTTTTTTTTATTTGTTCCAGCGTTCATCATAATTCTCGTTCTTGAAAACTGGTATGCAAACAGCTGTTATTTTGGCTAGTGTATTGCACAGAACCCACTAGCAATTCTTTTCATCTTGAATTTAAGCCTGGTTACTGCCTTGCCTCAGCTTTCCAACAGAACATTTAGGTTGTGTATCAGACTGCAGCAGGTTAAATTTTCCACAGCTGCTCTGCTTCTACATCCATCGTGAGGGCGGACTCGTGTCAAGAGTACCAGCATTTTAAGAAGCAGGTCGGTCTAAGCAGTTTTACAGATATTGTTTAAGACACTCCAGTTCTCCCTATTAGATTCTGTCTGTAGAAGAACATTGGGTGAAATGGGCTACCTGGCCACCTCCACGATGTACAGTCTGTAAAGGTCATGTATCAAAAGGTGAAATCTTAGTGGAAAGATATTTTAAGTGGACCTCTAGAGAGCCCCATTGCTGACTTCCCTGTGAGAGTTCTTGTTGTCTTGGATAGCTTTCAGTGCCACGTGAGATCTTGGATGCATCCTGTCACTCTTGCATCATTTCCAAGAAAGACTGGCATGATGTTCTTCCCATCCAGGGAAGTGTTTGGGCAGAGGTCCCCAAGCCCAGTCTGACTTGTCAGCAGCAGCCCTTTAGAGTACTACTCCTTCTCAGAAAAGGGATTCTCAAGGCTCTGAATTGTCTAGAAAAGCTAATACTCACATCCTTGATGTTACCTGTGAAAATGTCATCTGCATGATTTGAATACTTTACCCAAATGGACAGCCAGAGCCACAGTTAATAAAGCACCTATCCAAGTCTGCGGACAAAGTGCATGCCAGTGTTTGTACAGTTACAGAGGGCATTATAGCATGTAATGGCCAATTTGGCATACTGAGTAGTGGATGGAATGTCTAGAGGTAGAGAGTGTAGCATAATTTAACTTTCCTTACACTACCATGTGCACTTCAAGGTGGTCTTTTTGTTCCATTCCAGGGTGCCTGCCGTTTTCTTTTGAAGCTGATAAGAACTTTAAGACCAAGAAATCGAATAAAAAAACTGTCTATGCTCTGAGGGTGTTCTTCCACTTTACTCAAGGACTTATTCTAAGTAGCAGAAAAGGCACAAAACATGTGGTCTCATCAGGACCTATAGAACTGATTATTGCAGTACAGTGATCACTTTCTGCAGGTATGTTTAGAAGAAAGCCTCTCTAGCCATTTTCAAGGCTGTGAGTAGGAGGAAGAAGATGTAATCTTTCAGAAACTCCTCTGCAGGTTTATCCAGTGGATGGTTACCTGCCATCTCAGGATGTGAACAAAAAGACAATATTCCTCTCCAATCCCTGCTGAGGCAGCCAGGTTTGAGTAGGCCAGAAAGTTAGTCAGTGTCTGTCCATTGTGTTTCCCTCCACCCATGTTAACTCATCTCCCAGACAAAACTAGCCCCCCCACGCATACACACACACACACACACACACACACACACACACACACACACCCCAGTCATCGCTCACCTGCTTCTAGGCAGTGAGTCTCCTGAGAAAGAGCCATGCAGCAAATCCTTAAGAACTGATATAGGAAGACAAGGGAACCTCTCCTCTCTAAACTGGCTATCAGCAAGGGAACGTTCCTTATGATCACTATGCAGCCAGTCCTCTCTTTAGCTTACAAGGAAATCTGAGTATGTTTTTTGTACCTTCAAGTTGCCTGTCTGCATATCAAAGTCAAAAGGTGCATCAGAAGATTTATCTACTTAGGAACTTTTGTTACTGCTCAGATTCTTAACAATCAAACTGTCCTTTACTCCAAAGTTTTTCACAAACTGAATTAGTGAGATTGTTGCTGTCATCAAGGCTTCTCCCTACTAGAAGAAGGTATGGGGCAAGTAACTATAGTCTTAGTTGATCAAACTGCGGCTAAGCACATGGTTAATTCCAATCCTAGCCTTTCTTATAAGGATGGGACAATTACTGATAGGTATGGGGGAAAACGATATACCTTCCACAACTTTGATTTTCAGAATTTTGAATTGTTCGTTGTGTATGTTAGTTTGTTCTGACAAATTGTGAAAATATGAAGAATGTTTTATCTGCAGTTTCTTCTTGTGAAGAAAAATCTGCTTTAAATAATTTAGTTTCTTCTATTTCACTTGCCACTCACTGCTCATTGTTTGTAGTGTGTGTATGCCTCTGTTGATACTTCTTCCACGGCTGTGGCCACTGATACTGTTAAGACGTCTGCGTGATTGCATTCCCCGAACTTTCCAAGTAATATTAAAATTAGATTATAAATTCTTCCTTTAATGGAGTTGTAGTGTTTGGACCCCACTGTTGCAAAGGTTATCAAAAAGTGTGATGAAACAGGCAAGTCAATCCAGGGAATATTTTTCAGCCCTCCTTTTCCAAACTGTTCAAGGGATTTTCTTTCCCCTAGTCCAGTTTTGGCGAAAAACAGAGTAAGCAGTTTTAAAAGAATTCGAATAAACAGAAGTTTAAGAAGTGGCAAGGGGCTCCAAAAAGAAGTCTCAAGCCTCCAAAAACAAGGACAGTCCAAGAAGTCTGAATGACTATTAGAGAAAGTTTGTGACCCCCTCCCATACTGACCCTTTTTTTCTTTAACAAAGTTTAAATCTTCGTTTTTCTCTTTAACAACATATTGTTTCAGATAAATGGGTTCTGAAAATCATTCATCAGTGTTACAGATGGCAGTGGGTGGAAATTCCTCCTTTCCAGGTGGTCATTCCTCATCCTCTAGATCAGACTATTTTGCTTCCATCTGTTCTTTATTACATGCTCTCACAAGGAGTGATTAGAACCAGTTCCTTCTTCCCAGGTGGGGAAGGGTTTTCATTCAAGGATGTCCTAGTGGCAAAGAGAGAAAGTGTTTAGAGACCAGTTCTGGATCTTTCTTTCCTAAATCTGTTCATGACAGATCCTAAATTCAAAATTATGCAATTTCTCAAACTGTTACCTCCTCTTCCTTCAAATTACCTTGTAACACTAGACTTAAAAGATGCTTATCACATCTCTCTTCAGCCAGATGTTTATTAAGGTTTTGTGTGTCTGGATCACATTATCATTTCTCTGCCTTATCCTTTGGACTATCCACTGACTAGGAATGTCCACAAAGTGTTTAGCTCCAGTTATAGCTCATTGCAGGCTACAGGGTATCCACATTTTTCCATATTTAGGATACTTGTTTATCTTTGTGGAGTCTTTTTCAGAGTATCATGAATGTCTGTCTTGAGTGAGAGATCTTCTAACACAAGCTAAGATTCCACAAATAAACCCAGGGGGCTGTCATAGAGGCATATCATCTTGGAAGCAATGATATTTGTCTACACTTATCTTCTGTGCTGTCCCATTGGCAGTGCTACTGTGTCCCAACCTCTTGATCTGTGTTAATGACACAATGCTTGGGACATTTGTACTATATTTCCTAACCCCAATCCTTGTAACATAGTCACTCATGTTACCACTAGGGCCTGCTGTGTCTTCTTGTTGATGCATTCATGCTGCTTTGCACAGACCCCATGAGGTCTGCCTCAACAGAGTGAAGCAGATCCCTCCCCAATTAGTGTCATTTACCTGCAATAATCTCCCAACAACTCACACTGTAGTTAATGTAATCTCTTTTTTTTTTGAAGCGCAGTGCTGAAAATAAACTAGTAAACAGACCAAGCACTGTAAAGAGGACGAAATGCACCGGACAACTTTTCTTCCAACAAACAGCTTTATTATACGTAAACAAACCAGATCACACGTATTTCGTCTATTCTATAAGACTTCATCAGACAAATGAACATGACCAAACAACCCTTTATATATGCTGCCCTATTGTTTGAAACTTAAAATACCCAATGAAACTCAAACATTCCTCATGAATAATGAATGAATGTATACCTGTACTGAATAACAAATAGATGTGAATAGATGTAACATAAAACAAGTAGAATAAAATGTGATATTATGTTCCTATTTAACCAAATATAAGAGGTAAAATGAATATATATGCCATGAAACCAATCTTTCGATAAGTGTACATAAATAAAGCAATAAAGTGGGTCCCATTGTTTGAAAATGAAAACTTTGTAGTATATGAACCTGTTTGTATTAAATTCCCTAACAATACTACCATCTAGTGGTCAAAAACTAGATGTACATTAAAATTCCATCCTAGATGCTCTCTGTGACAGAGAAATGTGCAAATGATCAATAAAATCTGAATGTAAATATATATAAATAAATAAATATAAATAAATAGATCTATATGTAGGTGTATAAATAAATAAATAAATAGATAGATAGATGGATAGATAGATAGATAGATAGATCCCCATGGGCGTGAAATGTGTAACCAGATGTAAATATTGAAAATGTATCTCTAAAAACTGTAACTCTTTTCAACCAATATAAAATGTATAAAATGTATAAATAATCCATAAATGTATAAAATTTTATAAATATAGAAAAAATCTATATGTGTATAAAAACATGTGTATATAAAAACATAGTATGTAGTCTAAAATTCATCTCGAGTTTTGTACACAATACAGTGACTCAACATGTATCAATTAATAAATATAAATTGATGTATATATATATAAATAAATATAAGTTGAATATATATAAAATTGATTTTTCTTGACGTGTATGGAATACAGATGCAATTGAGAAATAAAAAAGAATAAATAAACAAAAGAAAATGAAAAAATGTATATTTACTACAATTTAGCTGCCCTTAATTTCAAATTTTTATTTATTTATTTATACACCTACATATAGATCTATTTATTTATATATATTTACATTTAGATTTTATTGATCATTTGCACATTTCTCTGTCACAGAGAAGAACATCTAGGATGGAATTTTAATGTACATCTAGGTTTTGACCACTAGATGGTAGTATTGTTAGGGAATTTAATACAAACAGGTTCATATACTACAAAGTTTTCATTTTCAAACAATGGGACCCACTTTATTGCTTTATTTATGTACACTTATCGAAAGATTGGTTTCATGGCATATATATTCATTTTACCTCTTATATCTCTTATATTTGGTTAAATAGGAACATAATATCACATTTTATTCTACTTGTTTTATGTTACATCTATTCACATCTATTTGTTATTCAGTACAGGTATACATTCATTCATTATTCATGAGGAATGTTTGAGTTTCATTGGGTATTTTAAGTTTCAAACAATAGGGCAGCATATATAAAGGGTTGTTTGGTCATGTTGATTTGTCTGATGAAGTCTTATAGAATAGACGAAATACGTGTGATCTGGTTTGTTTACGTATAATAAAGCTGTTTGTTGGAAGAAAAGTTGTCCGGTGCATTTCGTCCTCTTTACAGTGCTTGGTCTGTTTAATGTAATCTCTTCTTACAGCACCAGAATACAAGACACCCATGCCTAGTTACTGGATGTCAGATAACAAACTTAAATTTGGCCAAAGCTTCAGCATTGTTCAAAAAACAAAGGCACCATAAAATAGGACTAATTTACAAGGCCAGGCCATATATCGTTGATCATAGCAAGAAAGTAACTGCAGCATCCCCTTATTTTAAAACCTGTTGTGTGCATCTCCAATTTTTACAGATCTTCAAACCATAGTATATGAACAAGCTTGTACAGTGGCTTAATAAAGTAAGTTAACTTGCATCAAGCCTCCAAAACCAAACCCATCTCTGCATTTCCCTGTAGAACTTGAACTGGCTAGAACTGCCACACCAGATATCATACACTTCTCTTAATGGGAGATAAAATCCCCAGAATGCCCTTTCCTGCATAACTTCCTGCAATGGTATAACTCTAGCAAACCTGTCCGCTCTAAAGATAAATTCTTGGCTCAGCAAATCAAGTTCCAGAACCCTTAAGGGGATGCTCTGCACCCCAGTTATATCTCCAAGATGTGGAGTACCATACCCATCCCACATATGATAATAGACAATAAGCTTAGCTTTAAGAGAACTTTCCTGTGTTCATCTCCTAAATGCTTGATTATGTCAGAGTTGACAAACAACTATCCTATCTACAGTTTCTGCTTAATATTCATCTCTTCTCCTTACCATCACTCGTGACTGGTCTACTATAATTGCATCTTCACATCTTTATCTAGCATTCAATTTAATTTCCTCCACAAATGTCTCTACCCCATATCTGCCTTCCTAATGATCAAAGAATTACTACTTTGGAACCTTTTACATTGCTGCTACTTTTGAATGCTCATATATTGAAGACTGCTTTTGAGATTTATTGACTGATTTGTATTGTAATATTTTTAACTAATTTTAAGATGTTTATTATGAAAGATGTTTCTGTTTGTGTACCAGGATTATCCAACTGAGCTACTCAAGGCCTCTTTTCAGCAGAGGCCTGAGAAGAAAGGCTCCATAAAAATGTATATCACAGCAGAGTTAGCATGATAATTAGGTTAAGGATGAGTCGGGTAAATATTTCAGACATCCTGGACTGCAGGTTAGAGACTGCCTAACTACCAGGAACTTTTTTTTTAAACAAGAAACATCTTTATTGAATTATCACTTATGACATAGGCAGTCATATATTTATATAAATGTAAACAAACCATATTACTGTTTTTTTCAGTTGCAAACATTATACATCACATGTAATCTTCTATACAGTCGTTGTCCATCAAACGTTACAATCAATTCCTGCCTTTCCTTAAAACTCATTCCTCCTCTAAAACATATTCTACATGCATTTTTTCCATGATTTCCATTTTCCTGTGTAATTCGCTGCTACCCTTTTCTAAAGATCCCAGTTCCACTTGTTTTATCTCTGTTAGTATATTCACTACTTCTAGTACAGTTGGTTTAGACTTTGATTTCCATTTTCTAGTAATTGCTTTTTTGACAGCCACCATAATTAGACTCAACAAGGCCTTACTTATGCCTAGGCAATTCTGATTCTCTATCACAGCTCAAAAAATTGTTGTCTTAGTTCCAATTTGCTCACTCACTATTTCTGACAGAGTAGTCTGCAGGGAATTATTAAAGTCTGCCAATTTATCAGATTCCCAAAAAATATGTTCTCAATAACCTTTTCTTCCGTATCACACCTGTAACATTTGTAGTATACTTGAGGAATAATTCTTTGGAGTCTGTCTGGGGTATAAAATTACCTATGCAAACATTTGCAAGCAATGATCCTAAATGTTTTAGACTGTTTCATATTTGGGAGTCATACATATATCCTCCCATTGTTTCTTTGTGAATTGCTTATCCATTCTCTCTCTTCTAACCTCCTCTGATTGACTCCTGTAGTTATCATACAATATTTTATATGCTCTACTAATTCTTTTTTTAACAGCAGCTTCTGTTCTAGATTTTACTAAAAACTCTGCTAGTGATGGTCATTCACTTAGGATCCCCCTATTTCTTTCTGTTTGTATGTACTCTCATATCAGTCCTTGATAGGGAAGGCAGTCTTTAACCTGCAGTCCAAATGGATTATTGGCCTCTTCCCATTCTCCTACCAGGGACTGATATCAGAGTATAGGCAAAGAGAAAGGGATAAGGGAGTACTAAATGAAATACCTGCTCTGGTAGTTTTTTAAGTAAGTTAGAACAGAAGCTGCTGTTAAACGTGGGATCGTTAGTAGGGCATGTAATGCATGATGACTGGATGGGAGATAGGAAATCACCTCGGGATCACTTCTGTGGCTCTGCTCGACAGGGGCACAGGAAAATAATTTTCTTGGATGGCAAAAACCAGGGTACCTTTTTGGCTAGGCTTATATAGGCCCTAGGGCCAATAGCCTAGTACCTACCTATGAACCTATGAATCAGTTAGAGGAAGCTAGTAAAGACTGAGAAGAGAGACTGGAAAAGCAATTCACAATGAACAATGGGGAGACATGTATGGCTCCCAAGTATGTGGCTAAGGATTTTTGCTTGGAAGTGTTTGCATAGGTATTTTTGTAGCCTAACAAAGTTCTAAGAATTTTTCCTCAGGTGGATGGCAAATGTTGGAGTTGTGATTGAGAAGAAAGAGGCAAGTGGGAAAAATGTTTTTGGGAGTATAATGAACTGTCCGATTCTAAAAATTCCCTACAGAATATTCTGTCAGAAATACTTGGGGAATAAAATGTCTGTAACTGAATAAATGATTCTTTTGAGCTGGGGCACACTATCTAAATTGCCTAGTCATATTAAGTGTTTAAGTTTAATTCTAGTGGCTGCCAAAAAAAACATTTAATAGAAAATGGAAATCTAAATCTAAACCAATGATATTTAAAGTATTGGATATTGTAAAATAGATAAAAGACTTGAAAAATAGATCATTAGAAAAGAGAAGGAGCAAGTTTCACAGAAATAAATGGAATTGTAATGTTCAGGAGAAGACCTGAGGTGTAAGTGTAGGCAGGAATTGTAATGTTCAGGAGAAGAACTGAGGTGTAAGTGTAGGCAGGAATTGTAATGTTCAGGAGTAAGGAGAGAAGTGAAGAGGGTGTGGTGTAGTAGTAAGGTTAAAAGGAATGTTCAGAGAGAGAAGAGTGTAAGTGTAGGCAGGAATTATAATGTTCATGTTCAGAGAAGACCTGAGGGTGTAGGAAAGGCAAAATTTATAAGTTTCAGGAAGACCTGAGGTGTAAGTGTAGGCAGGAATTATAATGTTCAGGAGAAGAACTGAGGTGTAAGTGTAGGCAGGAATTGTAATGTTCAGAAGACCACCTGAGGTGTAAGTGTGGGCAGGAATTGTAATGTTCAGGAGAAGACCTGAGGTGTAAGTGTAGGCAGGAATTATAATGTTCAGGAGAAGAACTGAGGTGTAAGTGTAGGCAGGAATTATAATGTTCAGGAGAAGAACCGAGGTGTAAGTGTAGGCAGGAATTATAATATTCAGGAGAAGATCTGAGATGTAAGTGTAGTCAGGGATTGAACTATTCATGTATTGTTGGAGTGAATGGCAGCAAGAAAACATTAATGTATGTAAATTAAAAAAATGGTTTGTTTTCTTTTTTTGTTAGTGTGTGCTTATGTCTTAAGTGATACTTTAATAAAGGTGTTAAAGTACATCTAAACCACACTAGAATCTACAACTGGTCTGAGTCTGAAGGATAAAAATATGCACTCAATATTTCCCATTGTCATGTATAAAACCATTTCTTCCCAACTGTCTTTTTATGTTCTACTGAAGTGACTTTATTGCAGTTCTATGAGAAGTAATTCTCTGGTCAGATCACATATCAGTGTGAATGTAGATGCATATTATATTACTTTACTCCCATATTTTTGTTTTTCTCTACTAGTTAATGAAGATGCTACATTCATACTGCTAATCCCCCGCTTTAGCAGTAATCTGCAATGTGCAGCAATGTCACTTCTTAAAACTTAACTTTCCTTTGTGTGATAGTTCTTGTTTATTCTGTTTTAATGAATTTCAGTATTTTTGTACTATTTTATTTAGAGTCTGTGTAAATGTTATATTGTACACCTACAATTTATTTGAGCCTCTGCAGAAAATTTTTAGTGTAATCGAGTCAGACTTTTACGGCAAAAAAAAAGTAATCAAACAAATGAGTCCCTCACTTGCCCATTCATAAGCACTGGAAGCGTTCATTTATTTATTTTATTTATTTATTTTACATTTGTTGACCGGGCTAGTCTAGCTGGATACATGTCCATTTTCAGTAGAGGCCCGGGGAGAAAAGCTCCAAAGAATAGAGGTAGATTAACAAAATCATCAGAAGATCACGTAATAAGTATTACATTCAAAGTCAAATAAACAAGTAATAGGGTTATACAAATAATTTAAAGAGGTAAACAGACTTAGGTAGATGGACTAACATGGCTACATTGAGGACCCTTACGGTTTGGATTGGGTAGAAATTAGGTAGGCCTGGGATGTTGACATTAGTCTGGATTAGAACACGGACATAGCCAATCGGACTTTAGGAGATCTTTGAGTTGTTTTTTGAATTGGTGGAGAGAGGTCATGTGTCTTAGGTTGTTTGGGAGGGCATTCCAGGATTTTCCAATAGAATTGGCATAGAGTGCTTCACCTCCCGAGTTGTTAGATTTAATAGTTTGTATTTGTAAGCTTTTAGATGACCTAAGGGATGTAAGGTTAGAGTAGGGGGTAAGTATTTTGTTCATTGAGGGGGTTTTGTCAGGATAGTTGATAGCTTTAAATGCCTCAGTGAGTTGATTGAGTTTGAGAATGTTGGGTAGTTCTAACCATTCTAGTGTCCTTAGATTGTGGCAGTGATGTGTGCGATAGGGCATTCCTGTTATAAATCTGGCTATGTGGTTATAGGTTGTAGATAGTTTGTTGAGCTCTCTTTTGTTAAGGAAGGAGAATATCGGGGAGGCATAAAGGAGTGTGGAAAGGAGATGGGTCCGGGCAATGGTTAGTTTAGTGTGTGGGGTTAGGAAGTTCTTAATTCTATACATGGACCCGAGTTTCTTGTTTACCGACTTAATGGTCAGGCTGACATGCGTATCAAATTTAAGCTTGTGGTCTATGGTCACGCCTAGTAGTTTGGTGTGGGAGACAGGGTCGATTATGGTCCCATTATTTGAGTGAAAAACAAAGCCAGAAACAAGTGAGCCGTAGTATAAATAGTAGTTTATTAAAAACTACTAAGACTTCATATAAAGCTTATCAGACAGACCGGTTTCGGCCAAGGTTTATCCTGGCCTTCTTCAGTGTGATACAAAAAAGCTTAATCAAAAACAAGTCTTATATAATGAATGAAGACAGTTGATTGGTTGACAAATACATATCCAATTAGTATACTCATGAATATTTATGTAATATTAAACAGTATACACTATAACAATTGTTTTTATCATCATAAATATTCATTAAGCCCTGGATTAAATAGGGCACCAAGTTTGGTGATCCATTTCTTTTCCCTTGAATCAAGTCTCTTATGCCAGCCAAATTTATGAGTTCGATCACCAATGAGTTTATCAATAATAATGAAGTGGAATTGAGCTGTTGGATGTGTGAGTGTGTGTTTATATAGGGCATTAGTGGTTCTTTTACATTTGATGTCACTCAAATGTTCTGACATACGTAACCTGAAGGGTCGAGAGGTCTGACCAATATAAAATGAATGACAACTACAACAGGCCATGTAGATAGCCCAATCAGTGTTACAGTTTGCAAAAAATCGAATGTCAAAACAGTATTGCTATTTCTGCTACTGAATTCCTTGGACTTCAAAATGTATTTACAGTTAACACAATGACCACAAGGAAAACAGCCAATCAATCTGTCGCCCAAAATGGTAGTTTGATATAACTGAGGTAGAATAGAGTCAGAATGGTGTTTATAGTGATTAAAATATCCTGCTAAATTTTTTCCTTTGCGAAAAGAAAAAGAACATGTGTTGGGAATGAGTGTTTGTATCTTGCCATCAGCTTTCAGTATATTCCAATTATCCTTGATAATATTCATGTATCTGTTAGTATTTCTGCCAAATGTGGTGGTAAAACGTAGCATGTTCTGAGACAAAGGTTTCTTTTTGTATGTTAATAGATTTTCTCTGTGTAGACCCTTAGCATAATTTTGGGCCATAGTCACATACCCTGAACTATAACCTCTGTTTGTAAATCTATTGTATAAATCAAGAGCATGATGTTTGAAACTGGCTTCATCCGAGCAATTACGTCTAATCCTAATAAATTGTGATTTCGGAATGTTCTTGGCAATATGTTTTGGATGAAAGCTGGAGGCATGGAGTAAAGTGTTGTATTGGGGAAACTTCCTGTGAACTTCAGTGTTCAGGGTATTATCCTGATTTTTTGTTACCAAAACATCCAAAAACGTTATGGATTTTTGGTCATAAGTAATAGTAAAGTGAATTCCCCATTTATTATCATTTAAGTATTCCATAAATTCACGAAGATACGCAATATCTGACCTCCACACCATCCAGCAATCATCCAAATATCTGCGCCAGATGTCAATGTCAGGCAAGTACAAATTGTGAGTATCATCATAAATCATGATTTCCTCAATATAAGCCATGAATAGATCAGCATAGATGGGGGCAAAAGAAGCCCCCATTGCTGTACCTCTGATCTGTAAATGACATTCCTTATCATAGAAAAAGACATTTTTAGTGAGTACATGCTCGGTGAGATTTATCAAAAAAGTGTTGAAACCAGGTTGATACATATTTGACTTTGTAGAGCCAATATTCAATAGCATCAAGACCAGCCCAATGAGGGATGTTAGTATATAGTGAGCTGACATCTAATGTGCATAGCCACCAATCAGGATAAACCTTGGCCGAAACCGGTCTGTCTAATAAGCTTTATATGAAGTCTTAGTAGTTTTTAATAAACTACTATTTATACCACGGCTCACTTGTTGCTGGCTTTGTTTTTCACTTTTTTGTTCTGACTTTTGCCGTGCAACTCCCTACGTGCAGGGGAACTTTGTCTTTGATACACGTTGCTGCATTTCCTGCTGGGGGACTTATGGTGTGCTGTGTTGGCGTGTTCGCCCTTTCTTGATGGTTGGAAATTCTTTTTATCCATACATTTATCCTTTGGCCAAGGTTTGGATGACTTTTCTTTACATTATATGTTTATTAAGTGTATTGACTGGCCACCGAGTTCGTTCCAGTGCACTTTTGGTCAAGCGACAAGAGAAAACTTCTGTGAGCTGATTTCGGCCTTTATCTCAAACCCATTTGCGTGAGGACATAACATCTGGCAAATGTACCTATCTGGGTGAGTCGTTGTCAACAAATACGGTCAATTGGATGGTGTGTGTGTTCTTACGTGGACAGCTACTGTTATTTCCTTGTTGGAAACATATATTTTGGACTAAATACAATTACAATACTTTTTTATTGGGAACAGTGCTTTCTTTGACGTCGCATTTCATTTACATATGCTTGGGGACTTTTTACTGTTTCATTGTGACAACAACGGGCTGAAACATTGATGTTCCATTGTGTTGGGGATATCCTTATGAAAGGAACTGTTTTTTCTTTGGCGTTGCTACTTTCCAAACTATTTGGGAGCTGTTTACTGTCTTTGGATTACACCAACGGGCGGATGTACTGTTAAGAATAGGATGAGCAGAGAACACACGAACCTTCGAGGGTTATTTTGAACTCTTTATTATTATAGACTTTAAATTACCAGTTGTTGCAGTATTATTATCCTTTATAGCAACGGGGTGAATTGTCTGGTTGCTGGACATTTTTTTGAGTAATCTATATGTTTACTTGATTTTGGTATCAATATTTACTTTCTTATGATCTTAGTACATGTTTGGGATCTATTTATAGGAACTCATAGTGTTGTACATTATTGTATTTGGTGGGAGTATGTGACTGCTATCAACATAATACTTTTTTGTAATATCAGTGGGTGATTATTATTGCTAGTTTAGGATTATACTAAACAGGTTCCTGTCATTTTTTCTTTAATCACCCAGTAGTTACGACTATGTATGTCTCTACTACTACGGGTTATTATTGGAACTTTTGATGGCCTATATTTTATGTGCATTAGGCTTCCATACACACAGTCTATAGGACTTATTTTGGACGTGCTGCTTTCATGATGCACATGTGTTTACATGACTAACCAAATGGAGATATAAGCTGTTTTTCCATTGGTCTTGGGCATCAGAGCGTTTATTAATGATAGGTTTTCAGTTATTAACAAACTATAAATACAAAACCCAGATTTATCAGGACCCATTTCAACTATTCTGTTGACATTCTTCATTGGATATTTATGATGGCCACATTTTTTCTAATACTATAAATATATTATCTTGAATGTTGCATAAAGCCATACATAACTTATCCTAATACTTGGCTTTTGACATTCTCTAGTGTTTGACTACCACTATTTCTGGCTTTTGTCCCTTGGAACTTTAAATTATAAGTATATGTAATAATTCTTTCACTTTTAGGGTGCCCAACATTAAATCTATTCTAGCCATAGATAGTGGGTAGTTTATTTTACAGTACTCATTCATCCTATTTTGATTCTTGATACTATCACTATACCATTATTGTCCTGTGTTAGACGTGGCTATAGTTTGCACAATTTTGCATAAACTAAAATATTGCCATTATTGTCTGACTGTTTTTATTTACTAGTTCAGACACAGGGCGTGGTCATTTCCTATAACTATTGTGTATTGACTTTTCATCAATACATTATTTGTATTTATGATGGATCTAAATAAAATACTTGCGGATTTATCATCCGATAAGGATGATCTTGCACCTTTTGGTATAGGTCAGAGTTCTGATGGCTCTGTAAGCTCTATTTCTATGCAGCCAGAACAAAAATGTGAGAAATTATTCGATGATCTTAACAAAAATATGAAAACACTTAGATCATGTGTTTGGCACCTTAAATTACTTAAAGCCTATTTGGCTAAGGGCATTTGTCCCAGGGGTCTGAGGGTCAAAATTCAGCCGTTGGTAGCTGACCCTGATGATATTTTAACTACGGAATGGCTATCCATTCAACAAGAATGTTCAATGAAGTTTGTCCAATCTCTGTCCAAGTATTACACTAGGATTATTGATAAACAAAATTCAAAGGTGTTACAACTCACTGATGATTGCAATCAATACCAGCAGGATACTTATTTTTCGGCATTATTGTCTAAACTTAGCTCTGATTTGCTTAATTTTGATACTCATCTTAAAGAAAGAAAACTTAAAAAATTTTCTCGTGATCTGTCGGACTACGAGAAGGGGCAACCATTCAAACACACTAGACATGTCCGTTTTCAAAATGTGAACAACACTACTTCATCTAGTTCCAAAAGGAAACGCCCACGTTCCATTCTTAAGGGACGTAGTACTAATACTGACTCTACTGATTATGACATGTCATCAGGGACAGACACAGAAACACACCACACCATCGAGTCTCCCACACCCAAACGTAAAAATTATACATCCCCTTTAGGCAACACAGAGGGAGGAGAGGTGGCAGGAAACACAAGAAGGGTTACAAGTCTACAACATTTGATGGAAGTACTAACGAACAAATAAACAATGTTTGTAACATCTATAATACTGTATTAACATCAGAACAAACATCTTTATTGAATTAAAGGATTATCTTTTATCCCTGTTTTTTTTGTTCCTGAGGACACTTTTGCACAAGATCTATTTACGTTCTGTAGACTTAGTAACCTTAAATTGTTTTTCCAGGATAAGGGGGATGAGGAACAGCAAGAAATGCATACTTTTAAATATCATGCTTCATCATTTACACCCCCCATGCATCCCTCAGTAAGCCTTTTTTTACGTATTGTACTCAGAGATTTACATTTTCAGTATAACTCTTGTCAACCAGTGCCTAATAATATGACAGACAGTGATATATCATGTTTAGTTGAATTAACACGAAATAAAAACTTGGTCATTCTTCATGCAGATAAAGGTGGTGCGGTGGTGGTGATGGATTGGAGTTATTATGACATCGAGGCTCACAAACAATTGGGTGATGCCCGATATACTAAAATGCCACTTGACCCCACACCTGTGTTCAAACAACAAATTGATGATTTTCTTCACTCTGCAGTTGACAATGGGATTATAACCACTCAAACATTAAGGCATTTGACCATCACTGACCCTGCTAGACAATTCATCTATTTTCTGCCAAAGATACATAAGGACCTTTTACATCCACCAGGTAGGCCCATTGTGTCGGGCATAGGATCACTTACTGAGCCGCTCTCTGAATTTTTGACCAGGTACTTAAAACCATTACTACCATGGGTTAGATCTAGGATACAGGATACCACCCAATTTTTGAGTATTGTTAATGATATGCAGTTAGAGCAGGATTGGTGGCTATGCACATTAGATGTCAGCTCACTATATACTAACATCCCTCATTGGGCTGGTCTTGATGCTATTGAATATTGGCTCTACAAGTCCAATATGTATCAACCTGGTTTCAACACTTTTTTGATAAATCTCACCGAGCATGTACTCACTAAAAATGTCTTTTTCTATGATAAGGAATGTCATTTACAGATCAGAGGTACAGCAATGGGGGCTTCTTTTGCCCCCATCTATGCTGATCTATTCATGGCTTATATTGAGGAAATCGTGATTTATGATGATACTCACAATTTGTACTTGCCTGACATTGACATCTGGCGCAGATATTTGGATGATTGCTGGATGGTGTGGAGGTCAGATATTGCGTATCTTCGTGAATTTATGGAATACTTAAATGATAATAAATGGGGAATTCACTTTACTATTACTTATGACCAAAAATCCATAACGTTTTTGGATGTTTTGGTAACAAAAAAATCAGGATAATACCCTGAACACTGAAGTTCACAGGAAGTTTCCCCAATACAACACTTTACTCCATGCCTCCAGCTTTCATCCAAAACATATTGCCAAGAACATTCCGAAATCACAATTTATTAGGATTAGATGTAATTGCTCGGATGAAGCCAGTTTCAAACATCATGCTCTTGATTTATACAATAGATTTACAAACAGAGGTTATAGTTCAGGGTATGTGACTATGGCCCAAAATTATGCTAAGGGTCTACACAGAGAAAATCTATTAACATACAAAAAGAAACCTTTGTCTCAGAACATGCTACGTTTTACCACCACATTTGGCAGAAATACTAACAGATTCATGAATATTATCAAGGATAATTGGAATATACTGAAAGCTGATGGCAAGATACAAACACTCATTCCCAACACATGTTCTTTTTCTTTTCGCAAAGGAAAAAATTTAGCAGGATATTTTAATCACTATAAACACCATTCTGACTCTATTCTACCTCAGTAATATCAAACTACCATTTTGGGCGACAGATTGATTGGCTGTTTTCCTTGTGGTCATTGTGTTAACTGTAAATACATTTTGAAGTCCAAGGAATTCAGTAGCAGAAATAGCAATACTGTTTTTGACATTCGATTTTTTGCAAACTGTAACACTGATTGGGCTATCTACATGGCCTGTTGTAGTTGTCATTCATTTTATATTGGTCAGACCTCTCGACCCTTCAGGTTACGTATGTCAGAACATTTGAGTGACATCAAATGTAAAAGAACCACTAATGCCCTATATAAACACACACTCACACATCCAACAGCTCAATTCCACTTCATTATTATTGATAAACTCATTGGTGATCGAACTCATAAATTTGGCTGGCATAAGAGACTTGATTCAAGGGAAAAGAAATGGATCACCAAACTTGGTGCCCTATTTAATCCAGGGCTTAATGAATATTTATGATGATAAAAACAATTGTTATAGTGTATACTGTTTAATATTACATAAATATTCATGAGTATACTAATTGGATATGTATTTGTCAACCAATCAACTGTCTTCATTCATTATATAAGACTTGTTTTTGATTAAGCTTTTTTGTATCACACTGAAGAAGGCCAGGATAAACCTTGGCCGAAACCGGTCTGTCTAATAAGCTTTATATGAAGTCTTAGTAGTTTTTAATAAACTACTATTTATACCACGGCTCACTTGTTGCTGGCTTTGTTTTTCACTTTTTTGTTCTGACTTTTGCCGTGCAACTCCCTACGTGCAGGGGAACTTTGTCTTTGATACCCATTATTTGAGGTCACGTGAATGGTGGGGCGGTTGGTGCTAGGAGATTCATTTCCTTGAGGGGTAGAAGGAGTGGGGAAAAACAGAAGTAATTTGGTTTTGGATGGGTTAAGTAAAAGTTTTCGTTCCAAGAACCATTTTTCAACTATTGAAAAACAGTTTTGGGTTGCGACTTGGAGTTTGGCGAGAGAAATGTCAGAGCAGATCAGGGTGGAGTCGTCTGCATATTGTATACAGGTGGCTTTGGGAATGATAGAGTGTAGACCATTTATAAATATGGAGAAAAGAAGAGGACCAAGGATAGATCCTTGGGGAACACCGATATTTGTGGGGAGTAGGTCGGATAAACTATTTTCCCATTGAACCGCCTGTTGTCTACAAGAAAGGTAGTCATTAAACCAGTTTATGGTAGTTTTGCTAAGATAAAAGGTCTCCAGTATGTGGATCAACTGTTGGTGATTGACCATGTCGAAGGCTTTGGATAGGTCGAGGAAGAGCGCAGAGGATATTAATTTATTATTTTGATTGTGGTTAACTGAGTCAACAAAGGAAAGGAGAGCAGTAGTTGTGCTATGATGGGGGCGAAAGCCGTGCTGGGTGTGAGACAGGAGGTTGTTTCGAGTAAGGTGGTTAATGAGTTGCTTGTGAATGCAGCGTTCCATGATTTTGGCTAGGGGAGATAGTATAGCTATGGGTCTGTAGTTTGATGTGTCAGTGGAGGACCCACCTTTATGTAGAGGGATGATGTGGGAGATTTTCCAAATAGAGGGAATAGAAGCTTCAGAAATGGACCGTAAGGTAAGTACTAAGCTAACTGACCATTTTAAACCTAGTGAATTTTCCTTAGAGGTGAGAATCAAACCCTGTACCTTATGGTTGTGAGGTAAACACCTTAACCATTATGCCAACCCGAGTAGTGGACTAGACCACATATTTTGCCCCAGGAGGCATATGCAGGCATCATTTGCTGATTCAGATCCTCCTGAGTAGGCTCCTTCTTCATCCAGACCATTATTTAGTGTTGGGTCATTTGAATCATATTTGGGGGATTTGTGAGAGCTAACCAAACTGCAGAGCCATAGCAAGGATGGGTTGAAAATTACGGCTGCCCCATGGGCAGGCAAGTAGGGGCATGCACGACGCTATGGAAGAGGAACTGATTGTAAACACTTCTTGGAGGAACCAATCATTCTAAGCAACCACAGCTGTGACCATGGCTGCTTTAATTATAGTCAGTGCTTGGCCTGCTGTTTGTATGATTGACAGTGTGTTATGAGTTGCAAGTATGATTTCCAATACTTCATGCAGATTTGCAAATCAAGGCCTGATTGGCAACTCTTACAACAGTGTCAGTCACACCTGTGTAATACTGAGTAATAAGGTGTTATGTAGATACATAATAGCTCTCTGCTAAGAAAAAAAAAGATCTTTTTTTGGTTCTCTCAATTTTGGAGCCTTTTTGAGGAGTTGTATGCTAGATGGGGGAGGGGTTTGGCAGGTAAGCCAAAACCAAAGCTCTGTCAAACCGACTTCAGTTTAGCAGCACATTTGATTATTGTCATTGTCTGTGTGAAGTAATTCTGCGTTTCTTCCAGTCCTGTATGCTTGGTGGTATCCAGATATGGAACTATTCCAGTAATTATTTTTCTGTCTAGGCACTTCTGTCTCTTGAGATATGATGATGCACATCTATGGGTTTGAGAGAGCATGTTAATTTTATTTTGTAGGTTGGGGGAATGGGCTACTTGGGTCTTGTAATACAAATGTGTGTTAATGTACTTCGCAAACAGTTGAGGCATTGGGAATGAACGAAAGAGCTTCCAAGCTTTATGAGGTGTTTCCTTAAAGTGAAGGTATAGAAAGAGTGTGTAGCACTGGATTGTTGCAACTTGGCATTAATATTTAGAGCTATACATTAACAAAATGTGTGTGTGTGTGTGTGTGTGTATATGTATGTATGTGTGTGTGTATACATGATGTGTGCTTTATATACATTCTGTAAGGCAACGTGGATTTCAGCATGCTTTTTATTTTAAATAAATCATAACTGTGCATAAAGCATATCTTGGGCTGTTGAGATGAATGGTAACATCTTGCAATTTGTATCATAATGTTCCTGTCCGTACTGATTTCCTTCCAACATTTACTTTATTTTGTATTATTTTCCAGGTGTCAGTAAAATAGTTGAAGATAGTTGAAGAGCATCGCTTGCTTTTCAAACTTTTGCCTGTTAGTATTTTAGCTAGGAAGAGAGTTCCCTCAGTAGTGCGTTTCTTTATTCAAACTGCAAGGTGACAATTCTCACAGCCAAACTGCGAGATGACAGTCGTAGCTGTTATTACTACTCTTTTCCACATGACATTTTTCACTTTTTACATACTTATGTTGTCTTGTTGTTTAGATCATAGGTAGTGTGAACTGCATGTTATACGTATGAATCTGAATTTCTGACTTATGGTCCATTGTCGGATGTCACAACGTCGGGCATCCCTTGTGTTTTGTCAGTTTGATTATTTGAGAATTTGGAATAATCTACACACTTAAGTTGTATGTACCCCTTGAACTGGAACAAATCTGTTTGTACAACCTTGTACTTGGGTATGTTAGCATATTTGGCTTTGAATTGTACAGTATTTGTATTTGATTTTTGGACAGTACATTACACCATAAGACCTTTTTTTTTCCCTTTTAGTGTTCTACTTTATTATTGTACCCTCTCAAGTGTTTGTCTTCTTAACAGACTGTGTAAGCTATTATTTTGTCAGCTTTTTAGTTAAGTATAGTGCCAACTTATTTGGAACTTCAAATAAAAATAGAAATGCATTTATTTTCCTTAACGATTTTTCAGAGGTTAGACTCTCCTAGTTTCTTCTTCTTTCTGAGTCTATATCTGTACATCTATATCAGTACATCTCTCAAATTAGTTTTCATTTTCTTCTGTCATTGGTAATTTTGGAAGTAGTAGAATCTGCAGTTCTTCTTTCAGATATTCATGCTTGTCTGTGCTGTCTTTATCATATATGTTATATTTAGTCCTGTCCTGGCCCATCATGTGACTAGGTATCATGTGACTAGTCATGCTGTGGTATAGAAGTATAAGGCCCTGACTAGGGTCCACGGGAAAGATGGACATGCTTATCCGGGGGTGAATGTTTCTCACCTTAGATCCCTGCTGATGATTGGGTATGCATAAGGGGGTGTTATAAGTGAGAATAGGCAGGGGTTACTGGCTGAATCACCATGGAGGTGGGATGATTCTCCACCTGTCTACCCACGGACTACATACAAGTGTGCACAAAGGAAATGGAGAGCTTAGGGCTTAAGTTAAAAATAAACCTCAGCAGCAGCAGCAGTTAGGATTCCACATTGGAATGCCTAGAGCTCTTCACTGGCCCAAACATTGGTCAGAGTAAGTCTGGGGGTGGAATAAGAGAGCCTGATGTATTCAGTGATGAGGAGAGGCTCCATTGGCAGCTGATGGACTGCTGCAATGGTGAAAAAGATTATTTAAAAAAATGTTCTTCTGTAAAATGAAGTATACTGGTCCCTTTCATTGATTCCTTGTATAAAAACTACTGAATATGTTTCACAGGGGTTCATGGTCTGTTTCCACCTAAATGTCTTTACCATGCTAATATTTATAGCATGCCTACCATCTGTACATTGTTGGTTGGAGTTCCTCTTCTGTCTGGACATCTGTCTTCTGTGCATTTGAAAATGTCTAACATATGTGCATTAGTGCTGGGAATTCCTGTTCTCTCTGAACGTCTGTCTTCCATGCACCTTTAGATGTCTAACATCTGTACATTAGTACTGGGAGTTCCTGTTCTATGTGGACATCTTGTCTTCTGTGCATCTGTAAATGCCTAACATCTGTAAATGCTGCCGAGCGACAGGCAACAAGTCTTTTCTCTTGCATGATCAGATTTCTTATGTCACAGTACAGATTTCACAGTGTGCCATAAATTATTTAATTACTTTCTTAGTTATTTACTGGAGTAAAGGACAGTTCTCAGTGGACCTATTACAACTCCTACTGTTAAGTAAAATAATAGATCTTGCACAATAGAGTTTAAAAAGACTAATACATTTGTCATGGGATTGTATATACAATGTCTACAGTGGTCTGTGAAGAAATTTCACTCCAAGGATGTGGACATTTTTTGAGGGTATAGCTAAAGATAGTAAGAGAGACAAATGAGAAAGAGGGGGGAAATAGATGAAAGGAGGTTAGTAGAGGAGTGGATAGGGTGGATAGAAGAGGGTGTGTGAGAGAAAACAGTTGTGTGATGATTTGATTTGGTGTAAGATAGAAATAGCAGAAGGCTAGGTGGGCAAAGGGGGGATAACAGAAGAGCATTACGTACTAGAGTAACATTGCATTTAAAGTACATATGCTTTTAAAAAGTTTTAACAGTGTGCTTCATGCAGTAAAATGGTTCCTAGAGAAACATGGCAAGATCACAAAACAAGTGCTCTGAAAATTATGAGTTATAACGTATAGCAGTGTGTCAGAAGTAATAAAACAACATGCATCAGTTACCTTTAGAGAAGATAAACCTCTAAATGTTTTACCACAGAAATGTGCATGGTGAGGTGATATTGCCTCATTTGTCTCGAAAATGTTTATATAAACAACTTCAAACAGGAACAAATTTGTGTTCAGTCTGACTTAGAGTGGGGCATACTCTGACATATTTTTTTTTGAATGTTACATTAAGAATTCCAAGTGGTACAGAGCTGTAGTACCTCTTCTACAAGTTGCCATTCCTGGCCCGTACATTACATCTTTTGCTTTTCTTTAAACTTCACTGTTCCCATATGTGATTTATACATCCACTAAAACATCTGTCTTAGTTGATTAGGAACTGTTATTTTTGTCAGCTTTGAAGAGTAGACCCTGGCCTGGACATAACTTATTTCTTTCTTGGCCAGCCCTGTGGTATAGAGGGATGAAAAGCCTTGCTATGCTGCAGGTGACCAACATTCGATTTGTGTATTAGGTGCCTGTAGGACCTGGCCAGAGACAGTGGGAGTGAGCAGCCCCTGTCGGATCATCTGTCCTGGGGGAAGGTAGATGACTGTTTCTCGACACAAGGGTGACAGTGGATGCATTAGGTATTACCTGATTGAGATGAAGCCTGCTGAGTCCATACTGTGTCACAGTACACTTCACACTGGAAATCAGTGGGAATTCTGTGAGTAGAGGCAGTCTTACCCTAGAAAGAGAACAGTGGCAGAACCTGGCAGAGCCATGGAGGTAGGGAATCTTCCCAGGAGAAGAATGTTGGCTTTGCCCTAAAAGGACAAGCAGGCTGGCATACCCTGTACCACTTGACTCTCACCAGGGATCAGAGAGCTGATTGGTAGATGGATTGAAGGATTCTCTGCTAGTCCAGGAATACTTGGCTCCATTACCCTAGGAACGACTAGAGCATTTTGGTGCTGGTAGTGGAGCCATCTGTACTTCTGAACTGTACACATTTTTGCAGAACATCGTGATTTTGGCCTCATATTTTTTGTCAATTTTTCATAAAATCGTGTTTTTCTAGCAAATTAGTGGTAAATCTTTAAAGATTGAAGTTAGAAAGTAATGACAAACATTGGAGTTTCAGAATTCATATCCTTCAGAAAAGTCATGCTAATGGAAAACCTATTATTCTATCAACTTTCTGAGTTTGTAAGACCAATATTTAAAAATCGTCCCTATTTTGAGGCATTTGTCCCACTTTTATTTATGGATTTGTTCAGATTTCTTGCTCTAAGAGGTTGAGAAGTATGGAACCATCATTCAAGGTCCTTGGAGGAAGCAAAAAATAAATAAATAAAATAACCACAGAACAGATCAAAATCTGCTCATCTTTGCTAATAGAATCTTGCACCTGTTTGTTAGTTTTAACAGTTTCCACTAAACCTTCAGCCTAAAGGGGCTGACTCAGATTCATGAACTCTCTGAGATCAGCAAGTTTAGTAGGAGGAGGAGAAGTTTGGGAAGGGTGAACAGATTTGTGTTAGGACAGTACCTGTCTAAATGAGGTCATAAATCCTTTAAACTTATTATTTGTTTCTCCAAATTGGAGTAAACTCCAAAGACTGATCTATTGCTTGGACAGCACTTGGGGCATACTCTAGACTGTTGCTGGGATTACAGAGTTTGATACCCAAGGTGCTCGGCCAGTGAACCTGTGACAGAAAGTGGGCTTGATACATAATTTGCTATTTGTGAGGGGGTAAGTAAGCTTAGAAGTGAGAGCATACACACCCAGTGTGTAGTGTAAAGCTTTGCTTCCTTTGTGAGGATTCTTTCTCTCCTTAGTGAAATCGCTAAAGGAAGCCTTACTCTAAAGCAAAGGGCATTCAGAGTTTTGCTGTACTTTTCTTCATGACAAATAGGGCCCCAGGTATCTTTAGGGAGGAAGATGGCAGATACAGCTGTCTTTGCCTTTGGATACATTGTACTGGTAAAAGAACACCTTTGCAGTTGTACATCTGATCCCCACACCATTATCCCTTGATTATAAGGGAGGGATTTTAATTTATTCAAACTCTAGTCCACCACAGAAGTCTGGAAATGGGCATTATAGAAGAGATTAAGTGATTTGAAGCTTTTAAGGCATCTGATGAGTGGATTCTTTAACCATTTCTGCCTGATTTGGATTCCTTGAATAGAAGAACGAATATAACATTAAACTTGGTAATAAGGCTTTTATGGTTTAATTGAATATATGACTATGAAACTCTAACTTTTGGTGTTCCTCTAACTTATAGGGAAGTCCATGCAAGAGTGATAAAAGTTGGTTTGCTTGGCAGTGAAGGCCCCAACTTTTTACTTCAGGCTGTAAAAATGGCATCATCGATCCTTCATGACAGATTTGGAATAAATCAACACACAGCATCAGTCCCTTATGAGAGTCATTTTCCCTTTATAGGATGAGCAAGGGACGTTGGACTCTTCAGTTTGTAACACATCTCTCAAGTGTGGCGCGGTCATAAAGTGGATCCCAATTCTGTCCCATTTCTAGAATTTTCTCGAAGTTCTCAAATTCTTGACTATGAAAGAATCTTAGGGAAAAGGGGTAAGCTTTGACCTTTTATGCCCACTAGCCCCTCCCATCTTTGTGACAGTCATATGCTTCAGGAATTTGAGGATAAGTAACTTTAGTACTGTCAGACAATCCTGTACCAGAAAGTGGAAGCATGTGCTTTAAGGGCGCTAGATGAATAAGAGAAGCCAGCATTGGGGGGAGCATTAATGTGCGAGTAAAATGGTGACAATCGCAGACACTTTATACCAGATCTCAGACTGTCTTTGTATGAGAAAAGAATGCTGCCTGAAGACTTGCGGTTACATGCTAATGAACATCCAGAGCAGAAAATAGAAGTTTACAAGCAACAACAATTTGTATATTTTAAGATTTTTTTATTCTACGCTACTTTGTAAAAGGTGCCGTGTTTAAGTTTGGGTCAGAACCTAAACAGTAGGTTGTTAGGGAAGTGCATGTCTTGTAACCTGTGATAATGGTCACTGATGGAAAGCTGGAGGAGGAGTGTGGCTTTTCGTGCATTCACTGCAACATTTAAAAACTAAGCAAAAGGCTATGCACTGCAGACTGCCTTGATAAGACTTTGGAGAATCAGAGCATATTCACACTGGTGTAACCAGATTATAAAATGCTGCTGTATTGCTTTATGCTTTTTGCTTATCGTTTGACTTGTAAACATGCAACACTTTCTAGTATTCATAAACCTGCCTTCTTGACATACAAGTATGTTGCTTGATTGCAGGGTGTGACTGAACTGAATGCTTTGTAAAATGGCACACTGTTGACTAGATGGCCTCTTCATTGCACACTTTAGCCCCTCAGTTTGTCACTGATGTATGCTCCATAGTTCCAGGAGGTATTTTAGACATATTTTTAAAAGCTGCTGTGCTCCGTAAGGGAGACCATCTGTGGGTGGTGAGTTTGAATAAACCCTTTCCCCTTTTTCTTAAGCTGAGCTGCTGCTGTCCCTGTGCCTCAAAAGTACCTTACTGAATGTCTGCACTTGACCTTCAGATGAAGACCGCTCGTGCAGTCAGTTGTCTTCATTTAAACAGCTTCTAATTAACTGGTAGTACTTCAGTTTCTGTTCCTACAGATCTGCTTTGTTTTCAGTTCTTATTGCTTGAGGTGACTCTTGTGTTCATATGATACACTTGCTGTGATTTTTTTTCTGTTCAGTGTCATATATTGCAGGTCATACTCTGGGAAGACCAAAGTGAAGGCCAGCAAATGGATTTTATTGTGACTAAGGTTGTAACTCAGTTTTTCTAACTAAAAGCTGGCAAACACTTTATTGTATTACTCAGTCTCTATGGAGATAATTTCAGTGAATAGACATAGATGTAGCAGCATAGCTTGATGCAAAACGGTATTAACCTTGCAAAAAATACACTGGATCGTACACTGCTAAAATTATTAAAAACAGTGCTGTCATTAAAAGAAATGTGACATGAATGGTGTTAATAGCTATTTGAAGGGATTAAAAGTTGCAACTTAAAAGCTGGAATCTTAAAAGATTTGTTTTACAGAGCTGGTTGATATTCAGGTTCTTACACCAGAACTAAAGCAAATATAGTTTAGATGTTAAAAGGGATACAATGTTCTTCTTTCATTGCTTTCTGAATCTGTTTTTTTTTTTTTTTTGCCATCTGTTCTCCATTTTGAGAGCAGGAACATTTCCATTTAAGCTTTATTTTACTTTGCTTAGTAAGCTGATTTGCACTGTATAAGATGTGCGACATCACAGAAGTCAAGGTGACTGGAAAGAACAATTATATTACTGCGAAGCAGCAAAGGAAGTCGTTTTACAGATATGAGGAAATTAATGCACAGAGGTAAAGAAGGTACTGCAGAGTGTGCAAGAGTGAAGTGACTATGTTCCAGCATCTGAATATTTTTATAATAGTACTGTCAGCTGCTATTTCTGTCTTACTATCTCTCCATTGCAGGAGCTCCCCATGAAAAGTGTGAGCTTCTACTTGCGTCCCTATTTGTGCTTTTGTTCAAACGTTAGTTGCCCCCAGTACTAATGGGAGCTGAATATGTATATTATAGATATGTTTTCATAGGTCAGTCTTGACAAGTTACTGAGTAACGTGGTGTTTTTGTAAGCATCTCTCCTGACTACGGCAGTTTATTATGAGTAATTATTCTGCTTGCCTGTTCTGGTCAGGTTATACATTATTGCAGTAAGTAAGGACACATATTAGTGCAATTCAAAATTTGTGACACTCCTTAAAATTCTAGATTACCAGCATGTAGTTTTACACAGTTAAATATTTCACCTTGTATCCCCCGCACCAAACCTTTAAAAGACTTGGAGCTTGGTTTATATTCCATTGCATTCAATTCAGCAATACAAGTCACAGTACAACATTAATGTGCCATCTTTGGGTTGTCAGTTTGACTTGATTTATCCTAAACTATGTATGTAAATGACCATAAGGACATTTACTTTGGCTTAATTTTGGATATTGCAGATGTTCAGCATACTGATCGATGTTGTGGTAGCGTTAGGTATATAGGTTATATCCTGCCAAGGATGTTACAGCTATCCAGCTTATATAGTTTCAGGGCACCAACCATATGCCCCCAGTTTGCCTGGCATCTTGAGCTGAGATGAATAATAGACAAGTTCGGACACCAAGCCCTCCAAAACATAACTGTCGCCAAAGAGTACGCTCCTCTGAAGCTTTCAAGGATCAGTCGGGTTGTACTGTTCCTTTGCTGGGCAGATAAGTTCCTTTTAGGGGAAAAAAACTTCCACTTAATAATTTTGTTTATTACACACACACACACACACACACACACACATCGGTTCGTAGGAGGTTAGTAGGCTAATAGCCCTAAGGCCTTTACTAGCCTAGCTGTGTAAAAAAAAAGCATATACCCTAATTGTCCATATTTAGATGGTCATTGTTAGCAGTGCAATGCTATGTACAACATTGACTACTCCTGTCCATGAGGGACATAGATTCCACCCCTGAGGTAAATTTATGGTTACCCATCTAGTTGTCAAGGTTACGCTTAAGTAGAATAATTGAGGAGCTCTGCTTCACGTGAAGTGGGAGCTTGTTCCATAGGAGTGGCAATCTCAGCGAGATACATTTGTCTCTCCAACATGTTTTGTTAATGTCACAGGCTACATTGAGATCCCTGGAGCTTGTGACTCTTGTCCCATTTCATTTGCGGATGTGCAGCATTTCCATTAGGGTAGAGTCTGAGACTGCTCTGTAGGCCAGGCAAAGGTTGCCTTCCAGCTGCCTGTATGATAGAGTCCAGTGACAGGGATTTCAGTCTTTTCATAAAAGTCATGTTTTGGAGGCGCTGGATTCTCTTGTTTAGAAATCTGTGTGCTCTCTCCAGTTGCTGCAGGTGGCTGATGATATACATACAGAAGGGAGAATTGTACTCAATTAGTGGTTTGATAAGGGTCTAGTACAGTGGGGTTGTGATGTCTTTAGTCTTGGATGCGATGCCCTTATTTATGAGATGTGCAGTGTAGAAGGCTTTCCTTACTACTATGGACACATGGTGATCGAAGTTTAGATTGCTCTCAAACTGTGTCTTGCACCACTGGGTTTGAGATTAGAAGGGTGCTATCTATATCATAATTAGTAGGGGCTGCTCCTTTGCCAAAGGGAGCAATGAGGCATTTTTTGTGTTTAGTTTCTGTGACTTTAGCACCAATCACTTGTCTGTATCTACCCCTTCTGTAATATATTTACATTGTTGGGGGACTCAGTGATTGTGCCCAGGTTGCAGTCATCTGCAAATTTGATAAGCCATAGGCCATCTACTTTTGCGTGGACCTCAGAGAATTAGATTCCAAACATTAGTGGGCCCAGCATAGATCCTTGTGGTATCCCACTGGTAACTGGTCTACTGGTGGAGGTGGACTCCCCTACTTTGACAGTGTGTATTCTGTTGGTGAGCCTGTTGGCTACCCATCTAGTGATGTGTGGGTTAATCCCCAGCTGGGAGAGTTTCTCAATGATCCCTGAATGGGAGATTGTGTCAAAAGCCTTGGATAAATCAAGATAGGTAGTATGTACTGCTTTGCCCTCATCCAGGGCTTTGGTGCCATTCTCAAAGAAGTCCAGCAGGTTTAATGAGCAAGCTATACCTTTGATGAAACCAAACTGGGTTGTTTCAAGAGTTTGAAGGTCGCCTGTGTCCTTTTTGATAATGTCAATGATGATTCTTTCCATGGCCTTGCAGATAAGGCTGGTTAGGCTTATGGGTTGATAGCTTCCTTGGTCAGTTGATGGACCCCCTTTGTGCAAGAGGATTACTGCTGCTATTCTTCACTCTGCCAGAAAAAAGCCAGTGCTCAGGCTGTGGTTAAAGAGAACACCAAGTGGTTCCACTAGATATTCTTTTAGCTTACTTAGTAAAAAACCTAAGGTGTTATCTGGTCCCATAGAGGCTGTGTTTTTGGCCTTGGAGACTGCTTCTGTGACCTGCTCTTTGGAGATACTTGATAGAGGACTGGTGTTAGGAATGCTGAGGTGTAGCTGGTGGGGACGGGGGATGAAGTTAATGGCAAATCTGTCAGCTAGCAGGTCGGCAATTTCCTCAGGTTCAATGTGAGTGGTACCGTCCACTATAAGTTCGGCACACAGCTGAGCATTCCCTATTAGGTTTTGGACGTAGCTAAAGAATGATGTATAGTTGTCTTCAGCTAGAGATAAGCTAATTTAGTCTCATAACTAACCTTAGAGAACTTTACAAGATATCTGATTTGCTTATTAAAGCTGTGGAGGGTATTCCTCTGTTGAATAAGTTCCCTCTTGTTCTTAGATATCAGTTTCTTTCTTTTGTTATATAACTTATTTATACTTAAAGTCTACCAGGGTGGCTTGTTTTTTTGGGAGGACCTGGTTTTAGTTCTGTCAGGTACATCTGAGTCTATACATTTGTTTAAGTGGCTATAACAGGCATGTGTATACTCTACTGCATAAGAGTTACTGTTGACCGTGTTAGTAGGGGCTTTGAAACTTTTTATACCATTGCTTAGTAGGCTATAGTTTGCTTTGGAGAAATTTTTCAGTTTTTTGCTCCTGTGGTGGTGCCATCTCTGACCTTTACTTTAAATGGGACTGATTTGTTGTCTGACTTTACCAGGGAGAACAACACACAGGGGGTAGTGCATTGATCCTCCATGTTAGTAAGCACTAGGTCTAGGACATTTGACCCCCTTGTGGGGGTGCAGGCCAACTGTTCCAGGGTATTTGAATTAACAAAATACAGGAACCTCAGAGTGATCATGTTTGTGCTTGTGTAAGTCGCCTAGTTGATGGAAGGATAAGTGAAATCTCCCATGACCAAGGTGTTTGGCTGTGTACCGAGTGACTCTAGCACATCCAGGTAGACAGTGTGCTTCTCCTGGTTCATTGTTGGGGACCTATAGGTAGCAATGATGTGGTAAGAGTATTTTCCTATAGTTATTTGGACTTGGAGTAACTCAATAGTGTCTGTTTTACCAGTTTCAAGGTGTACTTGTATTTAATGAAGATGGATGCACCTCCACCTTTGGTTCATTCAATCTTGTTTTGTGGTCTGAAGATGTAAAAGGCATTGTAGCCTAGTATGGCCTGGGTGCTGTTTGTGGCTTTAAACCAAGTGAAAGTGACTGCACAGATATCAGCATCTTCCAAGGTGAGAGTGTTTCCAGGGAATGCAGTTTACTGTTTAGGCTCCTAGCATTAAGCATCATGACCTTGAGATTGTCTCTAGTGGACTTTGTTCTTTTGACATTGCCTTAAAAAGGCACTATGGGAGAGGTAAGCATCTTTGCCAGTATCTGAAAGTCTTGAGGAGAAGGTGAAGGCCATCTTTGACAAAGCAGTGTGGTCTGTCAAACATGTCTTCTTTCCAGGCTGTCCGAGACTGGATCCCCCTGGAATGGCACCAGAAGTTAAGCCAGTTATTGTAATTAATATTTTTTTTGTTTGTATTGTGCCATCATCCTGGATGAAGGTAGAATGCTGCTTAGGGCTAGGGACATACCTGCCTAGGACACACAATCTGAGAGTTCAGTCATGACTCTTCATATAGTCCAGAGGGGTACATGTCAAGTCATTCACTCCATGTACTATGACAGTTGTAGTGGTAATTGTTGCTGAGTGACTTGAGTGCATGCGTGATTTGATGAATCCTGGCACTTGTTAGGCAGCTGACTGTGACCTTCTCCTTGTCCAACCTGGTGGGGGGACATCTGTGTGTCTCACTGTTGAGTTGCCTATGACTAGGACATTAGGTTTTGAGGTTTTTTACTTTAGGGGCTTAATTGCTGAGACACTGATGTGTGTTATGTGTACTGGTGGATTTTGTTCTTGTACCAGTATGTGTGGGTTGTTTACACTTGGGAGTTCTCTGGTCTCTTGGTAAACTCTTAGTGAGTACCTCCGCGTATGTGGATTTAGGTGTCTTGACATTATCTTGTGCGAGTGGAAAGATGTGTGTGCTGACAACCGGATGTCTTGTTTATTGTTACAGGAGAGGACTGATTCTACTTTCTTGGTATAGTTACATCTTTCACATACTGTATTTGTTTGCTTTGGGAACATTGTCAGTATACATAAGGCAATTGCTACATTGCTTCAGGTTGCCTATGTCAATCAGGCTGGCTGGAGAAATGTTGGGAAGCTGTCCATAGTAGCAGGTAATTCATTAAGTACTAATTAGTGAGAGGGCAAATTAGATCAGCTATTGCTCTGGGATTAACAAGGGGGCATACTCTATAGAAGATCAGGGATGAAGAGTGGGGTGTCGCTGCTCAGTGCTCAGCTGAGTTGCCTGCACTGCAGAATTGTGCAGCTGCGTTACCTGCAGAACAGCAGGGAACCTGGGAGGGTTTCCACTGACTGGTGTTTAGGGAAAAAATAGTTTCTCGGCTGGCGTGCGGGGAGTGCCTTCTGTGTGGAGTCTGCATTTCCTCCCCGCGGTTGGGTGGGCGTTCAAAAGGCATGCGTAAATGGGCGTGCCTTCGTTGAAGGTTGAACGTCGAGCTGGCACCTCGGCATTCGTGAAAATCTACTGCCAATCATTAGCGGACTGGAGTTCCGCTGTGGCGACTCCTAACCAGGAAAAGCCGAAAGACAACAACAGCTGTCGATTTTTACTTTAGCAGACAGAATTTACAGAAATTTCAGTTTAATGATATGTGTGTGTGTGTGTGTGTGTGTGTGTGTGTGTGTGTGTGTGTGTGTGTGTGTGTGTGTGTATGTATGTATATATATATATATATATATATATATATATATATATGCCGCGGTGGTGGTATGGCGGTAGCATTGTTACCTCACAGCAAGAGGTTCTCCCGTTCGATTCTCGGCTTGGCTTGGGAGTGCCTTCTGTGTGGAGTCTGCACGTCCGAAAGACATGCGTGCATAAATGGGCATGCTTTCCTTGAAGGTTGGGCTTCGAGCTGGCACCTTGGCATTTTGTAAAAATCTACTGCCAGTCATTAGCGGACCGGCGTTCCGCTATGGCGACCCCTTACCGGGAAAATGCCGAAAGACAAACAGTATATATATATATATATATATATATATATATATATATAAAAGTTATAAGGATTCTGAAGTGGAACTATTATATATATAGTTCCACTTCAGAATCCTTATCACTTTTAATTATATATATATATATATATATATATATATATATATAGTGATAAGGATTCTGAAGTGGAACTATATATATATATATATATATATATATATATATATATATATATCGTTCCACTTCAGAATCCTGAAATATCACAGTCCTGAATTTCAGAAAACTTCATAATCTGGAAGCTCAAAATCCTGAATCCCAAAAGACTAAAAACACACAGGATACATATACTGACTATAGAAAACACAAACTAGATGACATTCCACCAAATACAAGCAGGGGGAAAGCCCCCCTGCACCCCCCACACCCCCTGCTACTTAAATATATCAACTCCAAGATTGCACTTCACTACATTATCATGAGTTAAGTTGTAGTATAGCAAGTTAAAAGGGAATGCTACTAAGGTTACAACAAGCAGTCATGAACGCATGTGATGGTATGTTTGCCATTTTTGTCTGTGGAGTGCAATCTTGGAGTTTATATATTTAATTACCAGGGGGTATAGGGGGGTGCATGGGGGCTTGCCCCCCTGCCCATACTTGTAAAGTGATACTTTGTCTTGTATGTGTTTGTCTGTGTCCTTGTACTGGAATATTGTCATTCTTTCTGTCCTGTATATTTTCAGTATTTTGTGATTCAGGATTTTGAGTTTTCAAGATTTTGGGTTCCTTATTATGAAGTTCAGGATTGTGATGTGAAACCATATATATATATATATATATATATATATATATATATATATATGTATATAGCGATATATATATATATATATATATATATATATATATATATATATATATATGTATATATAGATGTATGTATATGTGTGTACATGTAAATTGTATATAATACACATACACACATGTATATATAAATACATATAGTCAAAACCAGCCGTATAAGGGAATCTAGTCCAGTACTAGACGTGTTTACTTTGAAATGCACACTTAGTAACAAGTTAGTGTCAGCATTCAACTTGTGTCTTTGTAATGTGAGGGGAATGCAGAAACTCTATTGGAAACCAATATTAACAGAAGAATTTGCAAATTCCACACATATGGCACTCTAATTCAGTCGTGTATAATATTAGTTCACATACAGTTTAATTTTTGTGATTGTGTCCCATCTTACTGTTGTGGAAAGTTAACAGTACTTATAGCCTTAATCCAACAGTAGTGATTTTATGTTGACAAGGAAAAAGAATCCATGCCCCATTGACTTTACGCATGTTGGAGAAAAAGCTGTCTGGCTACCGAATAGGCATGTGCCACCTGTGGATGTGGCCTTGTCCGAAACATTGTCAAATGTAAGTCCTTGTGTAGCCTAGAAAGGCAGTTTGAGACTGTGGTCAAGTGTTTTTTTTTTCTTAATGTGACGGTTTTACAGTGAAGAAATGTGTTATTTATTTATATTCTTGAGTGAAAGCAATTACTGTCCGTATTTGATTTTTAAAAGATTTCCATAACACCTACCTGTTGCCACCATTTGGGGTAGATGTTCTTTCAGTATAAGGCCATTAGAAAAGTTGCAAAGTTGGAATAGTGAAAGTGCCTGAAGCTGAGTGCCACAGATAGCAATGCAGGTTATAATGCAGCTGCATATGTTTAGATATGCAGTGTGGTTCTTCATTAAAACAAGGAGTATGATGTAGCTAAACTGGTTGACAGGGAATTCTTCATCCCTGAAGAATATCAAAGCATGGCTATCAAATCCCAGTTTACTAATGTACAGATGGGGAATGAGTCATATAATGCAGAGAGTAGGGGAAGGAGGGTGAGTGACATGCTACTAATAAAAATATGTGGTAAACAAGACATTATTACAAAATATTAAATGCAGCTTAGTGGACTAAAGAGCTGTTAACAAGCTGTTTCCTGTGGTACAAGGTTTGATTCCCTCATCCCCCATTGCCTAACTGTGCGACTCTGAGCAAGTCTCTTAACCAAGCACTGCTCCCAGGCTAAGTCTGAAAAAGGCCCATGGAGATCAGCGTTCTACCCTGGAAAACACAAATAGTGTTGTCCTGGGCATTCTCTGTCTGCAGTTTCCACTGTTCAGTCAATATAACCTGCAGTGTTGGAGACCAGAAACAGATGTAGAAGAGATTGTATTTACTTGTTTTATTGCTATGTAAACTTGCAGTTCAGAAAGGAGACAGTAATGTATTAAATGCCTTGGAGAGGTAAAGTGGCATTGGTCAGTAGTACAGTTAGTTGGGCACTCTGTGGGCTAGACAAGGCAGCTGAATACAGAGCTGTATGCTCTTTTGTTGTAGGAGGTAATCGGAGATCCACTAGGCAAGTCAGAGCTGTGTACCCAGCGGCCTCCTTTACAACTGCATCAGAAAAATATATTCAAGTTTGAAAAAAAAATGTATTTGGAGCACCTGCAGTGAATACATTTCTTCTTGAATGAGATTTGAGTTTCATGAGCTGTGATATCTTTTTTATTCATATTCTTCTCTCTTCATCTTTTCCTTATTATGTCTGAAAATGCTGCATAAACTTCAGCAGCTCTTCAATTTCCTTTTCTTCCATACAGATTTATTTCTCCATTTGTTATATGAGTGAGGCATTTTTTCTTAAAGCTTCTACTATTATTTTCATTCTGTTGCATAGTTTTAGAGGGTTCCCTGTCCAGTAGATTAAATGCTTGTTTGTACAGCACCCCTCTCCTGAGATTTTGAATGGAGGATAATTTAAAACTCAGTAAAACATGTAGCAGTCACAATGCATGGCACTGCAGACTTTCATTTGCCAAGATGTGAAGCAAATAAAGTTCAATAAAAATGGCTGTCATATACGGACTGTAACGTGAACCTGTTCATATATATAATAAAAGTTAATTTAATTAATTTTGCCTCTTAATTTAAAAGGTATCTCTGGCAAAACTTTCTTTGGAACTTCCCCAGTAGCACCAAAGTGATAAACCACAAATACAGAATTATTGTCTTTGCTCTAGAAACCTCTGCAGGAGCATGAAAGATGAAAAATGAGTAGATTGACAAAAACCCGGAAACCATAAAAGCCAATTAATCTAAGCCAAATTAGAGGCATTTAGGTCGGCACTCTTATTCTGAACAATGTACTTCATGTTAATATCAATAATAATTGAAGTTACCCATGGACAGGCATATTACTGTTGACAGTGGTGGCTGCAGAAAGCAGTCAAATGGGCAAGCCTAACCCGAGTGGGAGAGATCTGTGCTATGGCTGAATCATCTTTATGCAGATTCGTCAGCAGTCTTAATGTGGTCATAGAGTCTGTAGATGTTGACTAGTCTTTCTGCAGTAATCCTCCATTTCTAGATTCGTGGCCAGATATCTAGTCTCAGAACATGATTTCATTTCAAATGAAAGCCAAATGTGTTTGTAAAGCACAAATGGTCGATGGACATAGAGTAGGTCAGTAGTGTGCCGATGTTGAGCTTTTCCCTAGAAACTGTACATACTGGCTGACACCCACAGAATTTACTAAAGAACTAAAGTAGATTGTGAGCCCTTTTTTCTGTATTACACACTTTAGAAGAGTTTAGAGTTTCCAGTTAGCTTTCTGTGTGTCATTGGGAGGTGGGAAGAAATGCTGGGTGTGTTTAAAAGCCTTTTTTAATTTTGGGAGTTACTGAAGAGTATTTGCATAAGGAGAAATGAATAGAGAGGAGTAAAATAATAAAATCAGATAGAGCAAGAAAGTTACAGTGGTTTGAAGAAAGTATTATAGGTAAATGTAATGTTATAATCATTGTCTTCCTCGTATCCATCTCAGGGTTAATTAAAAGGAAGAAAAAATTGGCTTGTGTAAAAGTAGGTAAAAGGGACAGTGGCAGAAATATTTACATTGTTTTTTATTTTAATTTAATTACCCTTTGTTGACTGAGCTAGTCACACTAGACTAATGGTCTTTCTTCAGTGGAGACCAAAAGTGGTATTCATACTGATGAGGGGAAATATGGCCAGATTAGAGAGGCACTTCACATACTGTTTTTTGTAAGTGCCGTCATATCTTTTACATCCACCTCAGCTACCATCAGTTGTTCTTATTTTGGCTTTTCCCGGTTAGGGGTCACCACAGCGGAACTCCAGTCCGCTAATGATTGGCAGCAGATTTTTTACGGGTGCCGAGGTGCCAGATCGACGCCCAACCTTCACTGAAGTCACGCCCATTCTACGCATGTCTTTCGAACGCCACTAGACTGCAGGGAGGACATGCAGACTCCACACATAAAGCGCTACAGCCGAGATTCGAATGGGAGAACCTCTTGCTGTGAGGCAACAATGCTGCCGCTGCACCACCGCGGCTCAAATAAAAAAGGTTAATATGATATGGAAAATATAAATGTAATGTATAATGTAAATAAATAAAAAAGGTTAATATGATATGTTTTCTTTTCTAATAATGTGTGTTTGCCTGCCCTGTGTCTTAAGTGATAGTTTAATAAAGGTGTTTAAAAAAAATTAGTACAGATCTGCTAAACCACCTCTCTATTCAGGTCAAATATTTCAGGTCACTTGTAACCTACATAACAAACACGTACAAACAAGCAATACATACACAAAGCACAGGTACATAAAACAAAACCAAGGTAAATAGCAACTAAATGAAAATTGTATAGTGTATTTATACAAAGAAAGGTCACAATGACTGGCTTAAACTACACAAGATAAAGCACTGCTTTTAAACACTGTACTTACAACACACGCTCCTGATTACACATCAGCAGTATAATATTCATCACAAAAAGTAACAACCTGAAAGCATACTGCATAGAAAATTCTCTGTATTATGTTTACGTTATATGTAAACAGTAAAAAAAGGCATCACATGCACCTTTTTCACTGCACAATCTGAAATGAAAACAGACTTACAAAATGCAAGTATTCATATTACTGTGACTTCCTGCAGTACAGGATGTATCGTTTTATGTCAAAATAATACATAGTATGCACTAAATACTGCAATGAACAGTAATAATCCATGTTATGCAAGGCAACATTTAAGAAGCCAGAATGCATGATGTCTGTCATTCTGAATTGTGGCTGTAAATAGGGTCAATAGACTAGACTACCTAACTAGAAAACAAAACTGTAAACTAACTGGTGTTACCACATGACAAGCAAAAGCCACTGGACTGTGATGTGACATTTATAGATTCTCTAAACAAACTAAAAATTACATGTTTTCCTGAACTTTGGAAAAACATGTCCACAGTTCTTATATTTAGCACAGGAAATTCTGTTTTCAGCTGACTCTAATCCATACCTGGATTAAAGCATTAAAAAAAAAGCACCAAAACTCTATGTGGCATTAACGAATTCCCAATATCAGTTTTACTTTTTCATCACACAATCTTGCTAATTAAAGAAAATCTGTACATCTAAGTCATTAGGTCTAACTTATATACAGAATATCAGTGAAAACCCAACAATATATTCACCAGAGACAATGTTTCAAAATGTACTACAGCAGCCATTAACAAAAACTGCAGAGATAAAGTGGTGCAAAACGCCAGCGAACTGTAACACTGCACCACTGCACTGTGGCTTGTCCGTAACAGCACCTGAGAAATGAATGGCACAGCTAGAAATGGTAAGTTCTACCAGTCAGTCATGATCAGGCCTCCTCATGGAGTTCAAGCTATTATTCCATCAGCAACAATTAATGGCCTGTCAGAGGGTGACAGCACACTGAAGTCTGGACTCAAGAATACAGGTAAGGCTGCAAGGAGACGATCCAGACATCTTGAAGAATCCAGCAGTTAGCCAATGCAAAATATATTTACAGTAAAGTTAAAGTAAAAAATACAACCAGCAGTAGTGTATAGTTTGCTTTTCAAATAGGCTTCCATTAAACTGTTCTTCACATTCCTTAGCAGTCATCTACTGTCCACTGCAATGGCCAAAGTTTTACTAATTTTACTGTCAAACCCCATAAATGCAACCTGAACAAAAAAGAAAATTCAATATGGAAGAATTTCACAAAAATGTGTCAGATTGGTAATGTACCACCATCTCTACAGTAAAAACCAGTGTGTGTATCAGGAGAACACTGTGCATCAGTGATGAGTTTAATACTGGGATATTACTACAACTTCTGATCGGTGGAAGAACAAACCATTCCTAGCTACAAAAGGGGAGGCATTAGGAGAAAATCAAACAAGGCTTAATTCTCAGAAATACACTAAAAATCAATAAATCTGCTAACCTGATTTTAGAGAAAGGAAAATGACTGCACTGAGGCCCAAAGAAGACCGTCTTAAAGAGTGTCTTTAATACATAATCTTAACAGAAGTCAGCTTTCACTGCACCACTACTTCGCAATTTACTAAGGGGCCTAAAATATATTTTAAAGATATTTACATTCAGTATCTATTACTTATATATTCTGACCACTGAATTCAAAACAATAGTTCTCATTTATTTACACTACATGAAATGCACCCCTTGTCTTTGCTATGGACCTGCTCAGTACTATTAAAGTATATATTTTCAGGAGTGTAATGGACGGACACTTTTAATGTTAATACAGTACGAATGGGTTTAGGTTTTGTGAGTAGCCTGCTATGTAATCTTATCTGCAACGCTGACTGCATTTGAAGTATGCTCCTTACTAGTTGCAGTTTGACAGAGCTGTCTGATGTTAAGACAGGCTCCTTGGTCTTCTGATTTTATTTAGTGAAAGAGTTGTTATACCCATCACATTTTTCTCACCAACTTAGCTAGATTTTTCTAAGCTGCACAGCCTATAGTTTTACTCATTAACTGTTATTTGCTATAGTTATATCTCTCTGTTTTAATATAAATTATATCCCAGTCACTGCTGTCACTCCTGAGTGCCTCCCACCCCTAACAACACATAACCACAGTTGTGTGATTTATATGAAAAAGTTCATGTCTCTGCATCACAGTGTTGCCACAAAGTAGTCTAACAGACTTATAACTAAGCTTTACAAAGTGGAACCGCCATATGCTTGGAAGTTTATATTCTCCAACACAGACATGCAGCTGAGAGGCATTTTGCTTTGCTTTTTAGTTTATTCTATGGCTCCAATAACTGTCCTTTCTCACTATGTGCAGCTCTTCTTTGGTCTTGTGAGGGATGCACTACTGCATTTCTTCATTATAGTTACTATGCAATGTCTAGTTGATCAGATACTGAAGACCTCTGTGCAGACATGATCTCCAAAGGGCTGTTTTTGTTTGCTATCTCTAAGTACTGGGGCACTTTGAAATGCTCTAAGTGCACTGCAGGGCCCTAAGCTTCATCTTCCCCTTTCCCCAGATCTCCCTTGCACTGCAACACCTTTAAGATGCTAGTTGAACCCTCTTTCACAAAGGCGAGGCAATCAACTCATTTAGAAATACTTTCCCTACAATCTTATCCAACATCACCAAATTAAACATTTTAATGACTGAACGGGAAAATAATACAGTGTTATCAATAAGTCAGCCCTTTCTTGTACTTGGCTATTTGCACTGCCTCACACCCACCACATTTACCTTTTTTCCATAGCCACTGCCTGCCATACCAATTTGAGGCATTAAGCCCAATAATGAACAGTAGTACGGTCCATGCTCTCATAATACCTCATATTTCCACGGTGGTAATTTAAGTCAGGTGTATTTGTTGTCCGGTCATAATGAAACCTACTTGAATGAAATCACTTTGTTTTTCAATAGGCACAATACCTGGTCTCAAATAACTTATTCTTTAAGTGTTTCTTCTTGTTGGGGATAGTCACAATAACCCATGCCCACTGGTTATCTTCTTACAAGCATATGTTCATCACCTGCTTAGGTTCCTGTAAAGACCAATTGTAATCAGCTTATACTGCTAGGTACATGAAAAAAAAATCCAGACAGTATTGCTGTATAAACACTGTGGTTAAAAAGAAAATCAGACCCCTGAAATTGAAATTCTTTGTCATTTATTTTCAAAGCCTAAGGCCCATAATTAAACTGGTGAAGGATGATAGACTTCTGTAGGCCTTGGAGTTTGATAAGCAATGCCATAAATCACAATCTAACTAGATCACTTGTAGTTGTTTAACTGGACTGCAATCCCCCACCAAATTCAGTAATAATTAATGACCTACTGAAAGAAAACAATCTCACTAAAAGAAACTTTACTATATTTATATAAAAGGACTTTAATCAGCAGTGGAAATTCAAACACCAAAAACCTGTATGAATACATGTAAGACCACCACCGTCCAATTCAAATAATGAACAGCCCTACTAAACCAAACCTCCACACCAGTACATACTGTCCTTTACATACAATTCTTAGCCATACATCTGTAGGTTCACTACTCAAGCAATACACTTCTCATTCTTCAGGGATCATTGGTGTCTCAACCTTATTTTCAGCCAAAGATAAAAATATTCCTAAGGGCTTTCAAACAACATTATTCAATTCTTTTCTGTGACCTATCACATAAAGATTATGGTTATGTGACAGTGTAACTCAAGGACAGCCCTTTATTTCATGCTAAACATCTTTCCTCTGCAAAAGGCCAAGTGCCTTCCCTTAGTCACTAAGCCAGTGTCACATCTAAATGATGTGGAATGTGGTAAAAAGGTAAAAGTTGCTGAACATGTTAGAAAGCATAGGCTAGGCTGGATCTAGTACCACTTAAAGAGACGCATCTAAATGAGGCACAACATTTAAAATTAGTGAAAACTGGGTACAGCAAAGTTTATTTCCCTCCCAGAAAAGATATTAAAAAGCTTAGGGAAATAAGAAGTAATCACATTTAGTGAGGGAATGTTGATAATGGTGGGAGACTGACATATGGTAAATAACATTGTAAATCTAGTTCCTAAACTGCATAGATTAACAGCTGTAAAGAGATTCTTAACCGAGTATAGCAAAAATGTCTGGGTTAAAATATGTAGCTACTTAGGATCGGCATGCACCTATGTAATTTACGTATTTACCAAAATGTCCCAGCCAAAGGGTAAAAAGGTCATACAGACAAAACCATCCAGTAAAAACTGGAAGCAAACCCCAGCCAAACTGGAGTCTTCACTGTGGTGGAGGCGCATGGGATATATGTATATGACCTCTTTAGGGCTTGCAGTGTTTCAGCTTCACGACTTTTACTTTTTAAGTCTTTATTGGTACATTAAGGCCAGGAAAGTCAAAATGCATGTACAGAGTGGTAGAATATGAAGTATTCCTGCTAGAATTTCTGACCATGATGTACTAGTGGTGAAGAGTTACCATAGAAAACCAGTGCTACTTTACAGTGCTTTTACTGGAGACAGACAGAACTGGGTAATATAAATGCAAAACAAATGCTTAATATTGTGATGTTGGGTGTGAGGTAGATTCATGGTGGGTGCTACAAAAGCAAAAGGGAGAAGTAATGCCGAACTATGAGAGAGAAGTTAGGAAGAATGAAAGATTTCAAGAAAAAGAGTGTTGTGTGTTTAGGGGGAAGCAGGAGGAAGGTCAGCAGGTGTGTGACCTAGAAGAATCGAAAAAGGAAATGAGGAAATAATCAGAAGATAAACTTTTTTTAAGAAAACTGCTGTAGAATAATTATTGTATAATACAAGTAAAGTGATCAAATGTCTGACAATGAGGCCAATGCAAGAACAGAAAGAAGGGGAGTGTAGTGCAAATTAAAGAAGGGACAGCTATACTTGTTTGTTCCCATAAGGAAACACTGGATGTGTTTCATTTGTTACTGTAAGGGTTTGTTTAGCCCTGAGCATGATCTGGAGTTTTGTAAGTGCAATATAATGCCATACTTAGAGAAGATACGGTTATCCAAACTAATAGAGGTTCATGCATTGATTTCAGTTATGACAGTTGCTGAGAAGAAAATTAAAAAATGTAATGGTAGAACAAACACCTAAAAATCTCCAGACCAGGAAGGCACTCTAGTTGAATATAGCAACTTGGAGGAGAAAGTGCTGTTGAAAATATTGATGCATAATGTTCTGAAAACAGAAAATCCTCCTGGTCCATAGCAAGATTCACTTATAAGAGGGATTCCAAAGAAAGGAAAAGACAAGAGGCAGCAGACCTATTCTGTACTCAGTCACGATCATAAAATATTTGTCAATTCTGACAAAGAAGTGCTTCTGGGCTTCATTCACTTGGATAATTGTAGGTTTGTTTGTTTGGTAGTGGTGGTGCATGGAAAACCTTGCTTTTGGGAATGGATCATAAGATCCAGAATCTTCCTATGTACGTTTTTCTGTTACTCGTATGTATAGCACAGATTTTTCCAGTGAGATCACCAAAAGTGTTACAGTCGTCTGAATTTATGTGGGGTGGGAACTAGCCAAGAGTGGTGTGTCAAAACTAGTGTTGCCCAGGAGGACTGGGCTGTCCATTTATTATAACAATGTGTCAACTACAGTTTTAATTAATTCTGTCTACCACATGGCAACAAATTACACAGTCAGATGGAAGGAAAGCAGTGAGAGTACAAGTGTCAGTATTTTTAGGTATTGGTATAAATCAGTGTGAGATAGAAACGCATGGATGTTGAAGTTCATATTAAAACAGCTAAAGGAAACCTTTTAAAGAATTGATCTATAAAGAATATTACAAAGGTGTTATTTATAGTGACTGATATGAAGGGTATTTGGGGGAAAAGGGGTTTGATGATGATGATGCTGAGCAGCCATCAATTCTGGTATCTTCTCATAAATTTCATTCTAGTCTTTTTTTGCTATTCTGTAAATCTTTTACTGCGTGCATTACTTCTATCTTTTGCCAAATTGTTAATTTTAACAATTTGGCAGTTATGTAACTAGTTTACAATTACCTACACTAATCCATCATAATACGTGCCGGAACCTAAAGGGATGTAAATGCCTCCTGCCTGCCCATGAGTAATCATGCTGTAAGCAATGCTCAGTACGTTTTGTCTTCTGCATTTGGAAACAAACGTTTACACTTTTTACTTTTTTTAAAAACTGCTAAACTCACTTTTCATACAAAAAAGTATACATTTGAACATTTTTTTAAAGAAATGTTTATTTCATGCATTCAAACATGATCTTTAAAGTCTAGATTTCATATATTTTCATAGTAATGTTTGCATCACTGATTTTATATAACAGCAAAATTAAAAGCAGATCTAAATTTTTGGGGATATACAAAACAGAGCAGATTTAAATAAGAACCGGAATTGCTTTTAGGTGAGACTTTATACCATTGTTATATAGAATTGACACTGGAGTTGTTACTAGGATTCAGGAAGCAGTCAGACATACCGCTCTCTGTACTAAGAGTGATACATATAGTAGGAATAGTGGCAAAGAAAGCTATAATAAGAACATAGAAACATCCATATAGCCCTAATATAGAAGAAGTAATGCTCATAATGTAGGATCTAGAGAACAGCAAGGAAAAAGGAGAAGGTACCAGAATTGGTGGCTGCTTATCAATCGTCATCATCATCATCCCCTTTTTCCTATTCTCTACATAGGGTCGGGGTGTTTTCAGCTGTCGCAATCTTTCTCGATTCAGTGCTACTCTTCTACCTTCTTTGACAGTCATACCTGACTATTGCAGGTCTTCTCTGTCAAAACCTATTCACTTCTTTGCTGGACACCTTCTATCTGTTTGTCCCAAATCATCTTCACCAGATTGTCTTCTTTTCTGCACATGTGCCTGAACCACCGTAAGCTGTTCTTTTTGACCTTGTCTGCAGTTGGAGCTACTTTGACTTCTGCTCTGATGTCTTCATTTCTCCACCTGTCTCAGGCCTTCCATCTCCATCAACTCTGGTTTCCTCAGGTGCCCTCCCTTTACTCGTACAGTAGTACTGGTAGCATCACTCTTTTATTCACCTTACTTTTTGGCTTTTTTGGCATTCTTCTTTCATACACTACCCATGACACACTGTGCCAGTTAGCTGCAGCCCCTGTGATTCTAGCTTTGACCTCCTCATTCAAACTTCCATTCTGCTCAGCCACCCGTTCCAGATACTTGAATCTGTTAACCTGTTCCACTATTTTCCCTTCTGTCTTAATTCTCAGCTTCTTCTGACTTCTCCTTTTGTTGTCATTACAGTTGTTTAATCTGTACTCAGTTTCATCCCACATGCCTTTAGTTTTGCATTCCATTCTGCTATCCTTTGCTGAAGCTCTTGGGTCTTTGTACATAGCATACATTAATTCTGCCAGTGTTTCTGAGACTTCAGACCACTGCAGGTATGCCCAAATCAGGTTTCTTGGGACCTTATATGCTTTCTCCAAGTCTTGGAATGCCCAGTTGAACTCTTTCTTTATCTCTATAGCTTCTTCTCAGTTATCTATCTCCCCTCAAAACATCGGGTCAGTTTTGCTGCTTTCTGATGTGAATCTGAACGTCTCATTTCCCGTCTTACTTTCTACTACTCCATGCATTTGTTTCATCAGTCACCTTCTCCAGGACTTTCATGCAGTGTGGCTGGAGTTTGACACCTCTGTACTGCCCACAGTTGTGAATGCCCATTTAATCTTGAACACTGGCATCAGTATTTATTCCCCAGTTGTCTTGTCTGGGATACTTCTTTAAATCCATATTGCCCTGAGTGCCCTCTGGAGCCATTTCTCCCCTTTGTCACACAACATTTTTAGCATAACTGCTGTGACCTCATCGGAGCCTTGCTGCTTTCCCTGAGTTCATTTTCCTTAGCGCTGTTCTTACTACTACTGTGGTGGGCTCCTCCTCTTCTTTCATCATAGGCTGTGTCTGGACACTAAAGCTTCTGTGGGGTTTTCTTCTTTCAGAAGCTGGTGGAAGTACACCTTCCATCTGCCTTTGTCCAGTGGACTGGAGAGCAGGTTGTTGCTGGCATCCCATATGAAGGGCATCTTACTATCTTCTTTACCTTTCTGTCTTTGCCTTGCAACCTGATAGTTTCTTTGTGCCATCTGCTGACTCACTTTCCAGAAGCTGGTACAGTGCCTTTGATGTCTTATTCTTTGCTGTTGTAACTCCTGTCTTAGCCTGTTTGTTAGCCACCCAGTATGCCTTCCTAGCTTGCTCTGTCTTTTCTATTTCCCACTTTTTCTTGTGCTCCTCCTTTCTTTCTTTTGACCACTTTCTGAACTTCTGTATTCCACCTCCAGCTTTCCTTAAGTACCTTATTTCTGTACCTGGCTCAGTCACATATCTGTATTGCTCACACATGCTGTTTTGAGGTGCTGCTGTTCTTCAGCTCTTCTGTTTTGTCTGTCCCTAGATTTGTATTCAAGTCACCTATTATCAACACCAAATCATGTTGTCCTGCTTTTTCTAGTAGTATGTGGAGATTATAAATGAGACTATAAATAGTGTTTTATCCTTGCACTGGAATCTGATTTCCAAAAGTGTGTCTGTAATTCTGATGGCATCTCTTACTGTCTTCTGAAGTCTCTCCCTCACCACAATTCCCAAACTATTTCTACTTTGTCCTCCTCCTGAGCAGTAGACTGTGTATCTGAAGCAAGTGGCTTTGCTGTACTGCCCTTCCATCTTGCCTCCTGGGTACATAGAATGTCCTACCTCCTCCCTACCTTCTTATCATCCACTTCTAAATTGTGTCCTGTCAGTGAACATTGAGTGCAGCAGTCCTTAAGTCACATTTGGCAGGTTGATTGGTTTTACATCCAGCTTTCACTCAACAGAGGTATCCTAGTTAATCCTAGATGGACAACTGGACATTGGTTGGCTACTAGTTTATTGACCCAGGGATGTTGGGTTTTATCGTGGTTACACACTGGACAACAAGGGCACATACACCCCTCCCACCATTAGCATGGATCCCTGATGGAGGTCAAAGTAGACCAGGTCCTCAACCCACTTATCACTGGCAAATACTTATGCCCATTTTGGTGACATTAATAAACATGACAGGATCACCTAGAGCCAATTTATTGTACTGCCAAGTGGCTTATCTTGTCAGGGCATGCAGTCTGTGATCTATGCTGTCCAAAGTTAATGCCCAAAGCAGTCGGTCTGTACAACGTTCCCCTCTAGGTACCATGTTGAGTCAGTGCTGCCGCCTACAACTCCATTCTAGGGTGAGTTTGAGGAGGAAGCACTCGGCATGTTTTTTGGAGGGGTGGGGGTGCTGGTAGGAGAACCCCACAGAAGCATAAGGAAAACATGCAAATTCTGTACAGGCATTGGTCGGACATCAGGTTTGAACCTTGTACCTTGAGCATGGAAGGTAAAGACCTTAACCATTATGGCTTCTGCTCTCTTTAAAATTAGTGACTGCTGTGGTTTCAATGTATCGAGGCTAGAAGTTACAAGTGTAAAGTTATAGCAAAGAATAAGAGGTGAAGCGTGTTAGAATTAGAATGTTGGACGGAGGCAAAAGTAGGAGTTAAATGTGCATCTGTGTATATACAAATACATGCACACATGCATACATACATATGAAGTGTGTGTCTATATGCTGATGTATGGAATTGTCTATATAAAGTTTGTTTAAAATGTCTAAAAGCTAAAACAGGAAATACTGAAGTGTTTTTACTCTTCATTTTCTGTCCCTAACCTGATTATGGATTACTGTGCATAATGATACAGCTAAAACTGTTTTCTAACATATTTAATATGTATATGTTAAGTATATGGATATGTATTGATGTTTCTTAACTTGTTCTAATTTGTATGAGAATGTTATCAGATAAATGTGATCATCTCCCTACCACCATCTTAAGACACTACTCCCATATTCCTAAACCCCACCTTATTAAAGACTGTCGAAAACTATCGACTTTTAATTCATCCCAATTTAACTCCATTCTCCACAACATAGATTGGTCCATTCTAAAACACCTCCCCCTAAATGATGCTATAAGCACTTTCAATAGCATCTTCATGAATACTCTAAACTCCTTAGCTCCCTCTAGGAAGATCAGAGTAAAATCAAACCATGCTCCCTGGATCTCCAAAGAGACTAGGTCCCTTATGAAACAAAGAGATCATGCTTGGAAAACCTGGACTAAAACTAAACAACCACCTTTTCTTCAAAAATACAGGCAACTGAGGAACCTTGCAAAAAACATACAACTAATGACAAAAAGTTATACTATAGCTCTGCTCAGCTTAACAACAAATCCAATCCTAAAAAAATTTTGGTCAACTCTCAACAACATCCTCTATCCTGGAAAGCCCTCTAATCCCTCCCCATACCCTAACTCTTCCTCTTCCTCTCAGGAAACAGCTACCCTCCTGAATAAACACTTTATCTCTTCCATTCAAAATCTGGTAACCTCTAAGCTAAACTCTACTTCGACACCCACCTCTCCATGTCCCACTAACACAACTTTGTTTTCTTTTGAGCCATTTCCCATTACTTACATAAAATCTCTACTACTCAAGCTAAAACCTTGCACTCCTTCCACTGACAATCTATCTCCTACATTCCTCAAACTTGCTGCTGACTCAATTGCCTATCCTGTATCTATACTAATTAATCAATCTATTCTGGAATCAACTGTCCCCGCCCTTTGGAAATCTTTCTTCACTATCCCTCTTCATAAAGGTGGAAACTCCACTGACCCCTCAAACTACCGACCCATTGCCATTCTGCCCCCCCCCCCATCCAAGATATTAGAAAAATGTATTCACTCACAGCTTCTCAATCACCTCCTCACACACCACTTACTTACCCCTACACAACATGGATTTCGTCCTCACCAGATCACCACCACTGCCCTCCTCTCCTTCACTCATATCATTGCAGAGGCCCTAGACAACAATAAACTAATTTCCTGTCTCTTCCTAGATCTCTCCAAAGCCTTTGATACTGTCTCTCATCCTCTACTACTATCCAAACTCACAAATCTCCACCTATCCCCCTCCGCACTTGCCTGGTTTAATAGTTACCTATCTGGCAGGGAACAATTTGTCAAATGGCTCTCATCCTCTTCACCTTTCCTTCCCATCTCCACTGGTGTTCCCCAAGGCTCCATCTTGGGACCCCTTTTGTTTAACATCTTCAGCAATGATCTTTACACTTCATGCAAAGAATCCTCCGTTATTCAGTATGCCGACAACTCCACACTTATATCCATCTCAAATAACATTCCTGAACTACACTCCCTGACCCAACAGGCCCTACTATCCACTGAGCAATGGCTCTCTCACAACCTATTGATCCTAAATCCCAAAAAGACCAAACTCCTACTTTTCCTTCCCCGTTCTCTTTCTCATCACAAAACCTCCTTTTGTATTACATCTTCTAACAATACAAATATCCAACCTGACACCCACACAAAACTCCTAGGGGGTCATTATCGATGACAAACTCAAGTTCAACCTGCACATACTCCAATGTATAAAAAAACAAACCAGAAACTAGGTCTGCTATATCGGAACAAAAAATTCCTAACCCCTGAATCTAGACTTACCCTGGGCCAGGCACTCCTCCTCCCCTCCCTCTTATACGCCGCTCCAGTTCTTACCAATATCCAGGCCTCCACTCTAAACAAACTGCAACAGACTTACCATAAAAAAGCCAGATTCATTACTAACTCCCCATACAACTCACACCACTGCATTTCTTTAAACTCTCTTCAATGGCTTGAACTTCCCCAGTTTCTGCTATCTTATCAATTTCATATGCTACACTCTATTCTTTATAAACCCTCCTTCTGTCCATCTCTATCTTCCTTAGTCTCCATCTACATCCCATCCTGGACCCTCTGTACTTCTAACCAACAATTACTTGATATCTACCACCCAAAAAGGTCAGTAGGCAAACTACTCTACAAACACTCCCTTGCCCATGCTTGGAACAAACTTCCCCTTGACTTGCGTTCAATCTCCCACACTTCACACTTTAAAAATGAACTAAAAGCTTATTTTCTCAATTCCAGAACCTGCCCTTGCCATGACCCTACCTAGTCTTCCTTCCCTTTATGTACCCTCAAAAGGACCATACTTAGTACCTCATTACACCTCTCTCTCCAATGTGTCTACTATGCATTTGCATGATTTTCTGCAAACAAAAAATGTTATTTGTTAACCTATTGAACTATATCAATGTAAAATTGTTACTTAGCTTCTTTTTAATGCAACTTTAACTTTATGCATGTATCCCAACATATGTGAATTCTTTTGCTATAACTGCTATTATATCAATATTGTTGAAAATTGTACTTGTTTTAAAATGTATTACTGGAGCTTTTCTCCTCAGGTCTCCACTGAAAATGGGCCACAAGCCCAGTTGGACAAACCCGGTTAACAAATGTCAATAAATAAATAAATAAATAAAGGCTGTTAAAAAAAGAAAATGGATAATTGTAGAATAGAAGATTGTTACTACACAGAAGGAGAGAGAGTCCCTGTAGCCATTCCTTACCATTGATGTAGGAATAGTAGTCAGCAAGACACAGATTTGCTAATCATATTGAACAAATGTGTACAAACTCAGTAAGTTGGCCAGAACACTAGATGCACTGCCGCTCTGTATGTGCCACTTTTTTGTTGGCCAGGTCAAGTGAAACAACCAAACAAAATGCTAGATGAATAAAAAGAGCAGTGCTTCATCATTTAGATCATTTAGATATTTCTGTTTTTTGCAGAAGAGTAATGGGGCTCTGCTGTTGACCTGTAGGACTCTGAGATGTGTACTTACAAGACTTATTAGACTTAAAATGGATGACACTGATGTTCATCGTGTTTCACTGTTGCAGTCATTGCACTTGGGTTATCCTGCTGGCAGGCTACCTGCAGTCGGCCTGAATTCCAAAGTCCTGGTCCGGCGTCGGTTGCTGTAGTCTCTTCCCTGACGTCAGTGCGTCAGGGGTATAAAAGATGCAGCCAACGCCATTTCTTCAGTCTTTCTTGCCACGTGGTGCCCGTAGCAAAAGCAGTTCGCAAGTGCAGGTCGGCCGACTCCTGAGATTTTCGAAATTGAATTTCAGATCTGAAGTCTTCAATACAGCTAATTACCCTGTTGGGGAAACTTTTTTTTCTTGCTCCAGACCGATGTCAGAAAAAGTTAACAATTGTATTTCTTGTGGGAAGCAAATACCTCATAAGGATTTTCATTCTTACTGTATTCCTTGCCTAGGCCCTGACCATGATGCTGCTAGTTGTCTGTTTTGTGCTAGATTTAACCAACGCATGATAAAGCGTCGATTCGATTTTGCTTTTCATTACTTTGGCCGAAGGTTTAGCTATATAATGCCGTCGGAACAGCCAATGACCGGAATTCATGAAAAGCGCAAGGATAAAGAAAAGGACAGGCATCCGAGGTCCAAAACCGATGACGAAGCCTCTTCTAGGCAAGTCACCGGTTCACCGGTGCTCGGTGAGGTGCTTTCGCAGCCCTTGACTCCTGCTACCTCAGAGCCACAGGCCGCCTCCGACTCCCATGTGGAGACAACTAGGCCTCTGGATACTCAAGGTATTGGCCCTTCAGAAATTAATCCCTCAGATGGGACCGGAGCCGCTGAGCAGGCATCGGCTTCTGAGGGTGTTTTCAGAGCTACACAACTTTATATTAAGCCTACTTCAGCATCCAAGACAAAGTCTAAAGCAGTTTTAAAGACAAGGAAACAAGTACAGCATTCTCCAGGACAGACTTCTATGCCTAAGAAACAGATGCTCAAAATGGCCGAAGACCTAATTACTTTGATCAGGGGTTCCCATCCCCCTCCTGATAGTAGGCGTAGGCAAGATACTGAATATGATTCCTCTGATCAGGTTTCCATTTCCTCTGATTCTTCTTCAGAACAGGGATATTCTTTTCCTCCCTATGAGGATTCTGATGCTGAAGTTTCTATTCCTTCAGCTTCTCCTCCTGATGATTACTCATTTGGGGAAACCCTGCATACCATGAGGGAGCATTTCCACTGGGAGAGCCAAGATTATTCAGATTCTAAGAAAAGGCTTAGAGACTTTCTTTTACTTCCTCAGCACAGACCTCTTGCAATTCCTCCTGTTCTAGACATAGTAGATGATGTATTTTCAGAGTCCGGCCTGTCTCCAGACTCTTTACCTCCTGCACCTGTTAAGCCGGACAGATACTACAGGGTTCCAGATTCCCATAAATGTCTATATAAAAACCCTGCTGCGGACCCAGAAACTATCTCACAGGGTCCCAAAGGGGTCAAGGCTGCTACTGCTAAAAACCCTGTCCCCTCAGATAGAGATTCTAGGGCTCTGGACAGAGGGGGGAAAAGTCTACACTTCTGCTACCTTGGCTGTAAGGGCTTTAAATTGTCAGTTTCATATGCTCAAATATCAGGAATACTTAATGTCTTTATTAAAACAAAAAATGTTGACAAATTCTGAATGTTCTGAAAACAAAGATTTGCAGGATTTATTGCATGCAACTGAACAAGTGGGAAAACATACTTTGCAATGTGGTTATGATTCACTGGAGGCCTTGTGCAGGGCCGCTATTACAGGTTCTGTTATTAGAAGGCATGCTTGGTTAAAGGAACAGACTCTGCCTGTTCATGTTAAAGCAAAATTATTGGATGCTCCATTACAGCATGACACTTTGTTTGGTGTTAAGGCAGAAGAGGTGTTGAAGAAAATGGAGGATAAAGCTAAATCTGTGCAGACAGTATAGGATTTCTTACAGGTACAGCCACCCAGATTTAGCAGGAACTGGCCTTCTAAGAACTGGTCCTTTCCAGTGTCAGACAGGCCACAAAGAGGCAGATTCAAATGCCCTAGAGGCAGGCAACAGCCCCAGGGCTCATACAGGCCCAAACAATGGGGTGCTTCTACCTCCAAAAGCGGAGAAGACAAATCACAGCCTTACAGGAAACAGTCCCAATGACTGCCCTCTGCCAATGCCAAGCACTTATCTTTTGGCAGCTCCCTTAGGGGGAAAGCTAGCACTTTTTTCACAAAAGTGGCACAAGATCACCCAGGACAAATGGATCTTAAATATAGCCTCTAAGGGCTACAGGTTCCACTTACACACCCTTCCAAAGGCGAAAGGTATGACCTGCCACACAATCAATGGGCAGAGGCACAAAAACAAGTTTCATCTCTCATGGACATGAGGGCTGTTCAGCCAGTGTCACAGCAAGAGCAGGGACAAGGATTTTACTCGAGACTTTTCTTAGTACCAAGAAAGGACAAAGCCTGGAGACCAATTCTGGACCTGTCTATTCTGAATACTTTTCTGGACATTCCAAAATTCAAAATGTTGACTCTGCAGTAGCTTCTGCCCATGCTAGGCAAGCAGGCTTGGCTTGTAACTTTGGACCTCAAAGAGGCATACCTGCATGTCCCAATCAGACAGTCTTGCAGAAGATACCTCAGATTCATAGCTGGCTCAGTGCACTACCAATTCTCTGCACTGCCCTTTGGCTTATCTGCTGCGCCCAGGGTCTTCACAAAATGCCTGGCACCAGCAATTGCATTTTGCAGACAGAGGAATTCAAATATTTCCCTACTTGGACAACTGCCTTGTTCAAACAGAGACCAAACACATTCTACTAAAGCATCTGGCGTTTGTAAAAAGATTACTAATTTGCTTAGGGTACACAGTAAACGAAAATAAATCAAAACTAGTACCCTCTCAAGCGATAATATTCCTGGGTGCAAGCTTAAATACAACTGCCCAGATGGCTTATCTCACGCCAGACAAACAAAGGCAACTGACTTCTTACTTCGAAAACATGGCAACAAAGACCCAGCTATCTGCAAGACAAATTCTGCAGGCTCTGGGCTACATGGCATCCTGCATTCTGCTAATTCCATATGCAAGACTGCATATGAGGAAACTACAATGGTATCTAAAAAGTGTTTGGACTCAACATTGCCACAGCCAGGAAACATTAATTACTCTCATTCCCTGACTGCAACAGGAGTTTCGATGGTGGGCACAGGCCTGTCACCACAACAAGGGACAGCCATTCGCTTTACCCACAGCCAGGCAGACACTAACAACAGATGCATCAGATTTTGCCTGCGGGCACATATGGCAGGAAAATGTATTCAGGGCACATGGCCCACAAGCCAAATGCATCTTCATATCAATCAAAAAGAGATGCCAGCTGTACAGAATACCCTGACAGCCTTCAAGGACCTACTTCATCCAGGACAATTGCTGATAAAGACGGACAATACTACAGTCATGTGGTACATAAACAAGCAAGGAGGCACACATTCCTACCCCCTCTACAGACAAGCCATGACTTTGTGGAACACAGCATTGACTTATCAAGTACACCTGCAAGCGCAATTCCTTCCAGGAAAGACAATTACTTTGGCAGACGAATTAAGCAGAAACCTCATGGATCCTCACGAGTGGAAACTAGATCCACAAATCTTCAGATTGATAACAGGGAAATGGGGGATGCCTAGACATATATCTATTTGCCTCCCCTCACAACTTCCAGTTACAGACATTCTGCACTCAGACTTATCACGAACAAGCATGGAAAGTGGACGCCCTTTCATTCAGCTGGAAAGCCCTCACAGTATATGCCTTCCCTCCTCTGCCTCTCCTCCCCAAGGTACTCCTAAAAGGTCAGACAAGAGAAGCCAAAAATGATCCTGATTGCCCCAGACTGGCCACGCCAGCACTGGTACCCAATCCTAAAGAGCTTGCCTCAAGGCCCAGCCTGGACATTACCTAAAATTCATCATTTGCTGACCCAACAAAACAGTCAGATCCCACACAGCCAACTCAGAACCCTAAATCTGGCTGCATGGCAGATAATGTAACCATTCAGAACACACCTCTCTCTAAAGCAGTTATGGATGTTATTTTGGAGGCCTAGCACCAGAAAATCTTATGCAGAAAAATGGAAGAGATTCTGTGCTTGGAACCAGGCACAAGGAATTGACACGCTTGTACCAAACATTCCTCAGATTTTACAGTACCTAACTGAGATGCTGGACAAAGGCCTATCCTTCTCATCAATTAAGATCCATGCCTCTGTCATTTCAACTCATTACAATACGGACCCACCTATTTTTTCTCATCCACTGCTAAGGCAGTATCTGAGTGGCCAAAAACATAAGACCTCCAAGGAGAGCTCCAATACCGGCATGGGACCTCAATTTTGTCTTGGAAAAACTCACACTGCCTCCTTTTGAGCCAGCCAATACAGCTGAGATAAAATACTTATCATGGAAAACAGCTCTTCTCCAAGCAATAACTTCAGCAAGAAGAGTCACAGAATTACAGGCACTAATGGCTGTGGAACATTTTATTATTTTCCATCCTGGCAGGGTTTCTCTAAGGACAAACCCAGCATTTATGCCTAAGGTAGTCTCCAGTGTGGCTCTTAACCAAACCATACATTTGCCTACCTTTTATCCAAACCCTCAAAATAAGGGGGAGAGACTTCTGCATTCTTTGGACATATAAAGACAACTACGCTTTTACTTGGACAAAACTAAAGGTTTCAGAAAGTCTGAGCAACTCTTAGTGGCATATGCTGCAGGATCACAAGGAAAAGCTATTTCAAAGCAGACTATTTCAAAATGGATAGGCCACTGCATTCATTTCTGCTATTCACAACATGGCAAATCAGTGCCTAAGGGCATTAGGCCACATTCTACCAGAGCAGCAGCCACTTCAGCAGCCTTCCTCAGAGGAGTACCAACCAAGGACATTTTGGAGGCTGCAACCTGGTCTTCAGTGCACACTTTTACCAAGCACTACCACTTACCTCTTTACTCTAAATCCAGAGCAGGCTTTGCCACTGCAGTTCTGCAGGGCCTCATAGCCACTCCTGATTCTATTTAGGCCCAGCCACCCAACCTCAGCTTTGGGATTCAACCCAAGTGTAATGACTGCAACAGTGAAACACGATGAACATAGTACAGTTGTGTACCTACCATAAATGTAGATGTTCGAGTGTATTCACTGTTGCAGTCCAGGTTACCCTCCCACCATCCCCCTTTCATTGCTGGGACTTATCTGTACTTCTCTATTCTATACAACCTATGTGGTGTATTTGCTTGTAGATGAAGGTTATGTGCATGCTTTTTTATGATCAGAAATTTTTAGCCTACCCTTTTGGGGGCACCTGACATCTGGGGCAAGAAAAACTGAAGAAAATGGCGTCGGCTGCATCTTTTATACCCCCTGGTGCACTGACGTCAGGGAAGAGGCGACGGCAACCGACGCCGGACCAGGACTTTGGAATTTAGGCCGACTGCGGGTAGCCTTGCCAGCAGGATAACCCAAGTGTAAGGACTGCAACAGTGAATACACTCGAACATCTACATTTATGGTAGGTACACAACTGTGCTTTTGTCTTACATGGTTCAGGGTGGAACATAGTTGGGTGAACCAAGACATTGTCTTGGCTGAATGGTTTACTGAATGTATCATTTTTTCAAATGGAGTAGTCAGATACACCAGAGAACTTTGACGATGCAGAATCATTTATGTTGGGTTTAATTAACTATTTTTTTTGGGAAAGTATGTCATTTGGTAAAGATCAAACCTGAAATCATGTATGCATGTTAGCTCATTTGCTTTTCAGGCCCTTTTGATCTTGATAGTGGTAAATAGCACTGGGGCATGCTTCTAAAAGTTAATTGACACCTTGAAATGTAACAACTGTGCATATAAATAAAGCAAACTGCAGAGATTAATTGAAAACATGTATACCAAGTAGAAAACCTAATAAGTAAAATGTACACATGTGAGGAACATTTAGGGATTAAATTGTTTACTTTAGTTTACCCGCAGTCATATTTTAGTAAGTCCAGTGATCGAAACAACAAAAGTGAGGTGACTTTTATTTAAAAAAAAAAAAAAAAAAAAGGTGTGTGTGTGTGTGTGTGTGTGTGTGTGTGTGTGTATATATATATATATATATATATATATATTTTTTTTTTTTTTTTTTTTATGATATCCTTCTGTGACAGATGCACTATACCATCTTTTATGAACTTCCCAGTTGTGTGGTATAAATTAAATATAAAACGAGTAGTTTTTTTTGAAGGTGCATGAATAACTATTGAGCCATAGATGAACTGCAGTAAAAACAAATGCAGTATTAAAACAAACAGCATGAATCGCATTTAACAAATGCATGGCATGGTATGGTATAGTACAAACGCTTTCTGACTGCGTTTCGTAAAAGTGCCCATAAATAAATCAGGGAAAATGCAAATAGGTGTCCACTTCCTTTTGTTATTTTTTTAGGTTCTATTTTGGGGCATGTTAAGGTACAGATCAGTGGTGCTTTCAGTCAGTGTGAGCAGGACCAGAAGTAAAACAAGTTACGAATCTGCCAAATTTTTGGGGGGACTGAAAACTGCTGTGACAGTTTGCAAAAAGACCACAGGAATAATTTAAAGCTGCAAACAGAAAAGAAAACATAATGGCACTATGACATGGTGCATGTAGCTCAAGTTTTACAAAGTAGACTTTATGTACCACCTCACCATATGCTAAATCATTGGCTTTCCCAAAGGCTGGGCAGGAATCACCTGGCGTAATGGCAGGAGGAGGTGAAAGAAGGTGTAATCACCATGCTGGTATGCTTCAGAAATCAGTCCAGCTGACCTTTTTTTCTTCCTTTGTATGTAACTTGGAACTGCTCACATGTACAGTGCAAGTAAAGTTCTTATGGAAAAACAAAATAAAAATTAATGTGGGGTGGCCACGGTGGTGCAGCGGTTAGCATTGTCGCCTCACAGTAAGAGGCTCTCCAGTTCGATCCTCTGCTGGGGTGCCCTCTGTGCGGCATCTGCATGTCCTCCCTGTGGTCGCATGGGTTTCCTCCGGGTGCTCCGGTTTCCTCCCACATCCCAAAGACATGCTGTAAGTGGATTGGACACACTAAATTGGCCCTAGGTGTGAGTGTGTGCGTGTGTGTGCCTTCTGTGGAAGGTTGGGCGCCGGGCTGGCAACTCGACACCATAAAAACTCCACTGCCAATCATGAGCGGACATGTGATCTGCTGTGGCGACCCCTAAAAGCCGAAAGAAGAAGTAGTACTTAAAAACTGTAAAAAAAAAAAAAAAAAAAATGGGGTCCCAGTAGCATGTGACTGTTCAGTATCATAGCAATGTTGATATTTATGCTGTGGCTTGGTCACAAACACAATTCTGAGCTGATTAACAAACAGTAGGAGTAAGTTGTTTAATAACATGTATCTTTTTCTCTGTGTTACTGCTGTTATGATCAGTTTCCACTGGGAAGTATTACTTATCGCAGATGCTTTAATATATTTATGCTTATTCTTCAAGACATTCTTGGCTCTCAGCTAAAACATAAGTGCATTTAATATTCATAAAAAAGACCTTGACACCTAATAAGAGTATTGAATATTGAACAGGGGTTTATAAACAATATGACAGTAATAAATGAATGGATACAAATGTTGGTTCATTGGTTTTAATTATATTCATAATTGCTTGCTCTGTTTATTTTAATGATTAAAATACATTCTATAATTAGCACACACAGCTGATGCTTTCTGGGCTGTGAAGGGGCCACCCAGCTGTTGTGCGAATGGTGGAAAACAATATTAGTGCAAACAAACCAGTGAAAGGAAGTGAGTAGTGCAATGTCTGCTGCTTAGATGTACTCCAGATCCCTGATTATTTTAATTGGGCTGTTTTTACTGAGCAAAGGAATAGTAGCCATTTCTTCGCTAAGTGCCTGTCATTTGTTTAGTAAATGCTTGACATTTTTTCTTTGTGATTAAATAGTTAATTTATAGAGTGTATTACTGGAGTTTAATGGCGTTTGGAAGATTTCTCTTTGCATTGTTAGAGTATACTATCAAAGAAGTTTGTAATGTAGACATTTGGCTGTTTCAGCATAATTTATGTCATTGTGCACTGATGTCCAACCAAAACTGTGACTGCTGTGTTTACACCTGTTGCATATGATATAAGCCTTTTTTGTAGAGTATCCAAGCAATCTAACCTAGGCTTAATGATTGTATGTAACCAGGTGGGAAGATCAGGTGATGGCACCATAGCAGTGACTTGAGTAAGTTATTAGAAAGAAATTGGCTTTGACTGCTCTGCATCAGCTCTGTTGTTCATAGTTCATAGTTCATAGTTTATAGTTCATAGTTTAGTATTAGGCTAACTGCCCTTGTGGACCATTTTAAGCCTAGCCAATTACCCCATGTGAGAATCAAACCCTGCACCTTGTGGCTGTAAGGCAAATACCTTAACCATTATGCCAACCTCCCACCCTCTTCAGAAATCATACTTGACTTTCTTGTATGGGGGGGCAGTCAGAGACAGAGTTTAGTTGCAGTGTAGATCTTCAACAGTTTACTTTTGTCCTAATGTTGACCAGATATCATCAGTTACCTACCTGTCTGTTACCTGGATGACTTATGTTTTGACATATTATTTTCCATGCATTCATTGCACACTGGTTGTATATACAGGTTATTATCCATCATCAAAGTGAGTATGTCAGATGTGATTTGGTTTTACATGTTTAATACTATTTGATAACATTTTAGTGGTAGTATGTACATTCTAAACATTAGCTGTGGCAGGATGGAAACTTAGTGAACCTCCTTAGGAGAAGCACTGTTAAATAAGGTTATTCTAATAAGCGATAACATGAAGATCATTTGTATTATCAAAACTTAAAAAGACAAGTAGTCACTAGAACTGTTTCTTCAAAAGTATATCAATTAAATGTTCTAATAGCTTGCCCAAAACATTTCATCTTAAGGTGAATGAAAGAAATTGCTAAAGGAGAGGAGTTTTTAGTAGAGTAAACGTGAGAAAGTAACTAAAACAAATGGCTGAGAAAGGGGTCATGTTATTCAAAAGCAGCATCATACCCAGCTCCAGGGTGGTGTGCAGATGGGTAGAGACCTGAATGTGACCTTGATAGCTCGGGTTTAGTTTGCAATCCAGGAGTTGGAGGTGCGGGTAGGCGAGAATGGGGTTGAGTGGCCGGTTACTGTGGTGCTTACACTAAGTTGGAGCGAGTGTGTGCAGCATATAGCATCTGGTTGTGTCAGCCCAGTGGTGGTAGTCTGTGCTACAGACGTGTTTTGAAGTGTATACGCGCTTTGGGAGATATTGCAGGCACACAGGCTAGCTACCAGAGGAGGGGATTACGGTCTGCCACTTAAACTCCCCCCTCTCACCACATTGTAGTGGAAAAGGATGCTTCCTGACAGCATAGATATCATTCGGTAGTGTCTCCAGCCTGCAGACAGTTGGGCTCTGTATATAAACGTATAATTAGACTTGAGATTCAGAATAGGAAGGACCAAAGCATCCTTCATTTGTGTCTTGCTTTTGCTTGAAGTTTGAATTGGTTTGCAAACAGATAATTCTCCCAAAATGTGAATGCGCCATACAGTATCTATATTGGCTTGCCTATGTTCAAGCTGGTACACTGCTTGTAATCCGTTGGTAGCCCTGCTGATTGGTTGTGCAGCACATCCAGTCCTCAGCATTGAGCTAGTGGTCAGTGATGTGTGTTTTCCATCAACTTCATTTTAACCTTGTGATAACATAACATACAACAATGTTAAAGTTGTACCAAGAGCTGTGATGGTGTTAAGTCAGAAGGGAACTTTCATAAGTGGCCTTAAAACTTGATTGCAGCAATAAAAAAAACTCTTTGATTGTGTTGATTAAATGTTAAACTTGTCAGATTGTACACAGGAACCACTGGTGCTTCAGTGAACTGAAATATTATTTTTATTGTATTGCCAGTGTTAAGTCTTACTCCTACAGAACCCTTTTTCTTACATTTTGGACTGTAACTGGCAAAGTTTATCAGGTTGTGATGTGGAAGCATTAATGCCGTAGAGTTCCTAAATTATTGGTTTTCATTTGTTTACCAGTGTTAAAAATGTGTTGCAAAACTATTTGTGTTTCTTACAATTTTCTGGGTCTTTGTTCTTGTAATAGGTTGTTACAGAATTCATCAGTTACCCTGTTTTTCCTTCAGTGGGATACTGTTACCCAAATCAGAGCCATCTAGTAAAATGTGGATGTGTCATAATCCTAAATTAAGTAACCCATGTATTGCTCCTAATTCATGAATATTTATTGTACAAATCTAATAAATAAAAGTCTGTGGTGGACATACTGGGGAATCCCACAGACATAGCTTTGTACAGACCTGTAGTGCGGTGTCATAGTTGGTATATATAATTTTCAGGGGTGTGCAGTGGCACATGGAAGGCTTGCCCACCTGCAAAAATGTAGATTTGTTTTCTTTTACTTTCATGTTTTTGGAAACTCAATTATATGGTCTTTACTTTATGAATTTTGAGTTCCTGAAAACTCCTGTGGTATAATATGTCTGCCTACACTATGACATTCACTGAGGGTCCATTCTATAGCATATTTACTTATTTACTTAGTATAAAAATCAACTGCTTTTTATAGCCTTTCTTCATTGTAATTTCTAATTATTTATATTACTTTTTTGTCTTTCTCCAGTTTATTTCTCGATTACTGCTTTGTGACTTTTTCTATATGTTCTGCTCCTCTGTCTTGTTGGCTTTTTTTCCCTTTGGTGTGGCTTTTTTGTATTTCTTTTCTTTTGGCTGCTGTGATTTCATGTTTGCTTCTCTGTTACTGACTTCTTTAATTTTAATATTCTTTGCACGAATTTCTGAAGTGTCAAATGATCTGGCATAGTCTAGCAGCCTGTCTTAAACTGATTAACTCGGTCAATATGTTCTCACTGCAGCATTATCTGTAGTATTTGTATCTTTACTTCTCTTCACCCTCAGTGAATTTGCGGTTTCTTGTTAGTATCCACCTCTTCAGCTGATTATATTCTGTGTGAACTTGTGTTTGTTTCCTCTAGAACATGCACACATTCTGTATTTTATGCATTCAGAGGGCTGTTTGCTTATCTAACATATTTGGAGATATGTCATCATGTCTGCTGTGGACAGCTATATGTTGTATCTTTTCTGTGTCATCATGTGTAGTATTTATTTATCTTTTGTTTAATGTCTTTGCATTGTTCAGAACTGTAGCTGACCACTTTTTCAGTATGAGCTTACATTTTTTTCTGTTACCATTTACTTCACATTTTGGCAGGCCAGGAATCTCCACAGCCCTCTTCCTCTCTTTCTGTATGTCTAAACTTCAAACTTACTATTTTATAGACCTTTCTTCTATTATACCCTTTTCTGTAATGGACGTCTTAGAAAGTTTTGAAAAAATTTACTTACTGGGATGTTTTCTCTTGAATGTAGTTTTTTGTATTGCAAAGACATGTTTGTAGTAATATAAAGCAAAATGAAGTATACTGTTGGCTTACACTCCCTTCTATTAACTAGAAATAATTTCCTTGTTACCAGTTTATTAACTGGTGATTTATGTCTTCATTACCAGTTTTTATACCATTTGTAGAAGACTGACGTGGCACAATTCAGTGCAGTATACTGTACGTGATTTAGCATAGCAAACCAGATCAGAGCCAAAAGCCCAAAAAACAATAGATGTAATACCCTAGTGTGTATATCAAGTCCAGGTTATCAATAAAGCAGAGTTCATGTTTAACTGTCAAATATGCTGAAATATCCATGTTTATACAGCAATCCTCCAAGGAATTCCTGACTAAATACTCTATTCTTTAAAACACAGGATTCTCCAGAACACCGGAGTCACAGTAAAAGCAAAGAGGAAAGTAGGAAAATTATACAATTTTATTCTTGTATAATACTTGCAGTTTTACTTCCTGGATTTTCTTTTCTATTTTTTTTTATTTGGTTGTAAAACAACAATTAAATCAATTATAAAACAAACAACTGTTTACATAGGTCCTTAGCAAGCCAGTACATCAAATTTATACATATCAACAACACTTAATATTTTTCAAGCAAGTTCTTTAAGTTTAAGCCAAGATTTGTATAAAGGTGTAATATTAGAAGTTCTCATCTTTATAGTATGCAATTCACCACTACAAACAATTTTGTCATACTAATAAATTCAACACTACAGGGGGTAACGTTACTTTTTCAATTTTCAGTAATTACTTTTCTGGCTATAGCAAAAGTAGACCAAAAGAAATATTTGAGTTTTTAGAATTATCTCAGGAATTGGAGCATTAAATAAAACTAAAGATTTAGAAATAGCTTTCTGGATTTTCTAACAACGTATTCTTCATCCAGTAGCCATCAAGTGCTTACTGTGTGGATCATTCATGAAACATCAGTACTTCTCTATTGCTATAGTAAGTCTATGTTTTGTACTCACATATGAGTAATTTCATTTCAGCGAAGTCACAGTTACAATTAGGCTGCCGTATGATTTTATAACTGTTGCTTTAACTTTTAATTTGCAGAGATGTCCAGTCTCACATGAAAAATTATGGCCCGATTCATATGAAACAAACTTAACTTCCAGTGCTTTGCTGTCCTGACAGTATACTCCCATGCAAAGACTTCACAAAATACTTGCAGTCATGTAAAAGTAATGAGAAAAAAATCATCTGTTTTCCTGCAGATGCATTTAGTTTATCACTTCATTTTAAAGTCAGTCTTATGTAAGTTAGCATCTTCACATCAACTAGTTTTTATTTTATAATTATCCAGTGGCAAGAAAGCTAATTCATATATTGTGCAGCAATCCTTCATACAAGTCATTTCAGCTTATAGGTTCATAGGTTCATAGATTAGTACTAGGCTAAGTGCCCTTGTGGGCTATTTTAAGCCTAGCCAATTACCCCATCTGAAAATCAAACCCTGCACCTTGTGTCTGTAAGGTAAACACCTTAACCATTATGAAAGTAAACTGAAACTGCAAGGCCATGCTTCCAGAGTGAAGGAAGTAAATTGGAAGGCAGTAATGTTTGCCATTGTGTATTTAGAAAGTGCACAAATTTGTACATCCATAAAGCAGAAGTGTTTCCATTAGTAACTTGCTAGTGGAGTGGTAACAAATTTTACATCTGAAGTGAGTGCCTGTGTGTACTGAATGGCATAAATACTGTCATACATAGTCAGGAATGCTTAAAAAACTGCTGCTCTGCTACCTAAGCCCCATGTTCACACTTTGATGTACAGCTCCTACTGCTCCCAACTTGATAACTGAGACCATTTCCCCTTTTCATTTCATACATCTGAGATGCCAAAACATTGGTGTCCCTGTGCTTTTTAGGCCAGTGTGTGGTCTTTTTGACAGAGATAGTGTGCACAGATTTTGGCCCTTCTTAATGATATTCCTTCTCTTGTACGGTATATAGAATCACAGAGCTACACACATTTTTAAAGAACTAGCTTCTGCAATAACTTATCCTTTTTTTTTTTTTGCCTAGTATTTAGGTTGCTGCTGGAAAAAAGTCATTGGATGAGCTAACTTACAAGGTCAGTAAATAAGGCCAACATCTTCGTAATCCATTGTATAGCAGTAGTTGGGGATATTTTTGCATCATCTCATGAACAGTGGATACTTAACCGATACTGTCTTCATTGAAATTGAAGTGCCTTTTTTTAAATAATAAAAATCACTACTTGTTAAAGCCAGATAAATTTATGTGGAAACCCACCTTCTACAGGCAGTTTCTGTAACTGCATTTACAATATTAAGCAAACAAGAAGGCAGCATTTATTTAAATACTTGAATCCAAGCACTATGTCAGTTTACCATTAAAAGAAAAATGTATAAATTGTAGCCATTAAGTCCAGAGCAAGTAAAACATATGAAGTGGATCAAGAGTTAATGAAATAGGTGTCATGAAAAAGATATGCTTTCAGAAAATTCTTGGAGGCCACAGAACTACAGTTGTAGAGCTAGAAAGATTGTGAATTTCACATAAAGGTAGGCTTTATAAAACTTTTCCAGTATGTTGCTGATTTTTAATTCAGTGAAGCTTTAACTTGATGAAACAAACTGAAGCTTGACCTTAATTAAATATGCAAAAAGTCCGTTTTTGCAGGGTTCAAGCTCACCTTCTGTCTTCTACTTAAGTGCATTGATTATTTCACAGTTGTATGAAAAAGGAAAAGCTCACAAACTTTGAATCACCGCTATTGTGCAAATAGAAACCATACCAATAGTGATTTCTTAAAACAAATGATTGGAGACTTCAGCAATGGGGTTAGAGTTCTGCAAATGTAATCATCCACTTTTTGTTTCACCAAGTGTATGAAATTGTTGGAAGAAAATATGTACTAAATGTCTCCAGACTCAGTGCCTCAGTGGAGCTGTCAGCAGCTCATAAACAGTTAAATGGGTTTTGAATAAGTGAGCTAATAAGGTGTTAAAAGTTCTTTAATATGTGGTATGGAAGTCACACAATGCATAGTAAGTTAGAAACACTAGTTCAACTACAGCATTTTCAGAAGCCATTCAGACAGGAATGCAGATCAGACTTCTAGGAAGAACTGCTAAAAGTAAATTAGCAAGTATGTCAAAATTTAAATGAGACACAGGAGTGGCATGTAATATTTTGTCTTGAGTAAAGCAATGGGTTTCGGAGGTAATGAATAGAGGACCTATGTGCACATTTTATAGCCACTGAATGGAACTGTTCTTTGAAAAATGATCTGTAAATTTAGAAATAGAAAGTTCAAGATCCGTTTTTCAAAACCTAGTGATTTACTCTTCTAATATTTCAATTTGTTTAGCTTCTGAGAGGTTCAGAAGGAGAAAAATCTATACTGTAAAAGAAAACAGTACACACATACAGAGAAGTAGTATTTACATGTGGTGAGGAGTTGGTATAATGGTTAATGTGTTTACCTTGCAAAAATAAGGTACAGCATTTGATATTGAGGGAAAATGGCTAGGCTTAAAATGGTTCACAAATGCAGCTAACCTAGTACATACCTATGAACATTTTATGTACTTGCAAAGCCATAATAATGATAGGTTTGCTAATTTATTTAGAGGTTTAGGAAGTTTTCGTAGGGATATATATGCAACTGAAAGCTGATGTACTAGTGATATATGTTCTAGAGAGGGGCTCTGAGGTAAACAGAGCAGGAATTAAAGCAAAGAAGAAAAAGTGCCATTAAGAAGCAATTGGAGCCAATATAATTAATAGTAGTAGGTGTAAAAAAAACACAACACAAGACCCAGGTTTTTAATGATATATAAGAACCAAATAAATTATTAAAAGAGAACATTAGCCATTTTTTATAGCAGAGGAATTGTCTCAATAATGCAAAATTCTTTTTTTTTTTCTACTAGAAGCAAGTCGTGATTTCTGACTTACCAGGCAAGACTCAATATATGTGCCTTTTATTTCCCATCTACAATGTGCACATTCCTTACATGTCTATTTGGTATTTCATTAGCACCAAGAGTGATTCATATAATAGCTATAGAAATAGTTGGAAGTCCTAGAAGCTGCTAAATTAGTTCGGTACTGTGGTTCAGACAAAGGAGGAGCAGCATAAGAGACTAATACAGTTGTTGACTATATTGGAACTGCATAATTTCAAGTTGAATAAAAGTCAAGTATGTAAAATAAGAGCATCAAGCCTGAAACACATTGGTAATATTTTAACATCAGAGGGACTGAAGCCCAATGGGCAAAAAGTCAGAACAGTTCTGAAGCAAGGAGACAGACAAGTGTTACATTAGTTTCTAAGAGCGTTGTGGCATGTTATACAGTTTGTAGCCAGTATGTCAGAGATAACTTTACCTTTAAGAACTCTTTCAAGGAAAGATTTAGCTTAGAAATGGAACTATGACCAGTAAAGAGTTTTAAAAAGTTCCAGGAACCCATATATATATATGCATCACAACTGTGATTGAATAAAACAGATTTATAGCATATAGATGCCAGAGAGAATGGTATAAGGTTTGATCCTACCAAAGAACGGAACAGTTGCCCATGGGGTCAGGAAAATTTACATATGCAGAAAAAAATGCTCATATTGAAAAAGAAATGATGGCGTTCGTGTGGATGTGAGACAGTCCCCAAATATTTTTATGGTAAATAAGTTTAGATAGAAAAAGACATTTCTGACATCGCAGAGGATATTACTTAGTCCACAGAAGAATGATATGAGAGTGAAGTGCAGACCTATCAAAGAGCTACACATGTAAGTACATTAAGTATAGTATATGTACCAGAAAAGCATGAAGAGTTGCTAGAAAAACTTTCATTAATGCTATAGCTACTGTTGACAGATGAAAAGTAGAATTATTTCTGTAATGTACTGGTGTTAAGTTAGAAATGCATTTATTGAAAGATGTTACTGAAAGGATAGATGCAAAAATTATCAGCAAGGAAAGTAATTCATTCTATTTCAAAGAAGAAATAATGTGTCCCATTTTCACTGTTCACAGCTGACAAAAGGATAGTTCTGAGTGCACATCTAAGAATAGAAAGTGCAAAGAAATAGCCTGGGGGAGGTATAAGACCCGTAGTAGTGACTCACACAGAGCACCTGCAATGGATACTATAACAGTTCAAAAAAAATGTACTAGCTTACCCACTGCCAGATCATCCCCTTAAACATAGGTTCAAATGGCCATGTGTTCTTGAGACTAGGTATGCCTGATGTATCTGACAGTTGTCCACAGTACTAAAAAGAAAAATTCAGAACATGTTTGAGTGGGAGTTCAGACATATGGCATCCAGTCCATACTGTCCACAGTCAAAATGAGTAGGTAGAGAAAATTCTCCATGCAGTGATGAATCTCACGAGAAGGCACTGTGTCAGATGCTTTGAGAGTATCCTCTTGCCATTTTGGAGTGTAGAAATTCCTGCTGCAGAGATTCCATCTTTCAGTGGCTGTTTGTGGTGGGTAGAAGGTTGAAGAGTAAATCACTGACCTTATCTGTGTTGGTGATGTGTGAACACATAAAGTAAAGGTGAAATAAATCTCTGATAGAAGCTGCAAGTGGTAGCTAGATTTACAGATTGGAGGCGCAGTAAAAAAAAATAGAAGTCATAAGAAAGTAATTCACCTGAAATTGGTTTGGTATTGTTAAAGAAGTAACAGTTTTATGCTATTTTTACAATGAAAAGCTTTGTGAAAGAAATCCTAGACCGCTGTGTTAAGACAACATCGAAATTCAAAGAAGAAAAGTAACAGAAGTATCATAACCATCTCTCTCTCTCTCTCTCTATATATATACATATATATATATATATATATATATATATATATATATATATATATTATAAAAAGGGAAAATAAAAATTCAAATTGTGGGAATTATGGTAGCTGAGAGTTGCAGACTGTAGACACTCCTGAAGTTCTTCTTCCAAGCAAATCCATCTTACAATTGATATCTTCAGATGGGAAGATCAGTTTGTGCTGCAGATAGCCTTGTTAAATATTCTAGGTAACAAAGAGATGAAGCACGAGACAGAGAAGCAAAAATTATACAAAAAGGAATTTTCATTTATTTCACTAAATGTTGAATATGTATAAAAGTATTATTTTTAGGTAAAAAGGCCATAACATGCTTAGTATAATATTAATTTCAAGAGATCATTGTACTGTATGCAATGGATGCACCTCAGACTGTGTAATATACACACATAAATCAAGGTGTGAAAATTAGAGAATTATAAATAGCCTTTGCAATGCTGACAGTCCCACATTACAAGCTAAAAGTGAGGAAAATCTGAAATGCTTGCTTACCAAGATTAAACATTGCAGTTTCAAAATGGATTTGTAACATAAAGCAATGACCAAGACAAAGATTCTGACAACCTGTAAAATTAATGAATTTTTTGTAGTGGGGAAGAAATAAACAATTTTAGCCTACTTGGATTAATAATCAGTAATGAAATAAGCAGTTGAGAAATCTGATTATCAATGGCAAAATTGCCATGAAAGATTTGGATGTCAAATTCAAGTGCAGAGATGAGTTTTGCACATGATGGTTTCAGTTATCAAAGCTGTGCTATTTCAAGTTTTCTCATAAGGATACAGAAGTTGGACAAAAAAGATCAGTTGAAAACTGATTTTGAATTGTGATGCTGGTGAAAAATAGTGCATATTATTATTTATTGCCCACAAAACAGTATCAGTTGGAACTGGTGGAGCTAAAACCCTAAGTATTCACTGGAAGCTCAGATGATTAGATGATTAGACTTTAAATGTCCTACTTCTCACGTACAAAGAAAGGTATCATTATATAAAAACACCACGCTTGGAAAGGTTGATGACCAGCTTAAAAGAGGAAACAGTGGTAATGCGTTGGCTTGAAATAGAACTAAAGTGATGGATGCCCTTCTGTCTATGATTATTCATTTGAGTGAAAACACAGTACAGTTCAAGACAGAAGTCCATGGGGTTGGTGTGGGTTGGCATCAGTGGCACTTTATATATCTTGGACAGTTAATTCTGAATTCGTACCTCATGGAGATCAGGCTGTATCCTTAGTATTTTTATCTTGCGTACCAGCCATATGCTACAGTAAGGATCCAGGAGATTTTGAACCAGAAAAAAATGACTTGGGCTAGATGTTAAGTAACATTTCTTCATTTTATGCATCTTAAGAGATAATATGTTAAGGTAGGCTATGAGAAGAGTCTCTCTAAAAACAGGTGAAAAGCACCTGTTCTTAGGGAAGAGCAAACTATCTGTAAAATCATTGCACTGGGCATAACTAAGGAAGGTAGCCTGGTTAGTTTGCCTGTTATGCAACGTGTACATGCCCAAGATCAGGCAAGTAATTTCAGGGTAATGAACATAAAAGAACTTGGCACATTACCAGTCACAAGGTATAAGAGCTTGAGAAATCATACCACAGTTTTGAGGTTGTCATGAGTATTTCATACCAAATGAAAACAACTATGTCCATGAAGAACTGTGCAGCTGCTTCAAGCTTGTATACTGAGAGAGGTTTTTGTTCTGTAATATGGGCTGAAATACAAAGCCTTAATGCACTTCAGAGCACCTTGGTAAGTTAATTCATAATGGCAGAGATGTTTTGGAAAATAATATATTTTTTTTGTGGGATGTCAGGTTGCTACTATGAATATTTATTATTTATTTATTTTACATTTGTTGACCGGGATTGTCCAACTGAGCTGAAGAGCCCTTTTTCAGTGGAGGCTCGGGGAGAAAAGCTCCAACATATTATACAATTTTCATTATAAATTAGCATTAAGCAGCAATGTTACAGGATTATTATAAGGCATTTAAGTAGCAATACAATGTTATACAGTGTCAGTAATCAGGAGTATAGCATAACTATTTCAAGATGTATAAAAAGAAGTATGCCATTAACATGAGTGTAGTTTTTGGGGTAAGTGGTTAAAAAACCCAGTTTTATCATGATGTAGTTGCATGAAGGCAAGACAATTACAATAGAATGTTTCTCTGAGGCAATGTGCTTAATAGATTTTCGAAGACCGTAGAAAGAGTAGTCAAGGAAGATTAGAGAGAGCTAGTGAGAAGAGTGAGTTAAGGGCAGAAAGTAGATTAAGGTATGAGAAGTAAGGGATGTTAAGGAGTGAGAGTGCAGTGGCAGGACCAGTGACTTTTAAAGTGCTCTTTGGTGGCTGTCTTAAATTGTTTAGGATGTGTAAGGGTCCTGATTTCTAGGGAGAGCCTATTCCAGGCAATAGTGGGGTGATAGCTGCACATGTTGTGTCCAAATTTAGACTTGGGTTTGTAGATGTGTAGTCGGTCTTGGTGAGAGGTCTGGAGGGGGAATAATGGGAGATGAGGGGGATAGTGCTGGGTAGTAGGAAGGCTGGTATAGGAAAGAATGGATGATCTGGAGCTGAGAGTGAAGAAGCTGGTGGGGTAATTCAAGCCAGTTTAGGTGTTTTAGAGAGAGACAGTGATGGGATTTGTAGGTTTGTTTGGCAGCAAATCTAGCTACCTTGTTGTAGGTAGATTCGAGTTTGGTCAGGAGTACTGAGTTAAGATTTGTGAGAATTTGAGAATTGTACATTAGACTGGGTAGAAGGTAGGTAAGAGAGAGTTTAATCTTGGCTTCAGAGGTAAGGAATTTCTTGTTACAGTAAAGGAACCCTAGTTTTGAATGTGTTTTTTTGATACAGTTATTAACATGCAAGTCAAGTTTAAGCTGATCGTCAATGGTTACACCTAAGAGCGTAGTACTGGAGTCTACCTGAATGGGAGTGTTATTAAGGGACTGTATGGAGAAGGAGGGTTTAATTCAGCCTGTGATTGCTTCTGGAAACAGGTGAATCAGATTCAAAGCATTCAGTCCTCCAGCATAGGGTCCTAAAGTTAAATCGTATTATTGTACCATAGTTAGGTGAAGAAGCCAAGCGCTGGTTGCATTTGTAGAGAAGGGAAGAAGCAAGAGAATTGTTGGTGTCTTTGTAATTCAATACTAGTGGCTCTAAGTTGCCCAAACTACAACAGAAAGGATTGCTTCATTGCAGGCATCAATTCATTGCTTGCAGTCTTGTATAAGTCTATGTAATAGAAGAGTTCACAGCTGAGTGACTGTGCTAGGGTTACTCCATTATCGAAGCTGTTGAGGTGTTGAACATTCCAAAAAACAAGTTCTGTTAGCGTATTTAAGGTAGCAATACCACTCTGCAGGATCATCCCTAATACTGGTCTATTTGAGGCAAGGTAACTTCCCAAAGAACAAGTAAATGGAAGGAAAAGACCTCAGAGCTGAGTGCCGATCGAACAAAACAAGTTTATTTCCAAATGTTAAGCTCTTTCTTCCTCTAGTAACTGGACTTTATCAGAACAGTTATCCACAACTTCACAAATCCTTTTATACTAAAATTACATGGGAACCCTATGACTCACAAATCAATTAGCAAAGGCATTTGCCAAGAAAATCAATTTAAAATTAAGACCACAACACATTACTGAAAAATGGCTGGCAGTATATGGCTGAGACTGCAGAAGATATTCCTATAAGCCAGTTGCTGCCTACTTAAAATTAAAAACAAGTGGAATAAGCATATAAATAAGTACTTATGAACCTGCTCTTTCTGAGCAAATAGAAGACAAACCCTAAAAAAATTAATTGGAATATTAGACTTGAAAATATAGGTGTACTGTAAAAAATGATAGTAATAGTAAAAAGCAACCAAAAAGGCACTTGTATGAATGCTAGAACATTAACATCATCAATTCCTGGGGCACAGAAATTTACGTAAAATAATAACCAGCCCTCAGCTTAAGCATACTAGTAATAGGTACGTTTTCATTTTAGCCAGGGGGCTGTGTGGCATTCAGCCTCAGCTGCCACTTCAACTCAAGGAATTCTAAAATGTCATCACTGGGGCCACCTCGATCACCTAGATTAACTTGATCTATAATGCAAAACTTAAACTGGTGGGTCAGATACAGTTTGATGTGTCTGAACAAAGCGTTATTTTCATCATTTTTCCTAATGTCGTAAACATGTTGGTATATCCTTTGCTAGCAGATATGTTTGGTTTTTCCAACGTAAAATGCAGGACAAAGGGCACATAACCTCAAATAGATCACCCCCTTACTAGAATGTGTAAACCTGTGGTTGGGTTTGATTGTACCAAACCCATCCACATAAAAAGAAGAACCTTCAATTGCATATTTACATTGGTTCCAATTCTTACACTTAGTCATTTTTCCTACATGCCCTGGTGGACCCACTTTCCAAAATCAGCTTAAAACTAGGTTCTTTGTATACACCACTACAGGTTTTTTCCAGCCAAGCTACAATGTTCACAATTGATTTCAATCTTATTTTCAATTTAATTGATTTGTGGAGTGTTCTGTGTACTAACTTCTCAAATAAATATAAATAAAATACCTGTATAGACTGGAGAGTTTCTAATATATGTTGATGATAATGTTTAGTATGCCTGCCACTAGTTAGAGCTGAAGTTGTCATCTCATAGCTCTCTCTTGTAAAAGTGAGATCTGTACCATAGACCAAGATAGAAACTTTGGCCATCTTATTACAGGCAGATGTGTTACGCAGTGCTGCTGGAGGAGACCACTCAGGGCACACTTCGTCAGCCTTAGCACATTAGATGACAGATATCATGAACCAGTTTTGCCTTATGGTGCTGCAGTTCACCTATGACCATGGCCAACTTGTATGTCCCTTCAGAACGCTCACACATCTACAGTGTTGGTAAATGACAGCAGGAATGACAAGTGAGTGAAAAGGGCAGAGTCGTGTGGACAGCCACATCATTGTACAGGTCTATTCCACAATAAATTTGTTTGTTAGATGACTGTAAAATCTACAAGACAGTTTAGCACGCAAATGTGATAATGAAGCAAGTTCATGTACGAAATATGTATCCTGTGAATTGGCATTAAATGCAAAATGTACAGAACAAAATATCGTAGACATTGTAAATAGTTACAGTTTGACAGGGACAATGTGAAAGGTAATGTGCTTGCAATCTGTGTTAAGGTACTAAAGCAATCTAAAACTGTATATAATGAGTGAGTTCAGTATGTTTGTTAGCAGGTGGCAGTATTGCAACCAAGCAGCACATGTACTTGCCTTTTTTCCCAAGCACAATCTGAGTTTGGGACTGCAGAATAAGTAACATAATGCAATCCCACCGTCAGTATTTTCAAAGTTAAGAATCCAGCAAACACTCTTGGGAAAGATTCAAACTGATAGAACTTTAATTCCATCAGTTACAAAATGCGTCCGATGTGCTGGAGTCAAAACTTTTCTTTTGGCTGTAGTTCTGAAAGTAAATTAAAAAGTTGGTAAGATATCAGTAATTGATGCAGTCAAACAACCATAAGCCCAGAAAGATAACCAGCCATAGCTGTATAAATCCAGGGTAAGAGGTTTTAAAGGCATCCATCGGGACAATTTAAAATATGCACAGCAACAGGACTGATTCAGTAGAACCCACCAGTTAGTAATGTCATAAATGAGCTTGGGTACTAGAAGAACACCTGACTAGTAACACAAGAAGACATCTACAGTCACCAGGGAATTAAGCAACTAAGAATGTTATTTGTTAACGTGGGATTTTTGAATCGCATAGCCAATTTTCATCAGAGGCTTAGGGAGAAAAACTCCAAGTAAGAGTATTTAGGACATGAAAATCTACAGATGCTAGTAAGAACAACGTTAGATTTTGAATCAACGAATGTACAAAGAAAACATTTTTCAGAGGAGTGTCATAGTGCAAGTTACAGATTGTGATTTTCCTTAACCAGAATTATTTTTTACTCTGTCCAACTTTACTCTCCAGTATGCTCATTTCTTAATGAGCTGACTTACTATTTTGTTTCTCTCCCATTTTTGATGTTTGTTTTAATTTTTGCCTTTCTCATTTTTCCAAGTACTATTTCTGATATCCTTCCATTTCACTGTTGCAGTATTTGTTACAATAGGAATCCCCTGCCAAGGGCGTCCCAACATCCAGCTAGTGTACTCAAGCCTTTAGGTTGTTAAGGGTACACCGTATGTTACACATGTTCCCTGTATACAGCATAGGGCATGAATTTGATGTCCGGACATACCATCCTCAGAACTTCTTTGCCATCTGTCTGAATGCACACCTCGTTTGCTGGTTCACCATGGCCTTTTTCACATAAGTGACCTGTTTGGGTTTTTCCTCCTATCTTTTTTTCCTTTTGTTTGTTGCTTGTGGGGTTCATGTCATCCAGAAAGAGTAAATGCCAGTGTGGGAGGCAGATTCACCATAAAGATTGTCACAGGTAGTGTTTATTTTGTCTGGTGCTTCCCACAACTGTACGTCCCAGTCTGTTTATCAAGCTTTCATCCCAAACACTCTCCATAGTAGTCGTTCCTCATTGGCCATATATTGAGAGAACCAGTGTCTTAAACTTTTAGAGAAAGACATTATAGAAAGAACTTCCTACTCTAAGAATCAGCCATTTGGGAAGAAAAAAAAAAAAAAGCTAGGTCTGATTGCATCAGTGTAGATTGTTGTCTTTTCTGTAAAATGTATGATTGCCTGTGTCATAAGCGATGGTTTAATAAAGGTGGTTCTTGTTTTTTTTAAAAAAGGGCAGGAATTAGTAAGGTTGCTTAGGTTATATGATATATAGCAATATGGGTGAAGTATGTTTGTAAATGTGAACTCGTTAATACAGTTTGGTTGCTTTTATATAAATGTAAAGTTGCCTATGTTACAAGTGGTAATTCAGTAAAGGTGTTAAAGGAAAAAAAAAAAGCTAAGTCTGATTCTTTGGCTGTGCCACCTCTGCCAGATGTCTCTCTCGAGGCTAGTAGAAGCCTGGAGAGATCGCCTGACTCTTTCATTGGATTCTTTTGCAGCGACCACTTTCTGAGGCCAGCATTGAACTGACATCACACCACACCTCCTGTGGCTTTGCAGACATCCATTTCTGATATTCAGGGGGAACCAAGACTGATTATTACCAAAGGGTCTAGGGGTGTTCCTCAGATTTTGGTTAGGAGGGAGGTTCCCACTACGATTGTAGAGTGTCATATGGGGCTTGAACCTTCTGTGTTTCATAAGTTGGATGTCCCTTTAAAGAAGAAACAAAAAACACAGCATGTTTCTACTGCTCTTAAGGACCCTTGGAGTGACAGGCAGAATTTCAGTTAGGGTTTGTTCACTGCCCTTATGGTCTTGAAGCCCCATCAAGGAGTATCTGTCCCAGCTCCCCCTTGGTCTTCTACTCCTCTTAAGAGATGCAGGGAATACGATTCCTCTGGGGAGGGGGATTCAGATGAGCTATCCCTTGCTTACTCTTTCCAGATTCCTTCTCCCTTAGACTACACCTCTGAAGAGGAGGAGTCCACTAATTCTGACAGTCCTTTTGAGGAGATTTCCTTTGAGGACACAATTTCCAGAATGATAGAATTTTGTAAATGGGATTGTGCCCAGGTTTTTGAGGTTCAGAAAATGTATTACAAGCTTCTGCAAATGGATTATCTGAGACTTTCTGCTGTTCCTCCTGTCTTGACTGCCTTGTTGGATGCCTTCTCTACTCTGTCTCAGGCTCCTGATTCCCAGCCCCCTGCCCCCAAGAAAACTGATTGGTTTTATAAGGTAACTGATCATTGCGAAGTTCTCTGTAGGTGTCCCTCTGCTGATCATTCTTTGGTGTCTGTGGCATCTGACAGGCCATCTAAGTTACTACTTTCAACAAAGTTGCTTCCTTCTGATAAGGACATCATTGCTATGGAAAGGCTGGGTAAGAAGGTATATACTTCAGCCACCTTTGCTTTCTGGGCTATCAATTATCAGACCCACATGATTAGTTATATTTTAGCTCTTCTTTCTCAGGCATGTCAGGTTATTTCTGACCTTCCTGATTCTGAGGGGAAGACTTCTGCCCTCTCCTTGTTAGAGACTTCCTCTCAGGTGGCTCTCCATTCTATTAAGTGCAGCTATGATGCATCAGATCCCTCTTCTAGGGCTGCTGCTTGTGGTTCTGTGATGAGGAGATATTCTTAGTCTTCAACCTCTGCCTGATGATATTAAGGCAAAGATGAGGGATGTTCTTCTGGACAATAAGAATTTGTTTGGTGCTTCTGCTGATTTGTTTAAGTCCATACAAGAAAAGGGTAAGGCCTTAGAAAAGCTGAAACGTATTTTTCTTTCTTCTGTGGCTAAATTCCAAAGGAATTACCCTAATAAGCTATCTTTTGTTCATAGGCAGTGTCAACCCCCTCCCAAAGGTAAAAAGGGTGGAAAATGGGCTCATTCTGCTAAAGCTACCTAGACGACTACTGCTCTGAAATATTTTCCCTGGAAAAAAAAAACACGTGCTGTCTGACTATCCTGTACTTCTCAGCCACATTCCTCTTTCTCTTCATCTTTATCTTTCCCTGTCTCTTCTGTTTGGATAAAGATTACTCAAGATTCCTGGGTTCTTTCCATTATTCACCAAGGGTATTACATGGTCTGTAAATCTCTCCTCCCTTTCATGGGCATTCCTCAACCAGCTCAGGAACAGCTAGCCTTTTTTTTTTTTTCAGAGGTGCTTCAGGGTCTCTTGACTCAGAGAACTATTCAGGAAGTTCCAGTTTCACAAAGGAGGAAGGGGATTTATTCCTAAATGTTTTTGGTCTCCAGGAAAGAGGACACTTGGAGACCCATTCTGGATTTCGCCCATCTAAACACCTTTCTGAAGGTCAATTCCCTTCAGACATTGTTTCCTCTGCTGCTTCCTCAGGCTTTTCTAGTTTCTCTGGACCTCAAGGATGCTTATCTTCATATCTCTCTTCATCACCTTTTAGGAAGTTTTTACATTTCTCAGCTGCTTCCTGGCATTTTTAGTTTTCTGCTTTGCCCTTTGGCCTCTCTACTGCCCCTAGGGTTTTCACTAAATGCCTTGCTCCTGTGATTACTTTTTGCTGGCTAAAGGGGTTACAGGTTTTCCCTACTTGGACAACCTACTTTTCAGGCATCTTCTCCAGAGATTCTTCTGCAGCGTCTTCATTTTGCCATTTCCCTCCTGCAGAGTCTGGGGTTTACCATACATTTCCAAAAGACTTTTCTGATGCCTCCACAGGATCATGTGTTTCTGGGGTGCAGGATCCAGACTGTTCCAATGATGCCATCCTTGCGTCTTCCCAAGGCCTTAACTCTCATTGCCTTCTTTCAAACTCTTCCTCTGGCCTCAGTTACAGCTAGGGAATTTCTAAGAGCTCTGTGTTTCATGGCCTCCACCATCCCTATGCTCACTCTAGCCAAATTCCACATGAGAAAGCTTTAGTCGTTTCTAAAGTTGGTTTGGCTTCAGCAGTCTCATCCTGTAGGTTTCATAGTCCCTCCTCTTCCATGTCTCAGGGTGGAAATTCAGTGGTGGATTTGACAGTTGCCCCCAATTCAGGACTTCCCTTTCAAACTCCATTCACACTCTGGAGCTTTTCACAGATGCTTCAGATGTGATATGGGGGGGGGGGGCTTCCTTCGGCTCTCAGCACAGGGCCTCTTATTGTCCCAACAAAGTAAAGATCACATCAGTGTCAGAGATGAGAGCTTTTCTGCTGGCTCTTCAGGCATTTCATCCTCTTTTCATTCCAGGGCCTTTCAAGGTACTGAGAGACATTACCATAGTGATGTGGTATGTCAACAACCAGGCGGGGCAAGATCTTAACGTCCTGTGCAGGTTAGCACTTCAAGTGTAGGAGCTAGCTATATAGTATCAAGTAACACTTCAGGCAGTTTACATTCCCTCACATCAAAACTTTGTGGCAGACTCACTGAGCAGGTCCATATCACAATTCCATGAGTGAATGTGTTTCTGGGCATTGTCCACCAGTGGGGTACTCCTCAAGTAGATCTATTTGCCTCCCCTCTGAACAGACAACTTTCTCTTTTTTGTGCCAGAGCTCCTTGCCCTCTGGTCTGGAAGGTGGATGCCCTCTCTTTTTCCTGGAAGGAGGTGCTTGTTTATGCTTTTCCTCCTCTTCCTCTCATTCCAAAAGTCCTGTTCAAGATAAAACAGGATGCTCCCAAAATCTTGCTGGTCACTCCCTTGTAGCTTGGACAGCATTGGTTCCCTCTTTGTCTGCATTTAGCCAAGGGCAGTCATCACAAGTTATCTCACAGCATGGACATACACAACACAAGGGATCTCTCATCCATCTCCACCTGTCTACCCTTCACCTGACACTGTGGGCGATAGGATTTTGATTCCATATAGGCACCCTTTTTCTGAGGACGTGCTTAGGGTCCTGCAGGAGACCAGGAAACCCACTACTAGGAAATCCTTCTTAGCCAAATTGAAGAAGTTTTCTGTTTTTCTCATAACCTGGAACCACTTTCTACGGATGTTCCTTTGGTTTTCTGTTATCTATGTGAACTGCTTAATGCTGGGTTGGCATATTCTTCTGTTAAGGCCCACTTGTCAGTTGTTTCTGCTTATCTGCCTTTAGCACCCCCTTTAACCCCTAGATTTGAGGCTAAGCAATTTGTTAAAGGCATCCTTCATATTAGATCTCCCTGGAAGCCTGTCCCACCTTCCTGGACTCTTAATTTTGTTTTGCAGAAATTGACTCAGGCTTCTTTTGAGCCTGCGGCTCCAGCTTCCTTGCAGCACTGTTCTTGGAAGACTGTTTTTTTTTGTTGGCTTTTCTGCCAGACAGGTGACTGAGCTTCAAGCCCTTCTGGCTGTTCCCCCTTTTTAGTTTTCCATAAGGACAGGGTGTCCCTTTATACTAATCCTTTTTTTATGACCAAAGTGGTGAATGAGTTCACTTAATCAGTCTGTTTATTTGACCACTTTGTTCCGTTCTCCACAGTCTGCTAGAGAGAAGGTTTTGCACAGTTTGGAGGTGCATAGACAACTCAGATTTTATTTGGATAAGACCAAAGTTTTTTTGCAAATCTGATCAGCTTTTTGTTTCTTTTCATCCCAGATATTTGGGATTGGCTGTTTCCAAGAAAATTGTGTCTTCTTGGATGTCTAAAGCTATTTATTTAGTTATTCTCTTCATGGCAAGAGCCTTCCTTCTTCAGTTGAGACTCATTTTACTAGGGCTGTGACGACTTCTGGTGTTTTTTTCAATGGTTTAGATACAAACTCTATTCTTGAGGCAGCTACCTGGAATTCTGTGCATATTTTTACCTAGCACTATAAGTTGAATGTGATATCCAGGGCCAGAGCTAGTTTTGCTAGAGTCATCCTTAATGGCTTCCTAGAGAGATCTGCTGGTCCTTTCTCCCTCTCTTGAGCTTTTGCACTTTCCCTTTTGTAAGGAATATGGCAACAGTGAAATGGAAGGACATGGCACAGTTGTGTAAAATCTTACCGTAATTTTAGATGGCCTTCCATTTCACTGTTGTCCCCCCCCCCCCCAAGATTATCTCTAATTCTTAGATAGGTGCTCCTATTGTGGCTCTCAGTTCTGAGCAAGGTACATCTGGACATCACCTTTATGCCCTACAGTGTATGCGGGGAGCATACATCTGATGTATGGTGTACTTTTAGCAACCTAAAGGCTTTGGTATACTGGCCGGAAGTTGGGCCTCCCTTGGCAGAGGATCCCTATTGTAAGGAATACTGCAACAGTGAAGAGAAGGACATGTACCATTATGGTAAGATTTTACACAACTGTACTTTTCCTTGCAGCAAAGTCCTACCCCCCTCCATCTTTCTTAGCTCCTAATTACCTGTTTGCTGTCCACTTGACTGTGTTGTTCCCCTTTAGTTTAAAACACTGATAACCAGACGTGTTCATCTTCTAACTCCTTCATGCCCTTAGTCAACCTTTCCTTCTGTACTGTTCTTGACAGGCCCCCCTCCCCCCGTACATGCATGGTCTTTATAACACAATACTGCAGTACAGTTTTGGGGATATGTGGGGGAGCCTCTCTGGCCCATACAGTGTCATCTTGTCATTCTGTCTCACGCTGCATTAAATCCCTGCTTCATACTGCAGTCCTGGAGCTAGCAAATACATTGTTAAGTACTTCCTGTTGTCATAGTACTGGCTAGTGCTACTGGTAACTATTTGGTTGTACTGCAGTTGCTTGATTTGACATTTCTCGTGAGTAAGTCGCACAGCCAGCCCCTCATTCTCCTACCCTGTTTGCATGGACTGTTGCTCAAACAACTGTTTAAGTGTGAGCAGTGCTGCTGGTGGTGTTTCTTGCTGGAAGCTGAGTAATTAGAACATATGTAGGGAATATGACAGTGGACTGGCTCCGCTGCCACCAAGTGTGTTGGGGGATTGAAACCACTGACTTTAAGTGCGACACTCAGTCACCTACTGACATCAAGATGGCTGGCACTGATGGGGTTTGAGTCTTACTACTGCTGAAGTAATAGCAAGAAAGTGCACACAATTATGTTTCAATTACTAGTTTACAAATTACAGTCTGGCTAAAAGAACATGGGTAGCGGTTTCATTTAGCCTGGCATTACCCTTGATTTCACAGTTGCTTTTCTTTTAAACTGGCATTGCCACTTGCTTCAAATTTCTCCTTCCATTAGAACCTCAAGCAAGTCTGGAGGCATCCCTTAAGAATTTAAGGGTACATTTTTTGGATGCATTAGCCAGTATCTTTTCTAGATAGCCCATCTGCATTACTGTTGGCATTCCCACTTTTATGTTGGATAGCCATTATGTTAGATAGCAATGACATATCACTGCAAGTCCAAACTTTATCTAAAAAGCTTTCCATTCTGTCCACTTGTTTTGTGTAGACATTTTAAATGGATATGGTCTTTTTCCACAATGAACTTTGTCATACAGTTACAGTTGTAGTTTATGCAAAGCTCAGACTATACTCGCTTTTCCCCTCTTTCTATATCTGCATAAGACTCCTCCCAGGTTTGAAGTCTCCGACACTAGTACACAGTGGTGTGCTCTTTGCACTCTGAGGAAACCTGTCTAAATACACCTCCCATCCCATATCTAGAAGCATCTACCTGTAATATGAATTCTTGACTATATTCAGGACTGGTAAATACACTGGGAAGCTACTATGAGCCTCCTTGAGTTTTGAAATGTCTCCTTACAGGATGTTTCCCAGGCAATATTATTTGGTCCCTCTTTTCTTGATAAGGTCTGTAAGGGTAGTAGCTATCACGCATTACTGGTGAACAAATTTCTATAGTACCATGCTGTCCTTAAGAATGCCTGTACCTGTTTCTTTGTAGTAGTGATGGGCCATGCTTGAATAGCATCAACCTGGTTTAATCTTTCCACCTCTTACTTCTTGACCCAGATATGGTAACCCTGTCATAACCACCAGACACTTGTTAAACTTTATGATCAACCCTGCCCTTTGCAGTCTGAGCAACTCTTCAGAGGAATGTGGCACGTGTTCTTCCCTGGATCAACTGTAAATGGAAACATCATTCAGATAAGCAAGGGTATAATCTCCTGCTGAGCTGCAATTTACCATTCTCTGGCAGGTTGCTAGAGCATTCTTCATATCAAAGAGCATTTTTTTAAGCTCATACAGCTAAAATGAGATCACAAAAGCAGACCTTTCCCTGGTTGCAGGTGTTAAGAGTACATGCTAGTAACCCTTGATCAAATTAAGCATAGTTAGATGCTTAGTCTGACCCAGGGCGGCCACGGTGGTGCAGCGGTTAGCATTGCCACCTCACAGCAAGAGGTTCTCCGGTTCGATCCTAAGCTGGAGTGCCTTCTGTGCGGAGTCTGCATGTCCTCCCTGTGGTCGCATGGGTTTCTTACGGGTGCTCCGGTTTCCTCCCACATCCCAAAGACATGCTGTAGGTGGAATGGACACTCTAAACTGGCTCTAAGTGTGAGTGTGTGCATGTGTGTGCCTTCTGTGGAAGGTTGGGTGCCGGGCTGGCAACTCGACACAGTTAAAAACTCCACTGCCAATCATGAGCAGACAGGTGATCCGCTGTGGCGACCCCTAACTGGGAAAAAGCCGAAAGAAGAAGATGCTTAGTCTGACCCAGCTGCTCTAGGGCTTCATCTGTACGTATGGGTATGCATCTGACTCTGTGACTGCTCAGTTTTCTGTAGTCCACAAAGAACTGGGTCTTATCATTTTCTTTGGCATCAGCACCACTGATGAGGCCCAAAGGTCATTTTATTCTTGGATTGCTCCCAATTCCAGTGTCCTTCATTTCTTCTTTCATGCATTCTGTAGGGAGAATGATTGGTCACTGGGGTCCTGGGTCTGCTTGTTGTGCCACCTGATGGATGCACTCTGGTGTACCACTAAACATCCTCAAATTCCTGTAGTACTGCTCGGATTTTCTGTACCGAGCTAGTGGTAAGCTGCAAGGGTGAGGGTCTGTCCTGTCGCATCATGTCCACTGAGGTGTCAGATCAAGCATCACTGAAGAAGTCTACCTCCAGGTCTCCCTCTAGCTTCTTCTGCAGCTCGTTGCAGATATTAAATACAGATGCCCCTTTGTAATGATAGGCCTTTATTATGTTATCTTGAGTTTGAGCTTTGGACTCCTACATGGCAACTTTTCATTGTACTTGACAAAGCTTTACCTTTTTCTGCATTAGTAAAAGGGCTGTCCAAGGCTGCCTGCAGTTTGTTGTGTCAAAGGGAAAAGTACAATCACTTGTTGCCCTACAGAATCCTCTGACTGTCCTGTCATACTAGGCCTTTTGCTGCTGTTGTGCCTGAGCTAGGAGCTCCTGAGACATACCAATAAAGTCCCTAAGCCTCGTCCTGAGTTTTAGGACATACTCCACAGTAAACTCCTAGTGAGAATCACACTTCCCCTCCTACTCAACACAAGTGAAATCCAGGACCTACTTACCCTATGACCGTACATAAGTTCAAAGGGTGAAAAACCTGTGGATTCCTAAGTCACCTCCCTGTATACAAAAAAGAAGATGGGGAATATACTTATCCCACTCTCTCTTGCATTGGTCTTTAAATACCATCAGTGTGGTAGAGTTGTACCTCTCCTCCATACAAGTTGGCTGTGGATGGTAGGGCATAGTCTTTAACTGCTTTACCCCACAGCAGTTCCACAAACATACCAGCAGGGCTAAAGCTGGCACTGCTATCCCGGTATTTCCTTAAGAAAACCTGTCTTGCTGAAAATGTATAGCAAAGAATTTGCTACCTTCTCTGCTTCAGTGGAAGACAGACTCCCAACTTCTGGGAAATAGTGGCATAATCTTCCCCTGCCAGGGTATATTTTTACCTGTGAAACTTGGGTTATTCAGAGTTCCCACAATATCCATAGCTACTCTCTAGTATGGTTCCTCATTAACAGGCAAGGACATCACAGCAACCTTGGTTTTGTCTCCAGCCATTCCAACATTTTGGCTTTGCTCACAGGTCCTGCAGTACTTTATTACATTCTTTGCAATCTCAGGCCAACAATAATTCCGCATATGATCTTTTTTTTGTACTTTATGCCCATATGGCTTATAAAATGAATATGGACTGTGACCAGAAGTGCCATTAGGTAGGCCATAAGTACTACCCACTGCTATATTAGTTCTCCCTGTACTCCTCCTGAGCTCCATTATCTGTACAACCATCCTTTGTCCGAGTATGTGGACTGGCTCTGCCCTTCAGTGTCCAGAGCCACTCTGGCTACCTCCTCCAAGTCCTGCAAAGTAGACTCTGAGCACTGAGCCTTCCTCAACTCCTTCTTACTGACCCTCCCCTTCCAAAGAAAATCTGGTACCATCTACTCAGTGGCGCCTCAAGTTCTGACTGACTGATATCACGTAATGCCCCCCTGAGACCATCACCTTCCAGGGTTAACCCAATACCTCACTTCTGCTGTGGCTGATATCCCAAGTCACATCTAACTAGTTCCCCTTCTGAAGTAACCACATCACCAGCCCCAGATGGAGGCATGGGCTCTGCCTAGGTTTCTCCTGTATTGCCTTCTGCATGTGTTTGCCTCTATACCAGGCTGTGTGTGACAGCAGGCACACTAAGTACTGTACTGTACTGTACCGTACTGTACTGTCAGAGTCCTTCCCTTTTATGGCATCATTAGGGATGGCTTCAAACACACCCACCTGCTTGCTACCTTGCCCTCCTTTCCAGTCCAGATAGACTCTGGCCAAAGCCTTTTCAGCAGTGGTATACACTCCACCCAGCTCAGGCGTAGTGATAAGGACTGGTTCTCTGATCAAAAAATCTGTAAGGATCTCAAATGAGGTGACCTTACATCCAGTTATCCTTTTGTGAAGTTAAGTACTTATTCAGCAGTATACTCAGTCTTGCATTCATCTGCTTTTCTCTTGTATATTCTAAATGTCTTTCTGTACAGCACTGGTGTTAATTTATAACAAGTAGACTTTCTTTAACGTTGGCATAATGTAAGCAGTCAACATCACTGAGTTTAGAAACTGCAGCCATGGCTTCATATGTGAGCAAGGGAGTTAAAAACCTCACCCACTACCCTTGGCCATCTTGGTGCTTAATCATACCCTCACAAATACTGATGTCCTTCTATTCCCATGTTGCAGTATTCATACCATGAGGGATTCCCCACACAGGTATGTGCGACATTGCATAGAAAACAGGCAGTGTTGGTCATAAAAGTGACATCTTCATGTACCATCCTCAGAACTTTTCTGCTGCCAGTCCAAATGACAGCTTCTACCATTCATCTGATAGCCAAAGTTATTCTCCATTGAGATAAGTGCCCTGTTGGGGAAAAGTTTTATTTGTGCTTTTGCTACTGCATGCTTGCAAGACATGACCAGTGTCTTTTCTGTCATAGGTTGGTACTAGGCTATCGGCCCTAGGGCCTATACAAAACTAGCCATAACAATTCCCTGGCTATTTCTTCCCACACTATTTACTTCTCTGGACCCCTGTCTAGCAGGGCGACTGACGTGATCCTCGGACTGAATTTCCTTTCTCCCATCCAATCATCAAGGTTCCTTTTGAAGAGGGCCAAAGAGGTGCTCTGCTTGACATGTATGGGCAGTCTATTCCAGAGTCTGGGGAGTCTCTGGGTCAGGCACCTATCCCTCCAGCATGTTTTGTTTATTGTGATGACAAGATTTAGATCCCTGGAGTGTGTGGCTCTGAGGGATTGGGATTTATTTAAGTGTAGCATGTCCAACAGCTCTGGGTTTGACATGGCCTTGTATGTTAAGCAGAGATCGCCTTGGAGTAGACGATATGCGACAGAGTATAGCTGGAGTTTTTTAAGGTGGTCAGCATAGAGCATCTGCTTTAGGCCTGTGATTCTTTTAGTGAGGTATTTTTGTGGTCTTTCTGGGTTCTGATCATGACTACAAGGCCTGTGGCATTTGTCAGGCGTTCATTCATAAAATATTCTACAGTTGTCTATCTTCCCTTAACATATTTCTTGAGAACCAGAGACTAAAGTGACTGGCACTCTCTATGGAAGGTACTCCAGGTCTGTCAGGTGAGCCCCTGAAGAAAAAGGTGAAAAGGGTAAGGCTTGAATTTTTGGCTGCGTCTCTGATCCCAAACATCCCTCTCAAAGCCAGTGAAGGCCTGAAGGTACATGCAGTGCCTGGTCTTCCTCCTTCGCCATGAGGGAGGGTTCCTTGAGCACGTCTGCAGAGATATTGCAGACATCCGCTTTGGACGGCAAGGGAAACCATGGCACGTTCCATCAGATGCTCCTCACAGTACATCTCTCGCCTTTTCGATTGAGATCTTGCTGATGTTGGGGCCGGAGCCTAAGCCTATGTTGGCCTAACCATCTCAGCCTAGGGTAGGCCTTCCACTCAAAAGGAAACACAAACAAAAACATTTGTCTCCCACACAGGATCCTTCCCCAGACTGGCAGGCTTTTTCTCAAGGAATCTTGAATGCCTTTTTGGCACTTAGGCCTTCCAATTTGCAACCTCCTACTCTAGCATCCCATTTTTCCCCTCCACCCAGGAGTACTACTGTTGAGCAAGAGGCTTGAAGCAAACCTGAATATTAAGTCTCAGCAAAATGCAGACCGCTTTTTCACCTAATGAATACCAACCACAAAGAGTCATCTTGATCAAGATCACTCCAAATCTAACACTCTTGAACCAAAGCAAAATCAGAAATGTTTTTTCCCCTTTGGTGACTGTTTTAAGGCACACCAACTTGGCATTATGAAGACTGGAAAATGATAGGTTTACAGTGAGCTTCCTTTCACATAGATTCATAGGTAAGTACTAGGCTATCTGCCCGAGGGCATCTATAAGCCTAGCCAGAATGTGTTGGCTTTCTCCGCCCCCTTAGATTAGTTCCCTGTGCCTCGGTCCAGCAGAGCTATTAGTTCCCTGTGCCTCTGTCCAGCAGAGCCACTGCAGTGATCCCCGGGGTATATTTTCTGTTTCCCATCCACTCGTCAAGGTTTCTCTTGAAGAGTGTCAGTGAGGGGCTCTGCCTAATGTAGATTGGAATCCTGTTCCAAAGCAAGGAGAGTCTCTGGGACAGGAATCTATCCCTCCAGCACATCCTATTTATCGTTGTGGTGAGGTTTAGATCCCTAGAGCGTGTGGCTCTTGGGGATTTGTTTTTTTTAGGTGGAGCATGTCCATCAATTCTGGGTTGGACATGGCCTTGTATGTCAGGCAGAGATCACCTCTGAATTAACGGTATGCAACCAAGTACAACTGGAGTTTCTTCAGTCAGGCTACATGCCAGGGTTTCTAACATTACAAGGCCCTAAGGACCTATTTCTAACATTGCAAGGGCCCTAAGGACCCTAATTACTGACAACTACAACAGTGACATGGTAGAGTTATGTGTGGGAGTGAACAATTTGAGACAGCACCCTGAGGGGCATGCATAGATTCATGTTAAAGTTTTCCCATAAACACTACAAATGCAGGTAAATCACTGGTTACAAGTGGCCCTTCACCTCAAATGATAGCTGGACAGAAAGAAAATATAACTGATTTTAATAATTGTTTAAACAGCTGGTACCACTCGAGGAGGGTTGGATCTTCCATGGCACAAAAGGCTAAACATAAATCTACTTGGCAGTGTCTGTAAGAGACTGAATACAGGGAAAGGGCTGCTATTCTCTCCTGATAACTAAAATTTTTGAGGCCACTGTTCTTTGTAGTTATGAATCCTTGAGGTCTGTCAAGTTTTATGATATGTTTAGATAAATACATGCCAAAAGATGTGTTGTATTCAGTAATGGGTCTGATAAGTATGAGTAAAGAGGAATTAAAACTTCTCTGGCTCTAGTGGAGATGCCTTTAGAAATTAGATGGGCCAGATAAAAGGCTTTCTGATGCAGTGTAGCGACATAATGATCCCTAATTTTGGTCCCTAATTCACTGCAGATGAACATGAAGGAAAAAAATGATTATATTTTTAACTGTTTCATTTAGCTGGCATTACCTCTGGCTTCTTGGGGAGCAAGTGGAAGTTTAGGGGTTAGGGAGTGATTTGCAGGATTAGAGTTAGGGTTATGAGGTGTGGTTTGGGAGTAGGGTTAGAGAGCATCTGGCAGTTTTAGTCTTGGGGAATAATGTTTGGGATGGGGTTAGGGAAGAAGGTTTGAGATTAGATTTAGGGAGCTAGAAAGATTAGGATTAGGGTTAGGATGTGATTAGAAGTTTTAGGTTTAAGGAGCAAGGTTTGGGATTAAATCTAGGAAACACTGGAACTTTTAGGGTTAAGAACGTAGAATTAAGGTTATGGAACAAGTTGGACTTTTAGACTTAATGTTTTGTGTGGGTTTAATTACTGTGGTATGACTGCATTAAGATTAAGCTTTCAGGAGGTCATTTACTAGCCATTGTGAGCCAATGACAGGGAGTACCTGCAGTAGATCCACAGCATTTCCTTCATCCACTTAATTCATGTGCTAAGACCTGTGCACAACATTTAACTATTCAGTTTGGTAACCAGTGTTGAGCACTGATCCCAGTGGGACCAGTTTCAGTTTGTCTTCATTAACCTCCATAAAGGAAATGGAGGAAGAAAGCTTTCAGGCATTATGGCCAGTGTCATGTCGCTTGTTCTGCTTTGGTAAGGTGCGTCAGTGCATGGCCCCATGCATGTACCAGTAAAAGGATGGTATAGTGCACGTAGCAGGGGTTCCATATTCTAAGCATCTAATAAAAATATTTGAGGTTATAGCAGGTTTAAGAGCATTATTTAACATAAAGAGTTACAAGGCCATGCAACTGGCTGCATTGAGTATGATAATCCAACTGGCAAAGCTGGAAAACTTCCTTAAAAAAATCTAGATGTAGAACACAGAAGAATATACCATCAACTGTCTTCACGTGTGACTCATGCATTACTCATGCAGACCTTCTGATTGATTAGGAGCCTGTGCCCAATGCAGATCCCATGTAAGCCCCCTGTAAATCTGACTTTCAAGAACAGTGTCATTTGAGCAACAAACATATTTTCTTGATCAGTCATGAGGAAAGGGGCAGATTAGTTTCAGTTCTGCCTCAGTATTGCCACATAACTGAATTTGTTTTTTTTTTGCATGATATATGGAAAATAATTTTGTGTTCACATTATAGGGCAGGTTTAGAGATGGTCATTTTTATGCAACATTCTGCTCATTGCAGGAGACAATTAACCTTTGTATGTAACTTGTGCCCACACCAAGTGAACAAAGAGTAGTGAACCTATGGTAGCCTGTCTTTATTTTGTAGAAATGCTGGGAGGTTAGTCAGATTTGCTACTCGGCCCCTTTTTTTAGTCTGTTCTGTTCTGTATTTTTGTGTGTAAAGAGCTGAGATATTTGAAAGTACTTAAATACACATATATGGTGTAATGTATGCTGTTTATATTTATTGGACTGCATTTTAGCTGTGTTCCATATAACAAAACATTTTCCAGTTAATTTATTTTACTAGGAAAAATTAGACTAATACATTCACTGTGTTTGTACTGAGATTTTAACTGTACTTGAGTTCATGCCTAAAATTACAAGACCCTTTGCCAGTCTGTTGCTCTGTCAGTCAGTACCCACTGGCAATTTTAAAGACTTCATCTCAGCTGTGGTGCTAATAAAAGAATTCTTTTATTGTTTAGGTGGTTGAGTCCACAGTACAGCTCTGTTCTTTATGTGGTGACAGCATCATTAATCTTTCAACAGAGCACCAGCTGACTAGATCTCAGTGCCGCCACTGCCAGTGTCCTGACTTGTTGTGCCAGATGACACTCTTCCTCTTCTCAGCAATCCAACTCTGATATGACAAGAGCTGCCTTTTTAGTCATTTCCCCTTCATTTCGTCTGCCTCTCCATTCCTCCCTCCTTAAGTATGTTAGTACTGTCAGAATACCATTAACCCTCGGAGTGGTAAGAAAAAACATTTCATCATGCAGCTGCCAGAACTGATCAAAGCAAACATTTGTCAGTTTATAAAAGGTAATATTACAGAGGCCTTTAGAGGCAAAGGAAGGGGTCTTCTGTCTTCATTGTAAATGAAATGTTTTTAAAGATGTGTTCTTTATCTATACTAAGATGCCACCAAAAGGCTAATCTGTTTCCTTGCAAAATGCCTTATTCAACAGTGAAATCTGATATTTCCCGACTTGCAGAGTAGAAAGACATTTTCATTTGTACTTTTGAGGTATTATAAGGAAATAGAATATTTACTTACAGCATGTAGTTCCTTTTTTCACTTGTATTTGCTTTTCCTTTGAGTTTGGCTTTTGACTGTTCATTTCTTATTATAGATGGCTCAGCTGGAATCATCCTTTGTCAGCAACTCGTGATGCCAGTCACGGCTGCTTTCATCACTTAACATTCAGGATTGAGCATAAGTGAAAGACTGCTTCATTCTGCAGCACTTGTGTGACCTAGTAGTTGAATCTGTCTCTTAAGGCCAAAGAATTGAAATTTTGAAGAGCAGGTAGACACAGATGTAAAAATGCATGTGTGTGTGTGTGCGTGTGTGTGTGTCTATATATATGTATGTATTACACACACACACACACACACACACATATATATATATATATGTTATATATGTGTGTGTATATATATATATATATATATATATATGTGTGTGTGTGTGTGTGTGTGTGTGTGTGTGTGTGTATATATATATATATATATATATATATATATATATGTACACACACACATCCAGAGGGCAAACTCTGTGTACCAGAACTCAAACTGCTCTATCAATTAGCAGTATCACTAAAGAAATGTGTGCTTCATAGAGGACTAGAACATATACCCTCTGGATCATCATTGTAGCCGCTCTGCCACTGTGCTGCTGAAGCAGCTGAGACTTGGATACATACATACAAATATTTCAAGCATGGGCATTAATGCCCTTCTAGCTTGCCAATGTACCAAAACACTTGTTCCCATAGTTAGTGTCCAGGCTGTTTTTAAAAGCATCTAAACTGGTACTTGCTTTAATGTAATTTCGTAGTTTGTGCCATGCATCATCTACTCTGTCAGAGAACCAATTAGTACATTTCTCATTCCTATAGAATCTTCTACATAGGTTGTCTGATAATTCTGTAGTACTTTCTCATAACCCCAAACATTCCCAGAAGTAGTTGTCTCTAAATGCCCTATATACCTGAATATGATTTCCTCTTAGATGTCTGTAAGGGACACTGTACAAGTTCAGATATTGTAGGCTTTCGTAATAACCTAAATTTTCACATCCATGGATGCCCTTGGTATATTTCCGCTGTACTCTTTCCAGTTTACTCATGCTTGTTTTCTTATAGGGTTTCCATATTGTTAGTCCATATTCACGTTCTGATCTAATGTAGCTAACAAACAATGACTTCATCATTTTTTATTTCCTTGACTTTATTAATCTTTTTATACAACCTATAGTTCTATACCTATCATTAACCAATTGGTTGATATGATTAGAAAAACTCATAGCTGGATCTACCCACATACCCAGGTCCTTAAATGAGTCTACAGTTTCAATCACTGCGTGATGTATTAAATATTCACCTTTCAATTTATGTCTCCCAAATCTCATATACTTTGTTTTTTTATGTATTTATCAGCATATTATTCTCCTGTGCTCAAATGGTCAATTTAATCAAGTTATTTTGCAGGCATGCCTTATTTGTAACACACGTAATCAGTTTACCCAATTTCAGGTCATCTGCATCCAAACTGTAGAATACCTCAGATGAAAAAGTTAGGTCTGAAAGATACTATCTAAACAAGTAAGGGTTTAGGACAGAGCCCTGTGAGACACCCTGACTGTAACGAAGAATTTCACCTGTCCAGTTGCTGTATAATATTTGCCATCTCCTATCTGTAAGCCATGCAGCTGTCTATCTTATCAAGAGTACATCAATACCTAGTTCTAATTTATTGATCAGTGTTTTGTGTATGACCCTGTCAAATGCTGTAGTTAAATCTATATAAATTACATCATAGCACAATTTTTCATTCATAGCTGTTGTTATGTTGTTGTAGAACATCATATTACAGGTGGTAATAGATCTGTTTTCAACATATGCATGCTGATATATGTTTCAAGTCCCAGCCTATCCAGTCCTGGCAATAACTTATCCAATATTACGTTCTCAGGTTTGAAATTCATCTCTTCCTTGTACTTAAGTGATTCACCCACAAACGGACCCGTGAGAACAGAGAGCTTTTTACTAGATAAGTGGGCTGAACCCCAGATCCTTTTCCTCCCTCAACCTTTGCTCGCTATGGAGCACATACCACTGGCAGTAGTACCTCCTCCTCATTCATAAGTAATCAAAAAGGACAAAGTCTCCCAAGTACTATCAAATTAAGTGTGTGTGTGTGTGTGTGTGTGTGTGTGTGTGTGTGTGTATATATATATATATATATATATATATATATGTATTTATTTATATGGGTCCCCAACACATAATTGAAACGCCATTTACCTGACTTTCACATGATCGAGCTGAGACCACCAAAAGGACAAAACACTGCTCGGAACACTGGGGAATTAACGGTAAGTAACTGCTCGGCCAGCATGTCGACTTTTGCCCCTTACCTCCACTGTAGTGCAATCTTGGAGTTGGAATATTTAGTTGGGGGGGGTGTGAGGGACAAAGCCCCCCCACGTCGGTGTGTTGTCTTTGCTTCTGTTTTATTGTTCTTGTCTGGTTGGCCAACGGGTTACTTACCATTGGTTCCCCGTCGGTGTTCTGTCCTTTCAGTGTTCTTGGCTCGATCATGTGAAAGTTGGGTAAGTGGCATTTTGGTTAGTTTGCACCATACACATACTTTTAGATTTTTAGCTATTCAGGTTATACATGCCAACATCAGAGGAGGTGACATTGAAAGCTATATTGAGAGTGCAGAGCAGAAATGGATACTTGTACTCAATGCTGAAAGACCCCAGGCCTGAATGGGAATCCATCCCTGAAGCCTTTTTTAAAGTCACGTCGACTCAAGCATTTTAAAGTTTAATATAGTCATTTACATTTCACAAGTTTCTAACTTCTCAGTTTACACCCTTTAGAAGTTTCTTACTTCATGTAGTTCATACTTTTTTATTACACTTTTTTAATACTTTTTTATTATGTAAGCATCCATGAAGATTTTTTGGGGAAAAATTTTTTTTTAAAAGGGGGGCCCCTTTTTTTTTTTTTAAGGGGAAAGTTTTTTTTAAAAAAAAAAATTTTTTTTTTTTTTTTTTTAGAAAAAATTTTTTTTTTTTTAAAAAAAAAACCCTTTTTTAAAAACCCAAAAAAATTTTTTAAAAGGGGGGGGAAAAAAAAAGGGAAATTTTTTTTTTTAAAATTTTTTTTTGGTTTTTTTTTTTTTTCCCCAAAAAATTTTTTCCCTTTTTTTTTGGTTTTTTTGAATTTTAAATTTGGTTTTTTGGTTTTTTTTTAAAAAATTTTTTTTGTTTTTTTTTTCCCAAAAAATTTTTAAAAAAGGGGGGGAAAAAAAAAAATTTTTACCTTTTTAAAAAAAAATTTTTTTTTTTTTCCCCTTTTTTAAAAATTTTTAAAATTTAAAATTTTTAAAAAAATTTTTTTTTATTTTTTTTTTGGGGTTTTTTTTTTTTGGGGGGTTAAAAAATTTTTAATTTTTTTAAAAATTTTCAAAAATTTAAAAAGGGGAAAAAAGGGATTTTAACTTTAAAACCCCCGGGGGTTGCAGGGGAAATTTTTTTAAAAAATTTTTTTTTTAAATTTAAAACCCCCCCCCCAAAATTTTAAAAAAAAGGGAAAAAAATTTTTTGGGAAAAAAAAAAAAAAGGGTTTTTTTTTTTTTAAAAAAAATTTTTTTTTTTTTTTAAAAAAAGAATTTTTTTTTTTTAAAAAAAGATTTTTTTTAAAAAAAAAAGGGGGGAATAAATAAATTTTTTTTTTTTTTTTTTTTTTAAAAAAAAAATTTTTTGGGTTTTTTTAAAAATTTTTTTTAAAAGGGCCAAATTTTTAAAATTTCCCCCCGGGAAATTTGAAAAAAAAAGGGCCCAAAAAACGGGGGGGGGAAAAAGGTTTTTGGGGAAAAAACCCCCGGAATCCTTTAAAAAAAAATTTTTTAAAAGGGGGAAAAAAAATTTTTTTAAAAATTTTTTGGGGAAAAAAATTTTGGGGAATTTTGGGGCGGGGGTTTTTTTTTTTTTAAAAAAACCTTTAAACCCAAGGGGCCAAACGGAAAAAAAAACCCGGGAAATCCGGGGCCCCTTTAAAAATTTTGAGTTATTCCCCAGGGGGGGGGCCCCTTGAAAAAAAAAAAATTAAAATTTTTTTAAAAAACCCCAAAAACCCAAAGGGGGGGGGTTTTTTAAAAAAAACCCCCAAAAATTTTTTAAAAAAAAGGGGGGGGTTTTAAAAGGCAAAAAAATTTTTGGGGTTTAAAAAATTTAAAAAAAGGGGAAAGAAAAAAGGGGTTAAAACTTTTTTTAAAAAAATTAAATTTTGAGGGGGCGGGGTCCCGGGGAACTGGGAAAAAACCCAAAACAAAAACCCCAAAAAAGGGGGAAAAACCCCCCCCAAAAGTAAAAGGGGGGGGGGGGGGCCCTTTTTTTGGGGGGGTTTTTTTTTCCCAAAAAAAAAAAAGGGGGGGGGGGGAAAAAGGGGGGCCCCCCCGGGGAAAAAGGGGGGTTTTTTTTTTAAAAAAAAGGGGGGAGGGGGTAAAAAAAAAAATCCATTTTTTAAAAAACCCCCCGGGGAAAAAAAATTGGGAAAAAAAACCGGGGTTTTAAGGGGGGGAAAAAAAGGGGGGCCCCCGGGGGCCCCCCCCTTTTTTTCCCGGGAAAGGGGGGGCCCAAAAAAAAAAGGGGGTTTTTTTTTTGGGGGGTTTTTTTTTTAAAAAACCCCCCCAAAAAAAATGGGAAAAAAAACCCCCCCTTTTTGGGGGAAACCCTTTTTTTCCCCAATAAAGGGGGGGAAAAATTTCAAAAAAATTTTTTTCCCCAGGGCCCCCCTTTTTTAAAAAAAAGGGGTTCTTTAAAAAAGGGGGAAAAAATTTTCCCAAAATTAAAAGGGTTTACTCCCCTTTTAAAAAAAAACCCCCCCCCTTTAAAAAAAATTTTTTTTTTTTTCTTTTTGGTTCCCCAAAAATTTCGAAATTTTTTAAAAATTTTTTAGGAAAAAGGGGAAAAAAATTTTTTTAAAAAAAAAAACCTTTTTTTGGGGGCCCCCTTTTTTTTTGGGATTTCCTTTTTCCCTTTTCCGGGGGCCCCCGGGGTTTCCCAAAAAATTTTTTTTTTTTTCCCCCTTTGAAAAAATTTTGGTTTTTTTAAAAAAATTTTTTTTTGGGGGGGGGTTTTGGGGCCCCCCCTTTTTTTTTTTTTGGGGGGCCCAAGGGATTTTGGGGGCCCGGTTTTTTTGGGTTTTTTTTTTTTTTTTTTTTTAAATTTTTTTATTTTTTTTTAATTTTTTTGGGGTTTTTTTGGGGGGGTTTTTTAATTTTTTTCCCCCCCCAAAATTTTGGGGGGGTTTTTTCCCCCCCTTTAAACCCCTTTTTTTTAAGGTTTTGGGGTTTTTCCTTTTTTTTTTTGGGGGAAATTTTTAAAACCCGGGGGCCTTTTTGGAAAGGGGGGCCCCGGGGGGGGAAAAAATTTTTTTTTTTTTGGGGGGAAAGGCTTTTTTGGGGCCCTTTTTTTTGGTAAAAATTTTTTTTTTTTGGGTGCTTTTTTAAAAAAAAATTTTTTAAATCGGTTTTTTTTTAAAAACCAAAAAATTTTTTTGGGGGGGTTTTTAAAAAGGGGAATTAAATTTTTTTAAAAATTTTTCCCCCCCCAAAAAAAAAATTTTAAACCCCCCGGCCCCCAAAATTTCGGTTTTTTCCCCAATTTTTTTTTTTTTTTCCCCAAGGGTTAAAAAGCTTTTTGGAAAAAATTTGGGGGCCCCCCCTTTTTTTTGGGGGCCCAAAAAAAGGGGGTTTTTTTTTTTTAAAAAATTTTCCTTTTTTTTTGGGGGCCCCCCCGTTTTTTTTCCAAAAAAACCCAAAATTTTGGGGGGTTTTTTTTTAAAAATTTTGAAAAGGTTTTTTCCCGGGCCCAAAATTTTTCCCTTTTTTCCCCCTTTTTGCAAAAATTTTTTTTTAAAAATTTTTTTTTAAAAAAAAACCCCTTTTTTTTGGTTTTTTGGGGGGGGGAAAAAAATTCCCTTTTTTTTTGGGTTTTTTTTTTTGGGGGAAAAAAAGGATGTTTTTTTTTCCCCCCCGGGGGGTTTAAAAAAAAAACCAAATTTTTTTAAAAAGGGGTTTTAAATTTTTTTTGGGGAAAAGGTTTGTAAACTTTCCCAAAGGGGGGGGGGCCCCGGTTTTTAAAAATTTTCATTCCCCTTTTTTTTTAAAAAAAAAAAGGGGGGCCCGGGGGTTTAAATTTTTTTTTGGGGAAAAACCCCCCCCCGGGTCCCATTTTTTTTTTTAAAATTTTCCCCGGGGGTTTAAATTTTGGGGGGGTTTTTGGTAAATTTAAAAAATTTGGGAAAAAAAATTTGGAATTTTTTTTTTTCCCCCTTTTAAATTTTTTTTAAAAACCCCCCCCCATGGAAAATTAAAAAAAATTTTTTAGTTTTTTTTTCCAAATTTTTGGTTTTTTAAAGCTTTTTTTTTTTGGGGGGGGTTTTTTTTCCTTTTAAAAAATTTTTTTTTTGGCCCCCTTTTTTTTTGGGTTTTTTTTGGGGGGTTTAAAAAGGGGGTTTTTTTGGGTTTTTTCCGGGCCCCCCCCCCGGGGCGGGAAAATTTTTTTTTTTTTTTTCCCCCCCAAAAAACCCCCCCCCGGGGGGGGAAAGGCCCCTTTTAAATTTTTTGTTTTTTTTTTTTTTTTTTTCCCCCCCAAAAAATTTTTTGGGGGGGGGGCCCCCCCCTTTTTGGGGTTTTTTTTTAAAATTTTTAAAATTTTTTTTGGGGGGGGTTTTTTTTTTTCCCGAAAAAAATTTCCGGAAATTTTTTTTTTGGGGGAAAAAAAAAGGGTTTTAAAAAAAAAAAAAAAAAAAAAATTTTTTTTGGGGGGGAAAAAATTTGATTTTTTTGGGGGGTTTAAAAATTTGGGGGGTTTTTTTTTCCCCCCCCCCTTTTGCGTTTTCCCGGGTTTTTGGGGTTTTTTTAAAAATTTTTTTTCCCTTTTTTTTTTCCCTTTTGGGGGGAAAAATTTCCCCGGGGGGCCCCCCTTTTTTTCCCGGTTTTTTCCCAAAAAGGGGTTTTTAAAACCCCGGGTTTTAAAATTTTTTTTTTTTTGGGTTTTTTTTTTTTTTTTTCCCAAAGGGGGTTTTGGGGAAAAATTTTTTTTTCCCCCCGGGGGGGAAACCCCTTTTTTCCGGAAACCCCGGGAAAATCCCCCCCAAAAATTTTTTTAGAAAAGGGGAAAAATTTTTTTTTTTTTTTTGGTTTTTGGAAAAAGGTAATTTTTTCCCGGGTTTTAAAAAATTTTAAGGGGGTTTTTTTTTTGGGGGTTTCCCCCCAAAAGGGGGAAAACCCCCAATTTTTTTTTTAAAAGGGTTTTTTTTGGGGCCCCCCCTTTTTTTTTCCCCTTTTTTTTCCCCCCTTTGGCCCCCCCGGGGTTTTTTCCCCCCCCCGTTTTTGGGGGGGGGCCCCCCCTTTTTGGGGGGGTTTTTTTTTTTTGGGGTTTTTTGGGGGGTTGGGTTTTCGTTTTAAAAGGGGGGTTTTTTTTAGGGGTTTTTTGGGGGGGGGTTTTTGGGGGGGTTTTGGGGGGGGGTTTTTTTTTTTTTAAGGGTTTTTTTCCCTTTTTTTTAAATTTTTGGGGGGTTTTGGAAAAATTTTTTTTTTTTTTTTTTTCCTTTTTTTTTTTTTTTTTTGGGGGAAAAAAATTTTTTTCCCTTTTTTTTTTTTCCCCCAAAAAAAAATTTTTTTCCCCCCCCCCCAAAATTTTTTTTTTTTTTTTTTTCTCTTTTTCCCAAAAATTTTTTTCCCTTTTTAAATTTTTTTCCCTTTTTTTTAAAAAAAATTTTTTTTTTTTTTTTTCCCCCCAAAAAAAAAAACCTTTTTTTTTTTTTTTTTTTTTTTTTTTCTCCCCCCCCCCTTTTTTTTTTTTTCCCCCCCTCCCCTTTTGGGGGTTTGTTTCCCCCTTTTTTTTTTGGGGGGGGGGGGTTTTTTGGGGTTTTTTTTTTTAAAACCCCCGGGTTTTAAAAAAAATTTTTTTTTTGGTTTAAAAAAATTTTAAAAAGGGAAATTTTTTTTTTTTTTTAAAAAGGGGGGGGTGGGTTTTTGAACCCAAAATTTTTTTTTTTTTTTTCCCCCAACTTCCCCCCCTTTTTTTTTTTTTTTTCCCCCCCCCCTTTTTTTTTTTTTTCCCCCTTTTTTTTTTTTTTTTTTTTTTTTTTTAAATTTTTTTTTTTTTTTTTTTTTTTTTTTTCCTTTTTTTTTTTTCCCCTTTTTTTTTCCCCCTTTTTTTTTTCTTTTCCCCTTTTTTTTGGGGCCCCCTTTTTTTTTTTTCCCCGGCCTTTCTTTTTTTTTCTGGGGGGTATTTTTTTTGCTTTTTGGGGGGGGGGCCCCCCCCCCCCCGGGTTTTTAAAAAAAAGGGGGGGGGAGTTTTATTAAAAAAATTTTGAGTTTTTGGGAAAGGAAAAAAAAAGGGGGGGAAAAAACCTTTTTTTTTTTTCCCTTTTTTGGGCCCCCCAAAAAAAAAAAAAATTTTAATTTTTTTTTAAACCAATTTTTTGGGAAAAGGGGGGGAAAAAAAAAGAAAAAAAACTTTAAAAATTTTTTTTTAAAAAATTTTTTTAAAAATTTTAAAATAAAAAAAAAAATTTTTAAAAAAAAAATTTAAAATGGAAAAAAATTTTAAATAATTTATTTTAAAATTTTAAAAAAAAATTTTTTTTTTTTAAAAAAAAAAATTTTAAATTTCAAAAAAAATTTTTTTTTTCCCCCCCTTTTTTTAAATTTTTAAAAAAACCCCCAACCTGGAAAGGGGGGGGAAATTTTTTTGGGGTTTTTTTTTTGGGTTTTTAAGGGGGAAAAAAAACCCAAAAACCCCAAAAAAATTTTTTTTTGGGAAAAAAAATTTTCCCTTTTTTAAAAACTGGGTTTTTTTCCCCAAAAAATTTTAAAAAAAAAATTTTTTTTAAAACCAAAAAAAAAGGGGGGGCCACCTTTCCCGAAAAAAAAACCTTTTTTTTTTTTAAATTTTTTTTAAAAACCCCCCCCAAAAATTTTTTTTTTTTTTTTTGTTTAAAAAAGGGGGAAAGGAAATTTTTTTTTAAAACCCGAAAATTAAAAATTTTAAAAAAAATTTTTTTTTTAAAATTTTAAGGGTTTTTTTAAAAAAAAAGGTTTTTTTATTTTTTGGGGAAAAAAAAAACCCAAAAAAAAAATTTAAAAAAATTTTCCCCAAAAAAAAATTTTTTTTAAAATTTTTTTAATTTTTTTAATTGGGTTTTTTTTTTTTAAAACCCCCCCCAAAAATTTTCCCCCCCCCCTCCCCCTTTTCCCCCAAAAAAATTTTTTCCCCCCAAGGGTTTCCCCTTTTTTGGGGTTTTTTAAAAATTCCCTTTAAAATTTTTTCCAAAAAAATTTTTTTTTAAGGGGGTTTTTTTATTTTTAAAAAACCCCCAAAAATTTAAATTTTTTTTTTTTTTAAAAAAACCAAAAAAATTTTTTTTTTGAAAAAAAAAAAAAAAAAAAAAAATTTTTAAAAAAAAAATTTTTGGGGGGGTTTTAAAAAAAAATTTTTTTTTGGGTGAAAAAAAGAAAAACCCCCCAAGAGTTCTGTGGGAGAGCCTTAATTGCATAATTTGTAGCAGTTGAATATGAGTTGTATGACTCTTGTGATTTCTGTAATATTAAGTCTCTCATATATGCTGTAAACCTGAATCAGTGATATTGAAGTACAAAGCAGTTCTAATGCCTCTTAGCAGCCTTTCTCTTTTCAAGACTCTTGCAGTTTTGTTCACTCCACCAGCTTGATGTGTGTACATATAATATGTCATCATCATAACTGCCATCCTGGAGGGCAGCTGTAGCTCAGATTTTCTTCTGAGTAGTCTGAGAAGTGCCCTGGGTACAGAGTAGGATGAGATTTTGTCATTCAGAAAACCGTAGTTCATCTGCCATAGATGGAGATTATAAAGATTTCAAAGCCATCCTTATCTGAATGTTGCAGTTCTTATGATGCTTCACATATCTGGGTTTCTGTGACAAGCTCATTGAGAAAAATATTCTTGAGTGGTGCATGAGTAGAATTTTTATTTCTAAAAGCTTCAGAATATGTTTTTTATGCTTTCTGACCTTATCAGAAAATTTCAAGGTTGCAGCAACAACTTTGAACAGCTTTCTGTATTAAGATTTAGTAAGTTTTTACCTGACCAAGTGCACTGATACTTAGACACTTTTCAGCAATGATTTCTTGTCAAAAGCAGTGCATGTTGATACATTTAAATATCTTAAAGCGTAAATATCCAGAAAATGCATACAAATACTTAAAGCTGAACTGTTACAAGTCCATTATTTTATAGAATATGCACATGTTATGCAATAACAGCAAATTTAGTATTTGTACAGTCAAGATGTGTATTGTGGAGAACATTACAGTTTGTCATATAAACATAAAATTAAGGCAGTGTTTTCCAAGTAAAACAAGTCTATTTTTCGTTGAAATATTGCAGGTACCTTTATCTCAGTTTTATACTGCTGGGAATTATTTGTTGACTTTCTCTGTCTCTCTCTCTCTATCTCTCTCTCTCTCTCTCTCTCTCTCTCTGTAGATTCCTCTGGCAGGAACAATTTCCACCTCCTCTAAGATCTTCACTGTGGTTGAGTTTGTTTCCTAGAGTTGCTCCTGTGCACACTGAGTCTCTTTCCACAAAGGACAAATGGTTTCTGACTGGCCTTTTCTTATTCATCTCTTTATTTTAAATTTAGTAGCTCATTAAGCAAATCTACTCTTACTAATATAGCCAGATATCTTTCTGTTCTTAAAGAAACAGGCACAGCCTTAACAAAAATAGTTACTTTAAAGAAAGAAAAAAAAAAAAAAAATATATATATATATATATATATATATATATATATATATATATATACACACACACACACACACATATTTTTAAAGACTGTTCATAAATAAGAATATTTATTCATAAGAATTCATAAAGAATACAGGGCTTAAGTAAAATGCTCTAAGCAGACTGCCTCAAGGTTCTATATCCCTGTATTCTGTCTCCTACAGGCTTTGAAGGGGAGATCTATGCCTGACTTACAGGGCATTGTGAGTCCCCACACTGATGAACTTCCTGCATAACCACAAAACAAAACAGCACCAGAATTACCCGTTCTAAAGACTTAAACCTTGCCTGAGATATAAATAGGATCATAGGAGGTTACTAAACTATTGGCCCTGAGGTCCTTTTAAGCCTAACCAAGAGTTTAGCCCATATTTAGACAAATCAGCACCCAATGCGACTGTCCAGCAGGGACATGGGTGGAATCCCATGGGTATATTTTCTGTTTCCCGTCCAGTTATCCAGGTTGTGCTTAAAAAGGGCTAAAGAGGTACTCTGCTTGATGTGGAGAGGGAGTCTCTGGGACACAAATCTGTCCCGCCAACAAGCCTTGTTGATGTCACAGACCAGGTTGAGGCCGTGCATGTGGGTTACTCTAGTGGAGCTTGACCTGCGGATATGCAGCAGTCCCATCAAGGTGGAGTCCATGATCGCCTTCTATGCCAGACAGAGGTCACCTCTTAGGAGTCTGTATAAAACTGAGTAGAGGGATAGGGCTTTTAGCCTGTCTGTGTATGGTAGATGTTTGAGGTCCTGGATTTTCCTGGTGAGGAACCTCTGTGGTCTCTCCAGCTGCTGCATGTGTATTGCGAGGTTCATGCCGAAAGGGGCATTTTACTCATTAATGGGCCTTATAAGGGAAGAATACAGGGATGGTATGGCCTCCTTGTCCCTGGATGAGATACCCTTACTTATAAGGTGGGCCATATGGAAGGCTTTCTGTACAACGGCAGCAACATGGTGGTCAAAATTCAGGTTGCTATCAACCTGGGTGCCCAAATTCCTCACGACTGATTGAGTGCTTAGGACATTGTTATTAATGTGATAATTTGTTGGGACGTCACTCTCCCCAAAGGGGACGATGATGCATTTTTTGGTGTTCAGGTTGAAGCTATGTTTCTAGTACCATTCTTTTGTCTGAGTGAGACCCTTCTGGAGGATGCCCACATCACTAGGGGAATTGATGACCGCACCCATCTTGCAGTCATCTGCAGACATTGTCAGCCATAGCCCACTGGTTTTGGCCTGCACCTCAGAAAAGTATATCCCAAGTAACAGAGGCCCCAAGACCGAACCCTGGGGTATGCCACTTGTTACAGGTCTACAGCTTGAGGTGGCTTTCCCTTTTTTAGCTATGTGGCTTCTATCAGTGAGCCAGTTTGCTACCCATCTGGTAACATATGGATTGATGCCTAGCTGAGAGAGTTTATCTATTATGCCCGAGTGGGGAAGGTAGGTGGTGTGCACAATCTTCCCTTCATCCATGGCTTTAGTGACTGTCTCAAAGAAGTCAACCAAGTTTAGCATACATGACCTCCCCTTGACGAAGCCCAACTGTGTGGGATCAAGTGTTTGGAGGTTGCCAGTCCCCTTGTTAATGAGGTCCATGATAATCCATTTCATGGCCTTGCAGATCAGACTAGTTAGGCTGATGGGTCTGTAATTTCTCAGATAGGTGGATACTCCACCTTTGTGAAAAGGGATGACAGTGGCTGTCCTTCACTCAGCTGAGACGAATAGGACCTGCTGGAGAGACCGGTATGTATCCCAGAGACTACCTCATCTCTGGAACAAGGCTTCCCATCCATGTGAAGCAGAGTTCCTACCTAACCCAATTCAAGCGCAACTTGGACAATTGGACGGAGAACAGGAAATTTATCCCTGGTTTGGCACCAGTGTCTCTAATGGACTCAGGCAACCTATAAATGGTTCATCTCCCAGGCCCTAGCTTATAAATGTTTCATCTCTCAAGCCTCTGCTTGCACTTATCAAGTGTATCAGAACTTGTCACAGATTTGGGATGCATGGCTAGGCTTAAAAAGGCCCTTGTGGTCATTAGCCTCATAAACACCTATGAACCTGTGAACACCATTATAAACATTACTTACAATGCTATTTGCACATTTTTGTGTCTTTTATATTCCATTTGTAGAGAAGCACCATACTGTGCTACAGTATTTACAGAGAGAGCTGCAGTAGTGGTTATGTTTGTAGCTGGTCATAACATCACTAATGATGAAGATGGATAAATTTGATAATGTAATATACCAAAGATGATCTGTTTGTGTGTAGTGAAGCTTTAAGTGTACATGGAATTGTTTTTGAGCATATCGTAATATTAGTACTGAAATGGGATTGAGTGGATCTCTTATAATCAGTTTATGTGTTTGAGAAACATGATTCAAGAAATTCACCTCTTGAGTGAAGCCTTCAAGGTGAAGTTCTTGAATTCTTTTCTCAAACACAACTGAAAATTGTAAGACACAATCTTAGTTCTTTGTAATGCATAGGGAATTTTAGCTGAAGCAGTTTATTAGAAATAAAAGAAAAAAAACCAGTGGTAGAGCAAAGTTAGTAAAAGCTTTTAAATCTTTTGGTGAACCTGAATGTTACGTCAGCAATCTGGAACAAGTGCTACAAATGAAAGGACACTTTAATATTGGTACTTTTAAGTTACCATATTGATATGATAGGATCTGACTTAACATGCATTTGCAGTGTAAGTAGCCTTTAATTGCATTGTCCAGTATGATTTACTTACCATAGTCAATATTGTATCTCAAATTCAAAATGTTTAGGTGGGATGGAATAAAAATCTGAGCCATAATTGGGCCATTTGGCGGCGTAGTGGTGCAGCGGTTAATGCTGTCACCACACAGCAAGAGGTTCTCTGGTTCGATTCTCGGCTGGGGTGCCTTCTGTGCAGAGTTTGCATGTTCTCCCTGCGTTCGCGTGTGTTTCCTCTGGGTACTCCGGTTTCCTCCCACATTCTAAAGACATGCTTCTGGAGCATTTCTCCCCGGGCCCCCGCTGAAAACAGGATCTGTGGAACCTAGTTGGACTTTCCCAGTCAACAAATGTTAAATAAAATAAATAAACAATCGTGGATGTCTCTGGACAGTTGTGTGACATAGAGGGATAAAGCCATGATTATGGTCGAGGTGGCTTGAGTTCTTACAGCAGCTTGGGCACTGGAAGAATCAGGCATGGGAGGAAGGGAATGAGTTCACGCTGCAGGCTTGACCATCATAAGGGAGGAAGTGTGTTGTTCTGTTCGGATGTTCTCCACCAAACAAATGGAGGCTTGCAGGTAGTAAAATACATCCAGGATCAGTTATATGAGCTTGGCTGTACCAGACCAGTGATTGTAGCCTTCACTGGAGAGTGGATGAAAAGACTGACATGCATAGAAAGGGCATTGTAGATCCTCGCATTGACACAAGTACCCACACTTGCTACTACATGTGGAGCCAAGGCTTTAATTGAAATATTGTAATTTGTGGTGTAGGTAGTTGCTATTGAGGGCATAAACCACCTTTAGGACTACCTAAAAGATGTACCTTTCCAGTCAGCTTTTACTGTTTTGCTTGTGACTCCCCAGTGATAAGGGAAAAATGGGCTCTAGAACAATAGTGGTGGGGACTGATGGTTGTCAGGTATGATGCGAGGAAGAAGGGGCTAGAAAATAAAAATTGCATATCCTGAAAATCAGGCACATTTGAGAGAGAGACAGAGAGAAATGAAGTGCTTTCCCTACTAGCAGCCATTTTTATGTAAGTGTTGATGGCCTTTAAAGCTTTAGATGGTTTCCCATTCAGTTCCCTGGTGATTGTAGGCACAAAACTGCAGTGTGCTTGTGTGTGGGGGTGCAGTATAATCTGCTTTCTTACAAGAGGAAGCTTCACAAATAACTTTACTATAACAAACTAATTATAGTTATAGCTGGGTTCTTGCATATCAACCTTGCTATAACAAGGCCATTTTCATCTCTTTTTTGAAATGTAATTGGTGTGGTCCACTTATTATATAGCTGATTCATTTACTGCTTACTGTATTAGGGAATAGGCACCCAGGGTCTGCTGTACTTAACCATTGTCTCTGTAACATCTACAGTAGGCATATTCACTTAGGTGGTTGAGATGTTTAGTTTTAGGAAATGTACTCTCTTGGATGTTCTAATTTCATAGGGGGGGGGGAGTATTCCACAACTTACTTTCTAGACTACAGAATGCTTTTCATTGGCTGTTCTCTATATGTGAAGGGTGCTAGCTTCCTCATTTTGTGACCTAAGAGTGTAAGACGGGGATTGATTTTAAGTGGTTTGGAACTGAGCATTATTTCTATCTAGACGAGATTGTTTAAGGGGTGCTAGCTTCCTCATTTTGTGACCTAAGAGTGTAAGACGGGGATTGATTTTAAGTGGTTTGGAACTGAGCATTATTTCTATCTAGACGAGATTGTTTAAGGGTCCTTACAAGATATGTAGCTGTCTTTGCTGTAAAGCCGGTCTTCTCTGTAGTGATAGTGCTATTCTTGGGGCTTATGAGTGTTGTGAATCTGAATATTTTAATCTATAAGGACCTGGAGACATATCCGGTATTTTTGAGACAAAAACAAACATTGACTAGGTCTTAATCAGATGGGTGGGGTTGGTAAGAGTAGTCACATTGTTTTGTATGGGAACCATTTTAGTCATTGTAAGCTGAACTCATGACTAAGCCAGCTCTCTCCCCATTGGTGTGATTCTGGATGTAGTATATATGTCAAGGGTTATAGGGGCAAAGCACCACTCAGTTTATTTTTGCTGTAATTTTCTTCCTTGACCTCTGCTGCTTCAATCAGATGAATTTTGATGGCGTATAATAATTAATGAATCTGAATTTTGCTTACTGCATTTAACTTGTCTTGCTTTTTTGAGTTTATCTAATTTATGTGTAGCTGAAAAGATGAAGATTTCTCCAGCCATATCACCTAGATGTTTAATATTTTTCTTTTGGGAGGTGGTTGGGTTATTTTAGTCAGTTATTGTCAAAGATATTGTGGAACCTAGTTGTTTTTGTGTCATAGATATGGCTGCTTGAGTTTTGCAGAAATTAAAACCAGTGGAAAGTCTTATGAAATTGGGTTTGCAAGGTTTGTTATATTAAGTTTACATTTTTGTCTTGGGAAAGGAATACTAAATTATCTGCTTAGAGAGTGACTGTGATTCCTTGCAAATCTGGATGGAGCTTATTGATATGAGGGAAGAGAGTAGTGGACAAAAACATAGCCTGTGGGTACCATAAGTTTTCATGTTTCCTGGATGTGAAATTGACTAATTTACTTGGGAAAAGTATTGTGTTGTCAGCTGATCATTTAATATATATCCCTTTTGGAGAAATCACATTGTTTTTCAATAAGTTTGGTGGGATGGCTACGTTATAGCTGGTCTTCAAATCCACAAATGTATCTTCTGTAAGACTGTCCATTCCTTTTTCCAAGTATCCAAGTGTATCAAGTAATTAACAGATAATAAAACAGTAGGTGTAGTATAAATTAATGGAAACAATGTTATATGGGGGACAATGCACTAGTGATGAAGTTTTTGTATTTTTGAAGAAATAAGCATAGATGTTTCAGTATCTGGGTACAGCACCAATATTTTTGTCAGATGAGGAATCTTCTAAAGCTAAGCAAAAGGACACACATCACAGTACAGTATGCTATCACTCAACTGCAAACACTACCACATTTCTACATGGACATCAGTATATCATTATCTGTCAGTGTACATCCTGTACCACTTGCATTTCAGAAATTCAGGTAAGGATAAATCTATCCACGGAGTAATTATCATTTCTTATAAGCCATAATGACTAAAATGGCTTTTTCCTTATTATAACTGGGTAATGATCATCTTTATCAAAAATCTGTGGTCCAAACTACCTTATTTTTCTTATAGTTCAACTTTAACATCTTCATAATGAGCCAGAAGTTGTACAGTTTGACTCTATTTTGACCAACTTTGTGAACAAAGCCACCGGCAATGGGCTGCTGATGCTTATTGAGGATTACAGTGCTAACACAGTGGATGCAAGTTTGCGTTCATTAGGTGACATCTTAATGGGGAATTATGCATCCTTAAAGCTTTGACTGTATTGAACTGATGTTTGATGATAACTTGTGGATGGAGAACTGCCTAACAATAAAAAGTATCCATCCATTGTTGTATGCACTCTGTTATTGTTTACCTGGAATGGACATTTTTAAGATTGGTATACACCTCAGCGATCTGCTTTCTCTTCTAGTCTGAGATGTTCTTAGCAATATTGTGAGATACATAGAAGTGTAACAAAACTGAAATCACTTGTTTAAATTTAAAGCTATAAAATATCAACACACTTAGTACATACATTGTGAAACTGTGATTCAGGAAAAATATTTTCCACCTTTCACCCCTTAGGAAGGAGAATCAATCAAGTGCCATGGTCGGTATATTTATTTCCATTTTAAAAGTATAAGAAATATGAGCACTATTTTCTCGAAATTGGAACATTTTAGAAACAAATTATTAATAACATTGTACTCTGGGCACAGTACAGAAGTTCTTCCCTTTTCCATATTTCTGGTAAGATTATTGCAAGCTGTTCTTGGGCAACCTGCTTGACAATTACAACTTCTGAAGGAATCTTCTTACAAACCTCACCCACACAACTGTAGGATGTATTATTGTATTTGTGACATCTGGTCAATACCCCACTGGACTGCCAACAATAATATGATGTCCTTTACTATCCTAGACCAGTAACTGAGGAGCTTCAGTCCTCACTACTGACTTCAGTAGGAGGCCATCACTTAAACAGGAGTAATATTTTACAATTTTCCCCTAAGAGCACATCAGGAACATGCTGTGTATCCTGGGACTGGACTGTGTACTTCTGTCCACCCTTAATGTAACTTTTTATTACACATTTCATAGCAATGTGTCCCAGTTTGATTGCTGATGCACTTACCCTTAAATAAATTAAATCTCACACATCCAGACATATCTTGGGAAAGCCTGACACAGATTTCCAGCTGTCTGTCTTTCCCAAAATAATACAATAACATGCTGCTACCAATCAGAGAGCGTCTACATGCCCTTTTTTAAGGGGTGTCCATTTATGAAAATGAGATATTAAAACAAATGATAGCAAATGACCTAAAGCAGCCAGGCATTTGGAATGGTTTGGGAAATTATCAAAACAGATATAAGCACTCTCAAATCAGTAAAGAAAACACTGATTACCAGCCACAAACTAAGTTAATAAAATATTTAATAATGAGCAAAATAATTAAAAATATAAAACATTAATTTCCAATAAACAAACAGAACTCAATGAAGTTAGTACTGAAGGATAGAAATCCAACATGTAGAAAAACTCAATTTTCCTATCTCACTAAAGAACACAGTTTCTGATCTAAACTAAATTATTACAACAGAGCAAAGGCAGGCTTTTACAGTTCTTGGTGTGTCCTTTTGAGTATCCACTGCATGATGCAACTGGCAGCTATATCAACTATAACTGGCTGTTAACTGACAATTACTGTCTTCAGCAGACTCTTTTATAGACTAGCTTAACTGTCACAACTGTTCCTTTTCTAATTTTCATTTCTTATTTTGAAAATCAGCTGACAGCTGTTTGTTAAAGTTCCTTCCTGTCTTTCAGCCTCTGACAGTAGCACGTAGTAACTGTCAGCATTCTGATGACATCATATGCAGATCAGCTGATTCTGAGACAGTCTGCCTTTAAAATCTTTTTTCACAAATATGCGCAGTTAGAAATATAAGGGAACACTGTTCACATCTTTAAAACATTCTGTACAAACAGATCATAAATCAACATGTAAAAACTTACTTAAGTGTCATAGCTAGTCATGCTGGCATATAATACACAGGTTAATCTGAAATTATATACAAAAACTTCAGCTAGACATGGTAGCACAAATGACGGTGTTGAATTTCTTCACGCCCCCCCCCCCATGACTTAAGCACGGTTTTCAAGTGACCCTTGAAAAACGATGCTTGAAAAAAATGGGTATGTCTGCGAATGTCAGCCCACTCCTCTCCTGGGCAATCCATTTGCATTGGCATTATTAACCCCACTGTGGTGGTGTTCTCCTTCTGAGGAAACCTGGCTGAGTACAGCCCACACCCCATAATTTGAAGCATCTACTTGCACAACAAATTCTTTGTTATAATGTAAGCAGACTAACACAGCTGGTCCTCCCAAAATCTCTTTTAAGTTTTTTGGAATGCCTGTTTGCAATCTGTGGTCCACACTACCTTATCCAGATTATTTTTCAGCCAGTAAGGGGTGCAGTTATTGTACTGTAGCTGAGCACAAAATTTCTATAGTAACCTGCTGTTTTTAGAAATGCTCTCACTTGCTTTTCAGTAACAGGAACTGGCCACGCTTGAATAGTTTCTAGGTTCTGATCTAATCTTACCACTCCCTACTCTGTCCTAAGTAAGTGAACTCTGCCATACCCACCTGACATTTACTGGGTTTAATGGTTAATCCTGCCCTTTTAAACTGGTCTGCAAATGCCCATAGCATAGTCTTTAATGTAGAGTTTAACCTCTCCACAAGACCATTAGTCTGGGGAAGGTAGGGGGTGGTCTCTAAATGTGCCACCCCACAATGCTTCCACAAAAAAGTTGACACCTTTGTCAGTCAGTATCTCCTTTGGAAAAGCTACCCTGCTGAAAATTTCTAACAAAGCATTTGCCCCCTTTTCTACATCAGTATCACCTGCAAAAGGAATATTGGGTATTATAGCTAGAAGTGGCAGACGGTAGGCTCTCTAGGCTCCACCAACTGCCATACTTCCTCACCTTCCAGTGCTGCCTTAGGAGTCCACTCTTTATACAGCAAAACTTTCTTCCTTGCCTCAGTATCATCTGCACAAGGAATATTAGGGGATATAGCTAGAAATGGCAGATGGTATGCTCTAGTATCTACCAACTGCCATACTGTCTCACTTTCTAGCCCTCCCTTAGGAGCCCACTTTCTTCTCTGTGTCAGTATCATCTACACAAGGAATATTAGGGACTATAGCTAGAATTTGCAGACAGTAGGCTCTAGACTCTACCAACTGCTGTACTACCTCACCTTCCAGCCCTCCCTTAGAAGTCCACTCTTTATACAACAAACCTTTGTTCCTATATACAGACTGCCCTCTTCCTTGAGCCTCAGGGGCTTCCTTAGCCATCTCCCTCAAGCTTTGTAATGTAGGGTCCGCAAGTTGAGCCCGTCTCAACTCTACATTTGTGTCCCTCCCAAGCTTCCTTCTGCGGGAAGCCTAGTAACTTCCGACAGCTGTACCTCACCGTCACTCTGGATGCTATCACTCCATCTGTCCTTGCAGTCACCATGTCTAAGGGAACATCAGTACTTCCCAGCCGCTGGGGCTCACTTTTGGACTTATTTCTATGTGATAGCTCCTTCTCTGAAACAGCCACCACACCAGTCCCAGCTTCAGGTATGAGATCTGTCTGGGTCTCCCCCAGGCTACCGAACCTACATGCCTGTCTCCAGGGTTGACTGCTTGTTAATGCATGCACACAAGGTACTGCAGTATCAGAGTCATTCCCTATCAGGACATCTTCAGGAATATTCTCAAATCTTCAGGAATATTCTCAAACACAAGGTTCCCTTCCACAGGAAGTCTAGTAACTTCCGACAGTTGTGCCTCACTGTCAGCCTGGGTACTATCACTCACCTCCATCCTTGCAGTCACTGTGTTCAAGGCAACATCAGTAACTACCAGCAGCTGTGGCTCACTTTCAGACATGCTGCTACGGGCAGATCCTTCTCTGAAACAGCCAACACATCACTCACAGCTTCAGGTATGAGATCTGTCTGGGTCCCCCCAGGCTGCCAGACCTACATGCCTGTATCCAAGCCTGACTGCGTGTCACTGCATGCACACAAGGTACTGCATCATCAGAGTCATTCCTTATCAGGACATCTGCAAGAATATCCTCAAAAACACCTACCTGCTTGCTTCCACTTCCACCCTCCCAGTCAAGATAAACCCCAACCAGAGGTATTTGGAATGGGTCCCTCCCAAAGTTCTGACTGGAGTGGACTGTCCAAGCAAGTGTTGCTCTTCTCTAACCACTGCATACCTCACAATGGTTCTCTAACCACTGCATACCTCACAATGGTTATATCAGAAGCTGTCTCTCTCTTAACAGTAACCTGTTTACCATCTACTAAGATAGGATATAAATGTTGGTGATAGACTGGCATCCCTGTTATTTCCAAACAACTTACCACTGGTTGTTTGTCATCCCCACTTGCTGGCTCCCTCACCTTTTGTTTCTCACTTTGCCTAGATGGACATTTGACTGCTATGTAGCCCCTCTGGTTACATTTGAAACATCTAATCCCTAACCATGTACTTGGACTAGTAGTTTCCCCTGTTGCTGGTGTACTCTGTTGGAGTGATTTAGACTGCCCTCCATGGGTTCCCTTATGTCCATGTGCAGCGTTTGGGTATCCCTTTCTTATGCATTGGTGCTCTGATTGCTAAGTAGAGATCCTGTTTTCTCCCCATCTGAAATGCAGAGTTACACTTTCTGTCTTCTGACCAGATTTTCATGTCATTAGGCAAAGTACTGAGGGCTTGCTGTCTCACCAAAAGTTCTGCCAGTCCCCAACAAGTGGTCACCTGACACCTACTCAGCCATCTGTGAAAGTAAGTACTTAAATCAGCAATATAATCATGTACACTTTCATCTGCCTTGTGTCTATGTTCACAAAACTTTTTTTCTGTAAGCTTCAGGTGTTAGTTTAAAACAATCAGGAAGACTGTTCTTAACTTCATCATAATTCAAACAGTCAATATCAGATAATTTTGACATGGCCTGAGCAGCTTTACCATGGAGTAAGTGAGTCAGGAAACAAACCCAAAGCTCACAGTCAGCATCATACTGTCCCCACATACTCTCTCAAATATATGAATAAAACTATCGGTCATCCCCATCCCTGTATTGAGGAAAAAGTTTACTGATCTTTTTAGCTCCTAGGGTCCAGTTATTCCCTTCCCCATTACCCTCTTGAAGGGTAAGAAGCTCCACTTCATGCCGATGCTGTCTCTTATTTTTTTTCTGCTTCTAAACATCTCAGTGTCTCTTCAGTCTCCAGACATTTGTTCTCCAGTTCATACTGATGCTGCTTCTCCTCAGTTGTTTAGCCTCCAGACACAGTCTGTCTGATGATTCCAGTTCAAGACTCTTGGCTTCCAGGTGCAGTCTGTCCAACTCCAGACAGATTTTTAGGTCCTCTGAAGAAGATGTAGACTGTCCTGTCTGGGCAGGCTGCACATCCCCAATACCAAACTGGATATCCTCTGAACGGCTGGTCTGAGCTGAAGCTGCAACTAAGGCTGAAATCATTGTTTCTGTAGTCAGGTTGGCATGTACCAGTCCTCTGGCTTCACACTGCTTGACCAACTGGTTCTTTGTCAGCTTACTGTAGACTTCTCCTGACATCTTAGCCTGCTGTCCCTGACTAACTACAAACAAATAAATAAAACTGTGGTGGACTGAGATTCTGTATATTTACTTTGTGGCTGTCGAGAGTACACACCCTATTGACAACTACCCACAGGCTACTGAGATCCAGTTAAAAATCCCACACTACTGCCACCAAATAATGTGACATCTGGTCAATAGCCACTGGACTGCAAATAATAATGTGACGTCACTTACTATCCTGGGTCAGTAACTAAGAAACTTTAATCCTCACTACTGACTTCAATAGGAGACCATCACTTAAACAGGAGTAATATTTTACAATTTTCCCCTAAGAGCACAACAAGAACACACTATATAACCTGGGACTGGACTGTATACTTCTGTCCACTCGTAATGTAACTCCTTATTACACACTTCAGAGCAATATGTCCCAGTTTAAGACTCTGATACACTCACACTTAAATAAATTAAATCTCACACATCCAAACACTTCTGGGAAAGCCTGACACAGATTTCTAGCTGTGTCCCTTCCCCAGAATAATATGGTAACATGCTACCACCAATCAGAGAGAGTCTACATGCCCTTTTAAAGGGATGTCCAGTTATTAAAATTAGATATTAAAACAAATGATAGCAAATGACCTAAAGCAGCCAGGCTTTTGGAGTGGCCCGGGAAGTTATCAAAGCAGTTACTAACAGTGATAATTTACCTAATACTTTCAATACATTTTTTACTGATACCATACTCACACTAGGCAAACAGCACACAGACACCTCTTCTGATGGTCTGGAGCTAAATGTCACCAATGACAAGATTAACTTACAACCTGTCCCCACCAATTACATCAGAAAACGCTTGACTAAACTTAAACCAACTACCCTGGCTGCTGACCAGCTCCCAGCTGAATACTTATAACTGGCAGCTGATGTCATTGCTATCTCTATCTCAATCCTAATAAATAGGACAGTCACATAAGCTACCATTCCCAGTATTTGGAAAGTATCACATGACATACCTCTACACAAAGGTGGAAAACCTTTAGTGTTATCCAACTATAGGCCCTTAGCCACCCTCTCACCATTAGCCAAAATTATGGAAAAGTGTATTCACAGCCAGCTTATTCACTACCTAATCCAGAACAAACTTCTCACAAATTCACAACATGGCTTTAGACCCCATCATAGTACCACAACAGCATTGCTAGCATACACAGACTCCATTAACCAGAATAGAACAGTGGCAAAATCTCATATGCTCTCTTCTTAGACCTTTCTAAAGCTTTCAATGTGGTCAGTCATAATAAACTAATCCTCTCTCACTGAAAACTTTCCCTACATAACCATACAATCAATTGGTTTCAAAGTTACCTTCAAGGTAGAAATCAGGCAGTGCTCTAGTAAAACAGACTGTCTAGCTTTTTACCTGTTTCATTAGGAGTGCCACAAGGATCCATATTAGGGCATCTACTATTCTCATTCTTTGTTAATGATCTACAGTCAGCCACCCCTGAAGCTACCTGTATACAATACGCAGGCGATTTAACTTTGATCTGTTCAGCCAACTCCCTCCCAGAACTCCAGTCCCTGACTCAGAAAACATTTAACTCCGTTGAAAGCTGGTTCTCTAGCAGACATCTACTACTAAATGCTAATAAAGCCAAGCTATTGCTGTTCTCAGCAACTCGTCGCTCCCCTCATGTCACCCTTAGAAAAACATAATCTCCCCTGATAGCCAGACCAAACTACTTGGGGTACCAATTGACAACAGTCTATAATTTGACCTACATGTTAACCAAATTATCAAAAACACCAATAAAAAACTGGGCTCACTATACAGAAACAAAGCCTTCTTAACCTCTTTGGCCAGAACCAACACAGCATGCACCCACCTACTCTCCATACTCCTATATGCCTCCCCCGTTCTCACTAACCTCTCAAAAATTGAACTAAGTAAGTTAACTGTCTGCTACAACTATATCATCAGATTTGCTGCAGGGTCTACCTATCGCACACATCACTGTCAAAATCTAAAACTACTAAAATGGCTTGAGTTCCCCAACCTATTTCTCTATATTCAGCTTAGCACTCATAAAATACTTAACCAACCAGAGTACTGGGAATACAACCCTTAATAACCCCTAACACCAGTACCAGACCACTGAGATCCAATGACAAATTAATGATAAAAACCTATAAATCCTGCAATCATGCCAGTGACTCAGTATTTTCCAATTACATAGCAACCCTTAACCCTTGAACCCACTCTAATGACATTTAAAATTGCAGCAAAAAATTATTTCACTAACCACTGGATATGCACTTGCTCTAGCCTAGGGTTAATCACCCATAGTCTACCTCTCTATCCACTCAATGCTCTTATTTTCTTCTCTTCCTCATTTTTTTTTCCTGGCATTTCTTTTCAGATAGCATACTACACCATATTCCTTACTACCCAAAACAAACTCAAACAATTTTCTCGCAACTTACTATCACCTGTAATCATTGTTTGTATCTATTGTAATCTGAACTGTTGGTATTGTACTTTTTAATTGTATTTGTTAAAATAATCCTGTATTTCTGGAGCTTTTTCTCTCCGGGCCTCCACTGAAAATGGGTATGAATGCAGTTGGACTTTCCCGGTCAATAAATATAAAATAAATTAAAACTTAATAAAGATATAAGCACTCTAAAATCAATAAAGAAAACACTGATTGACCAGCCACAATGTAAGTTAATAAAAATATTTAATAATGAGCAAAATGATTACAGATATAAAACAATAATTTCTAATAAACAAACAGAACTCAATCACCGGGAAAATGAAATCAGTACCGAAGGATAGAAATCCAAAATTTATAAAAACTCCATCTACTGCTTAGTTATAATTTTCCTGTCTCACTAAAGAACACTGTCCCTAATCTGAATTTAATTATTACAACAGAGCAAAGGCAGGCTTACAGCTCTTGGCGAGTCCTTTTGGGCTTCTGCTGCACAGTGTAACTGGCAGTTGTATCAGCTGTAACTGGCTGTTAACTGGCAACTACTGTCTCCAGCAGACTCTTTTATAGAGTAGCTTAACTGTCACAACTGTTCTAGTTCTAATTTTCATTTCATATTTTGAAAGGTATTCAAAAGAAACTTGGACATGGGAAATAAAAAAGCGATCTTATATGGTGCAATATTTATGCAAAGGAGAAAGCCAGAGTTGTCAGTATAAAAAAGCAGCTCCAAAGATATTTGAAGAGAAATACAAGCAAATGTACCCAGATATGGAAAATTTCATAATACAGAAAAGGTCACAAAGGGGGACGGTGGAGCAAAATATTAGTAAAGCAGCAGTTAAACAGAAGCTGAAGTTATGGAAGTTTAGTGTAAAAAATATAACACAGGTTATGTAACAGCATGATGGAATAAGTCCCCAAATTAAGGATAAACAGGTGGAGTGAAAGACATGTGAAGAAGAAATATAGACATGGGAAAGAAAAAGAGACTTAATATGGTGCAATATTTATGCAATGCAGAAAGCGGAACTAATCAGTATAAAAAAGCAGTACTGAAGATATCTGAAAAGAAATAATGCAAAGGTATCCAGATATGGAAAATTTTACAATACAAAAAATAAGAAAACAAAAGAGGCATAGAAAAGAGGGAATTAAAGAAATAGAAACTAAAAAGTTATGGATTACCTGTGAAATTAAGGATTTAGTGTAGAAAATATAACTGATAACATCACAACATGGTAGAACAGTGAGTCCCCAAATTAAAGGGAAATGGGTGAAGTGGGAAGCAGCTGTTCAGTTGCCATATGAAGATAGTTTGGAGCCTTCAGTAGGAAAGCAGCACAAAAGTTCAGTTGGAGTTGCATAGCAAGGTAAGGAACAGTAAATTGTGGCCACTCTGAAGCAGTCAATGTTACGGCATGATAGGCCAGCGAGTTACCATATGAAGTAGCAACAGATGACACATGATGAAGCTGAAGAGAATATGGTACAGGAAAATGTTCTGGAACTGTCTGTAGAATGCCCTCAGGAAACAGAGAACAAAGATTTTGCCCTTAGTTTAGAAGAAAATAATCTAAGGGAACAGTTGTTTAATGTAATTGAGATTGGATAAACACATTAAGATCAGTGAAAGAAATATATTGCAGAAAGTCAATAAGACATAAAATGTTAGACGTTTGATAAAACAAATGAACACAGTAATCAAGACGCTTTGTAGAGGTTCATGTGATACAACAGAAGTAAAAAACGATGCATTACTGTGCAGCTAAATTAATAACTGATAGTCTTATCACAAAAACACAGAACAGTAATGGAAAGGAAGGGGAGAAATCAAATGCCATCATGGAAGTATCGAATAGAGAAAACTATAAATCAATTATGACATGAAGTGTTGCTGTTAGAAGAGTACAGAAGAGAAAACAGAACAACAAAAATACTCAGAAAGATAGACGTGATAAAAGCAACACACAGTATCAGAACAGACCAGGATCTAGGACACTATTGCAAATAATAAACTAAATATATCAGCATATGCAGATAAATATAAAAGAAAATACAAAATAAGCAATTTATTGATGACCCACTTAAGTTTTATAGAGAACTGGAAAACCAGGCAAAAAGAATAGAAGCACACACACACACACACACACACACACACACACACACACACACGCACACACACACACACACACACACACACAAAAAAAGAAGAAATATACATATTTTGAAGAAGTGTCAACGAAGATCCTGTGAGACCTAACAAAGATGCTGAATGGAGAGAAGAAGTAAAAGAAAGAATAAGAAGTTCAAGTGTACAGGATGTGAAATGGGATGAAGTAAAAGCCAGAGAGATTGAAACAAAGTTATGAAAAGCTCCAAATTGGAAAACCCCAAGCCCATGTGCAGTACCCAACGTCTGGTTAAAACTATTAACATCTTTACATGAAGATTTAGTCATGAGTAAGAACTGTTTATATGTGCACCCCGAACAGACGCCAACCTGGTTAACAACAGTAAAAATGTTACTCTTCCTTAAGAGCGAACCTGCAAAATATCCTAAAAACTATAGACCAGTAACGTGCTTGCCAATGATGTATAAACTATACATTGGAATTGATACAGAGTTTATAATCATTTAGAAGAAAACTCAGTTATGGCAATAGAAAAAAAGTGTAACAAAAGAAAGTCATACATAACAAAGGATCATTTGTTGTTAAATAAAGTCATAGTGAAGAATTGTATAAAAGGGACAAATCTAAGTATGGCATGGATAGTCTACAAAAATAAATTAACAGCATCCCACAGTCCTAGATAAGTGTACTTACAACTGTATAAGATACACCCTATATTGATCAATTACATTGCAGTGGCCAAGAAACACTGGCAAACCACTTTGCAAATAAGCCATGATAAAGGACAAATTATCCCAGGGATAAAAATTCAAAGGGGGATATTTCAGAATGACTTTGTCACCACTGCTCTTTTGTCTTGCCCTTAACCCATTAAGCTGTATATTAAGTCATGATTCCAGCTTGGTTCCCAGAAAACAACGAAGTGTCAATACTTTTCATCTTCTTTTTGTAGATGACTTAAAACTATAAAGTTAATCAGATGAGGAGTTGAAAACACAACTGCAAGTGGTTAAAACTTTCTTAGTTGATATAAGAATGTAATTTGGTCTTGATAAACATACAAAAGCAACATTTAAAGCAGGAAAGCTGCCGTACCAAGAAAATGTCAATCTGGGACAGGAATGTGATATAAAGGAACTTGAGCAGGTGGCAGTATATAATTGGGGATTGAAGGATCACCAGTAAAACATGAACAAATAAGAACAAAACTCAGTAAAAAACATTTTAGAAGACTAAAACTAGTATTGAAAATTGCCCTGACATGTAGGAACAAAGTCCAAGCTGTAAACCAATTTGTTCTTCCTGTTGTAACTTACAGTTTTGGGGGGGTGGCCCCAAAATTATTTATTCATTATAATTTATTTAATATAAGAAATAATAAAACAATTGTCCCTGGCAGACTCTGGAAAACCAACAGGAAAAGAGTAAAAGCCAGTTTTCGAGAAATAACGGAAATTCTTAAATGTAAAGTTCTTGAATATTTAAAAAATATAAATATAAATATTTTTTGAATTCACCTTAACATCTTCGTATTTGGACTGAATAGTCGATGTTTAAAGAACTTGAATGAGTAATACTGAACTTTATATAATTTGAAATTGGTGTTTTGGCGCCAATATTTGGATATCTTGTTTTTAAATTCAAGAACTTTACATTTAAGAATTTCCGTCTACGTGGAGTGAAACACCAGCAGGAGATATTGTTATTTCTCGATAATTTATTTAATATTTATTTACCAGGATAGTCTGACTGGATGGGAACACATTTGCATTGGAGGCCCGGGAAAAGGTACTGGATCAGCTGGGCAGGAAAACAAGAAAAATGCTTCATGCTTTTCAAATGATATATAAAAATCAGTGTATGCCAAGATTATATATTCCCTGTTCTGAAGGAGATACAGGTCTCCTCGAAATTGATTACATGTGCAGATCTGTAATCATGGGACTGCATGCATATTTGGTGACCTCACTAGATCCAAACATAATGAAAGTTATAAAACATGAGGAGCAATAGTCTTACATTGACTTCCCTGCTTAGTTTAGCAGAAGTATGTCAGTGTTAAATGTGAATGGAAAATCAAACCATAAGCATACAAAAATCAGGCAGCAACTGAATGTGCCTAAAAACAAGTGAAACAATATAAGGAGAAGGATCAGATAAGAAGGCAAAAATGTGGAAAAGGTAAAACTATTGTGATAAATACAGAAGACTCCTGGAACAACCTCATGTTGATCAGGACCTGACACAGGAAAGGTTAAGGACAGGTGTATTTAAACCAAAAGATGAAAGGTTAATATTGGCAGCCCAGGATAGTGCACTACACATTGATTTACAAAGTCCTTTAAACTTATGGGAAAAACAGATAAATGCATGTTCTATAAAACAGAACTGGAAACAGTTGCACATCTTGTTGCTGGGTATGCTACACTAATGGCAGAGGACCTGTATACTAAAAGGCGTAATAGTGTAAGACTGTTGCACTGGGGATTGTGGAAACATTATGATATTGACATAGCTGAGAAGCATTGGAAGCATGAGCCCCAAAGCATTATAGAGAACGGAATACGTGAGCCCCAAATCATTATAGAGAACAATGAAGTTTATATCACATGGGATCACCCATTACCAACAGTTCAGAAAATAGATGCAAGAAAATTAGATATAGGTAGTCCATGAAAAGAAGACAGAAGTAGCATTGATCATTGAAATTGCTACACCTACTGATTTCAGTGTCTTTAGTACTGAGAGAGACAGAGTCATAAAATACCAGTATTTGCTGACAAAAATGAGAGCAAAGTGGAAGAAGGATACCTAGACAGTTCCAATAGTAGTAGGAGCAACTGGTCTCGTAAAGAATTTTAGAGTCATATGTAGACATGCTACCAGTACATGTAACTCCATAGGAATTACAGAAGGAGTCTGTTCAGGGTACGTTGTTGGTGCTGTGATGAGCACTTTTAGCTGACATCAGAGATTGAAACAGTACTAATTTCTTGAACTTTAATCATACTCTGACTTAGGAATGGGGTCCATTCCCGTCATGGTATTAGAAACTCAAAATATTTGGAGAAATTAAACTGTTACACAATTGAAATACTTGGCTTATAGCCATGCACACTTCCACTCCTGTGCTTGGATGATGGGTAGTACAGTCTGCTTTAAATCACAGTAAAGAGCAACATTACAGATGGCAAAGTCATCCATAATGCATACAGTCCTGGTTTACTTGGACGTTGCCCACAGACTGCCACATTTGCATATGGCTCAAAAATATGGAGCAGCCCTCATACTGCTTAGTTGAAATCGGTGCATTTCTGAGCAACAGCCTTTTGTGATTTGCTAACCTCTTGCATAATCCTACCTTGGTTTGTGATTTACTGTGCAGTTGACTGGTAAGAGAAGTTTGATTTGAATTTATATTGTATTTGTCATCACTGTTTTTAACTGTTTGTAGGTTGGAAGGGGATAGCTTGTTAACAAGATTTACTTTGAGTCATATTTTTTTGTTTTACCTGTAATTTCACTGTTGGTTGTTAGAAAGCAGGGTTGCCAGATTTCCGACTGGCTAGGTAGGGACAAAAAAAAAAAAGTATTTCACGCTAAGTGAAGACAAAAAAAAAAGGTCCGCATTAAACACAAGTAGCTCCATTTTTAACGATTTTTGATTGGCCCATATGCCGGTATATGAGCCAATCAAAAAAAATTGCAAAACAGAGCTACTTGTGTTTAATACGGAACTGCCTGATGTTCTGAATTAAACACAAGTAGCTCCATGTTTAGCGATTTTTGATTGTCCCATATGCTGGTATACGGGCCAATCAAAAAAAAAACGGAGGCTGTTTCGCCGGGATTTAAACCGGCAGTGCGGGACTTGGGATCGGGCTGCTGATCCTGGGACAATCCTGATCATATAGGGAGGTCTGGCTAGATTTTAGACAGGCAAGCTCTAGCCACCCCAAGGGGCCTTGACAGCTGTAAATTCACACAGACTGCAGAGAGGAAAGTCCTGAGCATATCTAAACAAGCCTACCTTGGTTTGTGATTTATTGATCTGTACTGTTAAGAAGAAGTGCGATTGCAAGTGGCATAAAGGATTTACAACTTTTGCCTAGCTTGCAGAACTTGTATGGTTAGAACAACTTTACTGTACTTAATTTATTGTTTAGTTTTATGTTGCTGGTGTGATTTTTTTGTAGAAGTTGATTTAAGTTCTCTTTGAGTTCTGCAGTTACTGTTTTTGATTATTCTTTTCTTTTGCAATATTTTATTCATTTGAAGCTGAATATGGATTCTTTAAATGAATATACAATTAACAGTTTGCTAATGCACAAATATCTTGTACAGTGTAATAAATGCTATGCATGTTTAAAGGTAACAGCTGATAACACTGGTGGTCTGTGTTCCTCGTGTCAAAAGTTGGATGATTTGGTTACCATGGTTAGAAGTAAATTTAGACTTGATGATTGCACTTCTGCACTTGGCACGGGTTGGAGAACTGTTGTTTCATATATTAATGACTGGACTGATGAAATGAATAATGTTAGGTATAGAACAAATAACACACATTTAGGAAATGATGCATCTATTGTCTGCAAAGATCATTCAACCCCTATGAAACAAGACAATGCCCCTGACAATTTTGGAATTCTGGATGCAAGTAGTCAGCAATCTGAGGATCCAGTTTGTTTAGAAGGAAACAAATAAAAAGAAAGAAAGGAAAGAAGTTCACAACAAATAACAAGGAAAAAAAAGAAACTGATTAATGACTGTAAAGGAAGGAGAATACGTAGTGAAAAAGACACTGCTTTGTTAAGTAACACACAGGTTACAGGGAATGATGATATTTTTCAAACAGAAAACCTTCACTACACAAAAAAAGGCATCATTTTTCCAACAGAGAAGGTAGACATAAGAGGCAAGGGGCAGATGAAAAGGAAGACATCAAAATTGAACAAAGAAAGATTGAAGAACATTAATGTAAGAAAAAAGAAGAGAAAGACAGATGTTGACTACATGGCTCAAGCTGTTGATTTACAATACCAGCTAGATGAGAGTTTAATACACAATGAAAACAGTGGGATTAATGAGACTAATGGTGATGAAGATCTGTCCTTTGTAACAATTTATAGAGTTGATGTTACTGTATTCGAAGCTGAAGATTCTTCAAAGCTGGCCAGCAAAGATATCCTTGTAAGTGGAGATTCAACTATTAGAGGAACTGATGCTTATATTTGCAGAGAAGATAATGAACATCGAATAGTGTTATGCTTGTCAGGAGCAAAAAAAGAAAATGTGAGACATGCCTTGGAATGCCTTAATGTAAGGAAGTACGGATCCATTTTTATTCATGTTGGTACAAATGATGTCATCTGCAAGGATTCTCTGACTGTTAGTAGGGAACTGACAGCCATCTTAGGATGTATTTTTCACAAATTACCTATAGAAAGGCTAGTCAGGTCACTGTGAGTGAAAATATTTTTTGGGTAAATACCTACATGGAAAAATGTACTTTTTTAAAAAATGGAAATGTGTAGAGCATCCAAGCCTAGTTTTGGGCACACGTGTTCAGACAGGATGGCGTGCATTTGTCAAGATCAGGGAATACAATTTTTGCAGCAGATATTTTGCAATATTTGACAAACACTAGGTCAAAAATTTAACAGTTCACATATAGCAACATTTGATGCATCTCTGATGGTTGTTAATGCTAGGAGCATTAAAAATAATGTTTTTTATTGGAAAATTTGCTACATTCACACAAGATTGATGTTATTGTTTGTGAAACATGGTTAAAGAACAATGACTAGAAACTAGTTCTGTCAGGGTAACAGGCATTCTAACAAAAAATCAGTTGGAGGTGTTATAATAGGGATTAAAGATAATTGAGACCTGTGATTATTACATGTTCAATGATGACACCAATACTATAGACTGTGTAACTGTAGCAATAAAGACGACCCTGGAACATATAACAATTGTTGGAGTGTGTAGACCACCAAAGTCAAGTGCAGATGACCTAGAGGAATTTATACATTTCTTGCATGAAACGCAGGAGAGAATAATAATAATAGCTGTGGACTTACATTTACCAAAAACAGACCGGAATAATAATTCAACAACATTAGTAAGTAAATTATTCACAACCTATATTCAGATTCTAAAAAAAACTACCAGGGGATGGAACATACTAGACATTGTTTGTGTTCCTAAAGAAATTACTGTTACTTCGTCAACTTTTACCGCCATTGATATGCTGTGATCATAGGGTTATAATAGCTAATTTGTTGCTAGATAATTCTGCCAAACTGAAGTCTAAACCAATGCACAGAAGGTTAATTACAGATTATATGAAAGCAAAACAGTCACTATGTAAAACTAACTGGAGTGAGGTGTTCAGTGGAAAAACTGCACATGGAATGTGGAAAGTTTTGAAAGAGAAATTGTTTGAGTGCAAAAAAATTAAAAAAAATGCTTAACACGATTTTAGGCATACAACATTGTGGGGAAATATTTCCATAAGAACAAGATATCTGATTAAGGTGAGAGACAAAAAATATAAGAAATGGAAGAGAGGTCGAACTGCAACTTTAAAAACTGAAATATACAAGCTGGACAAACAGATTAACCATAGTGTGAGACAAGATCAAGGAAAATTTATATAAAGATATTGAGCATAATGGGAAACCTTTTTATAGATACATATGTGGAAGGAGTAAAGATACACAAATTGATAAACTGTGTGCAGATTCTAAAATTTATTCTCAGACAGAACAGATTATAGATATATGTACAAAATCTTATGCAAATCAGTTTGACTCTACAAAAGAGGTGGTAAGTTGTCCTAGTGACATCCAGGGAACCCCAGATACTGGAATCAAATTAGATTGTATTGGAAAAAGAACTGCGCTAACTGGATCCAAACAAAGCACAGGGAGGAGACTGAATTAGTAACAATGACATGAGAACATTTCAGCAAGAACTTATGGTACCATTATATCTGTTATTCACTAGGTCATATATTTATGGTAAGATTCCTCAAAACTGGAGATGTGCACTTATTAAACCTGTCTTCAAGGGAAAGGGGAGTAGGACAAACCCAGAGTCATATAGACCCTTAAGTCTACTTTTCCATTGTTGAAAAATAATGGAGAAGGTAATATTGGATAAGTTATTGTCAGACCTGGGTAGGCTGGGACTTGAAACTGTATATCAGCATGCATATGTTGAAAACAGATCTATTACCACCTATAACATAATGTCCTATAGCAATGTAGCAGCTATGAATGAAAAATTGTGCTGTGATGTAATTTATATAGCTTTAACTTCAGCGTTTGACAAGGTCATATACAAAACACTGATCAATAAATTAGTACAGCTAGGTATTGATGTAATCTTGATAAGATGGATAGCTGCATGGCTTACAAGTATGACATGGCAAGTATCATACAGCTACTGGACAGGTGAAATCCTTGGTTACAGTCAGGGTGTCCCACAGAGCACTGTCCTAGGGTCTTACTTGTTTAGATTGTATCTTTTAGACCTAACTTTTTCATTTGAGGTATTCTACACTCTATATGCAAATGACCTGAAATTGGGTAAACTGATTACGTGCGTTACAGATAAGACATGTCTACTAAAGAACTTGACTAAAGTGACCATTTGGGCACAGGAGAATAATATGCTGATATATATACGTCAAAAACTAAGCATATGAGATTTGGGAGACATAAATTGAAAGGTGAATATTTAATACAGCACACAGTGATTGAAAATGTAGACTCATTTAAGGACCTAGGTATATGGGTAGAGTTCAGCTATGAATTTTTCTAATCATATCAACGATTGACTAATGATAGTTATAGAACTTATAGGTTGCATAAAAAGATTTATAAAATCTAGGAAATCAAAAATGATGAAATCATTGTTTTTTAGTTACATTAGACCCAAACTTGAGTTTGGAATAACAATATGGAAACCCTGTAAGAAAACAAGCACGAGTAAACTGGAAAGAGTCCAGCGGAAATGTACAAGGGCATCCATGGATGTGAAAATTTAAGTTATTATGATAGACTCAAATATGTGAACTTGTACAGTGTCTCTTACAGATATCCAATAGGAGATCTTATTCAAGTATATAGGGCATTTAGAGACAGCTACCTCTGGGAATGTTTGGGGTTATCAAAAAGTACTAGAGAACCATCAGACAACCTATGTAGAAGATTCTATAGGAATGAAAAGTGCACTAATTGGTTCTCTGACAGAGTAGCTGATGCATGGAACAGACTACCAAATTACATTAAAGCAAGTACTAGTTTAGATATTTTTAAGAACAGCCTGGACACTTATGGGAACAAGTGTTTTGGTATATTGGCAGGCTAGAAGGGCATTAATGCCCATGCTTGAAATATTTGTATGTAAGACTGCGCAGGGTGGCCTTACATAATAGTCCTCTCTCATCAGTCATTGTGTAACTGGATTTAAAGTTATTGGATTACTGAATATGCTTACAGTATATAGAACTGCCATAGTGACCTTGCTATAACAGACTTTCACAGACATTTATGTTGTGTTTGAAGACAGTGACAGGATTATTACACATGCTGAAGACTTAATTTTTGTTGGAGGAGACGTAGTGCATTTTAACTAACTTATTTTACATTTGTATCCACAGTGGCACTGTGGTTAGCATTGTTCATGGTTCTTGGTTCTCTTCACTGGGATGCCTTCTGTCTGGCATCTGCACAGCCTCCAAGTCCATGAGCATTTCCTTCCACATCACAAAGACAAGCTGTTAATAAATTTATGATTTTAGAAGCTCCTCATAGCTATGTGTATTGTGTGTCCTTTTAATGGGCTGGTGTGCCATCTGGAATTAGTTTCTCTGCCTTACACCCACTGAGTTATGGGAGAGGCATCAGCTTTCCTGTGACCTTGAACAGAATTAAGCAGGTAGTTAGAGTGAATGAATGTTTTAATGTTACACATCTTGAAAAAGCAATCCCTAAAGAATTGTGTGAAACATTCTGATCTGTTTAATAAACATTTTATTTAGTTGCATTCATTGTCAGTCTTTTGGTTATCATATTTATTAGACTACCTCTTTTAGCTCTGTTGCTGTTTGAATTAGAGTATGGATTAACTAGAGTTGTGCTTTTGCTTCATGGATCAGAAGTATTGAGGGCCGAGGTAACCGATGGTCTGTTGTCGGAACATTTCTCCAATCAGTCCCATACCTTCTACCACTTTCCCCACTTTGATCCCCTGCCAGATTTCATTAAAGTGCATCAACTCATACTTCACAACACATAGCTGTGTTAATTGCCCATTTATTTACCCTCTTCACTAGCCATTGGAAACATGTGGCAGAAAACCTTATGAGAAGAAAAAATATATTTTTTTACCTTAATTCGATCACTCTCTCTGCAAGTCACTCATCCCTTCTTCCCGTCTTCTGGATTTTATAAGGGTTGAGTTGCACAGATCCGTCTGCTGTTAAATACAATGGGAGATTTCAAGCTGTAAAGTATAGGGGAAAGAGCTGACTGAGGGCCATGAAGGGTTCAGTCAAGTGGGGCAGGACTAGATGGGATTCTGGATGTAGTTCTAACAAAGGCACAAGGGTTGAGGATGTTCATTCAAAGGTACTTTTGCATAAATTAATTATGTAACTCTCTGATTTAAAGTGAAGAAAGGATATTGATGCGGGGGGGGGGGGTTGCCAGGATTTTAAGGGAAGCTAGTATAATGAGTTGGGGGACTACAAGCACATTTAGACAGTAGAGCTTTGGGAATGGGGAATGAGAATGGGACTGGGTCAGGGTTTTAGAGTACTCTAAATTGTGGGTAATGTTTGAGGAAAATACCAATGTGTCTGGAAAGGTGTCTGAGGCTTATAATTAAGGCAGAAAGCTAAGGACATTGGGAGAGGGGAAGGGGGAAGGCGGGAAGGCACAGCGCAAAAAGGCTTAGAAAGGCAGCATAGATGATGAGGTCAGGAAAGGCACAGGTTGAAGGGGATGTAACACCAGAGGTTAAGAAGGACAACCATTGACCTTTTAGGTATAAAGCAAAGTGAAGGAAGTAAATGATGGGCTTCACCATCCTGATTAGTAGCAGGATGGAGGTTACAGAAGACTGGGAAAAACAGAGGTGTTGCGTGAATACTTTGCTTCAGTTTTCATGAATGAAAGTAGTGTGAGTGCTAGGATGAGACAGGGGAGAATGGTGGAAGAATACCAAGAGAGAAGAGGTGGTAGTCTGTGTGATCTGGCTACTTTTAAGGAAGGTGAAGCACGAATAAAAAAAGCTACCTCCTGTGGTCCTCAGACTCTGGTCAGTGTGATCACTGTTATCAGGCCCATGCAGAAGTGTTACTCCTTATGTGCTATTACCTTTGTACAAAGGGTGAGAGACAGCAAATATCTGAGATGCCTGGTAGCATAATAGATACAACAAGGAAAGTTGGGAAGAGTAACCCGAAGAAGGGGCTTGTTGCTTTCCTAAAAGATGGCAGTCACCAGGATGGTAATCTATGGGTTTCTGGCACTATAACACAAACTTGACCAGTTTTATGAGTAGAATCCAGGACAACTTGAAAGGCAAACCTAGCTCACACAGACAACTAACAAGAAAACTGGAGGAGGAGTCTTGTGTTGACCATTGCTATAAACCCGGATTTCTGAAGGGTAGAAGAATTGGGCTGGGGGGGGGGGGGCGGGTCAGTGATCTCAAGAATAAAGCATATGAATAGTAAAGTACCAGTGACGTCAGTCGTGCATGGAGTGCTCAGCAGTGTTTGTTTCCAGTCTGTGGAAATAGAAAACAGGATCTGCAACTTTAGTAGTATCACAAATATACCAAAGCAGTGGATAATGGGGTGGGGGTCTAGAGAAGGATTGGAAGATTGAGTGGACAGAAAGGTACATGGTAGTTGAGGTTTACTGCAGAAAAATGTGAAATTATGGTATCAGGAATCAGATGATGAAGTGGATCTGATGGTAACAGAGAAGAAAAATTATTCTTTTGGGGAAACTCTGCATACCATGAGTGAGCACTTTCACTGGGAGAGCCAAGATTACTCAGAATCTAAGAAAAGGCTCAGAGACTTTCTTTTACTACCTCAGCACAGGCCTTTTGCTATTCCCCCTGTTTTAGACATTGTAGATGATGTATTTTCAGAGTCCGGCCTGTCTCCTGACTCTCTACCTCCTGCACCTGTTAAACCAGACAGATACTACAGGGTTCCAGATTCACATAAATTTCTTTATAGAAACCCTGCTGCTGACCCAGAAACTATATCTCAGGGTCCCAAAGGGGTCAAGGCTTCCACTGCAAAAAACCCTATCCCCTCTGATAGGGATTCAAGGGCTCTGGACAGATGGGGGAAAAACGTTTACACTTCTGCTACCTTGGCTATAAGGACTTTAAATTGTAAGTTTCATATGCTTAAATATCAGCAATACTTAATGTCACTGCTAAAACAGAAAATGTTGACAAATTCTGAATGTGCAGAAAACAAGGAAATGCAGGATTTATTGCATGCAGCTGAACAAGTGGGAAAGCATACTTTGCAATGTGGTTTTGATTCTCTGGAGGCCTCTTGCAGGGCCGCTGTTACGGGTTCTGTCGTTAGGAGGCATGCTTGGTTAAAGGAACAGAATCTGCCTGATCATGTTAAAGCAAAATTATTGGATGCTCCATTACAACATGATACTTTGTTTGGTGTTAAAGCAGAAGAGGTGTTGAAGAAGATGGAGGACAAAGCGAAATCTATGCAGACAGTTAAGGATTTCTTACAGGTACAACCACCCAGATTTAGCAGGAACTAGCCTACAAAGGATTGGTCCTTTCCAGTGTCAGACAGGCCATAAAGAGGCAGATGCAGATGCCCCAGAGGCAGATCCCAGCCCCAAGGCTCATACAGGCCTAAACAATGGGGTGCGTCTACCTCCAAAAGTGGAGAAGACAAATCACAGCCATACAGGAAACAGTCCCAATGACTTTCCTCTGCCAGCACCAAGCACTTATCTTTTGGCTGCCCTCTTAGGGGGAAAACTAGCACTTTTTTCACAAAATTGGCACATGACCACCCAGGACAAATGGGTCTTGAATATAGTGTCTCAGGGCTACAGGTTCCACTTTCAAACCCTGCCAAGGGCAAAAGGCATGTCAGACCTGCCACACAATCAGTGGGCAGAGGCACAAAAACAAGTTTCATCCCTCATGGACATGAGGGCCATTCAGCGAGTACCACAGCAAGAGCAGGGACAAGGATTTTACTCAAGACTTTTCTTGGTACCCAGAAAGAACAAAGCCTGAAGACCAATACTGGACCTGTCTATTCTAAACACATTTCTGGACGTCCCAAAATTCAAAATGTTGACTCTGCAGCAGCTTCTGCCCATGCTGGTCAAGAAGGCTTGGCTTTTAACTTTGGACCTAAAAGAGGCATACCTGCATGTCCCAGTCAGACAATCTTGCAGAAGATACCTCAGATTCATAGCTGGCTCAATGCACTACCAATTCTCTGCACTGCCCTGTGGCTTATCTACTGCGCCAAGGGTCTTCACAAAATGCCTGGCACCAGTAATTGCTTTTTGCAGATAAAGAGGAATTCAAATATATCCTTACTTGGATGACTGCCCTATTCAAGCAGAGAACCAGGACATTCTACTAAAGCATCTGGCGTTTGTAAAAAGATTACTAATTTGCCTAGGGTACACAGTAAACGAAAATAAATCAAAACTAGTACCCTCTCAAGAGATAATATTCCTGGGTGCAAGCTTAAATACAACTGCCCAGATGGCTTATCTCACGCCAGACGAACAAAGGCAACTGACTTCTTACTTCAAAATGTTGGCAACAAAGACCCAGTTATCTGCAAGAAAAATTCTGCAGGCTTTGGGCTTCATGGCATCCTGCATTCTGCTAATTCCATATGCAAGACTGCATATGAGGAAACTACAATGGTATCTAAAAAGTGTTTGGACTCAATATTGCCACAGCCTGGGAAACATTAATTACCCTCATTCCCTGCCTGCAACAGGAGTTTCGATGGTGGGCACAGGCCTGTCACCACAACAAGGGACAGCCATTCACTTTACCCACAGCCAACCAGACACTAACAACAGATGCATCAGATTATGCCTGGGGGGCCCACATGGCAGGAAAATGTATTCAGGGCACATGGCCCGCAAGCCAAATGCATCTTCATATCAATCAAAAAGAGATGCTAGCTGTTCAGAATGCCCTGACAGCCTTCAAGGATCTACTTCATCCAGGACAACTGCTGATAAAGACGGACAATACTACAGTCATGTGGTACATAAGCAAGCAGGGAGGCACACATTCCTACCCCCTCTGCAGACAAGCCATGACTTTGTGGAACACAGCATTGACTTGTCAAGTACACCTGCAAGCACAATTCCTGCCAGGAAAGACAAATACTCTGGCAGACGAACTAAGCAGGAACCTCATGGATCCTCACGAGTGGAAATTGGATCCACAAATCTTCATCATGATAACAAGGAAATGGGGATGCCCGGACATAGATATATTTGCCTCCCCTCACAACTGCCAACTACAGAGATTCTGCACAAGGACTTATCACAAGCAAGCATGGAAAGTGGATGCTCTATCATTCAGCTGGAAAACCTTTACAGTATATGCCTTTCCTCTACTGCCTCTCCTCCCCAAGGTACTCCTAAAGGTCAGACAAGAGAAGCCAAAAATGATACTGATTGCCCCAGACTAGCCCCGCCAGCACTGGTACCCAATCCTAAAGAGTTTGTCTCAAGGCCCAGCCTGGACATTACCTCAAATTCCTTACTTACTGACCCAACAAAACAATCAGATCCTGCACAGCCAGCTCAGAACCCTAAATCTGGCAGCATGGCGGATAATGTAACCATTCAGAACACACCTCTCTCTCTAAAGCAGTGATGGACGTTATTTTGGAGGCCAGGAGGCCCAGCACCAGAAGATCTTGTGCAGAAAAATGGAAGAGATTCTGTGCTTGGAACCAGGCACAAGGAATTGACACGCTTGTACCAAATATCCCTCAGATTTTGCATTACTTAACTGAGATGCTGGACAAAGGCCTATCCTTTTCATCAATTAAGATCCGTGCCTCTGCCATTTCAGCTCATTACAATACAGATCCACCTATTTTTTCACATCCACTGCTAAGGCAGTACCTCAGAGGGGCCAAAAACATAAGACCTCCAAGGAGAGCGCCATTACCTGCATAGGACCTCAATTATGCCTTGGAAAAACTCACACTGCCTCCTTTTGAGCCAGCCAATACAGTTGAGATAAAATTCTTATCATGGAAAACAGCTCTGCTCCTAGCAATAACCTCGGCAAGAAGAGTCTCAGAGTTACAGGCACTAATGGCTGTGGATCCTTTCATAATTTTCCATCCAGACAGGGTTTCTCTGAGGACAAACCCAACATTTATGCCTAAGGTAGTGTCCAGTGTGGCCCTTAACTAAACCATTCATTTGCCTACCTTTTATCCAAACCCACAGAATAAGGGGAGAGACTTCTGCATTCTTTGGACATACACAGACAGCTACGCTTCTACTTGGACAGAACTAAAGCTTTCAGAAAGACTGAGCAACTCTTAGTGGCATATGCTGCAGGATCACAAGGAAAGGCTGTCTCAAAGCAGACTATTTCAAAATGGATAGGCCACTGCATTCATTTCTGTTATTCACAACATGGCAAATCAGTGCCTAAGGGCATTAGGCCACATTCAACCAGAGCAGCAGCCACTTCAGCAGCCTTCCTCAGAGGAGTACCAACCAAAGACATTTTAGAGGCTGCAACTTGGACTTCAGTGCACACTTTTACAAAGCACTACCACTTACCTCTTTACTCTAAATCCAGAGCAGGCTTTGCCACTGCAGTTCTGCAGGGCCTCATAGCCACTCCTGATTCTATTTAGACCCAGCCACCCAACCTCAGCTTTGGGATTCAACCCAAGTGTAATGACTGCAACAGTGAAACACGATGAACATAGTACAGTTGTGTACCTACCACAAATGTAGATGTTCGAGTGTATTTACTGTTACAGTCCAGGTTACCCATCCACCATCCCCCTTTCTTTGCTGGGACTTATCTGTACTTCTCTATTCTACACAACCTATGTGGTGTATTTGCTTGTAGACGAAGGTAATGTTTTATTTTACTGCATGCTTTTTTATTGGCATAATTTTTAGCCTACCCTTTTGAGGGCACCTGACATCTGGGGCAAGAAAAACTGAAGAAAATGGCATCGGCTGCATCTTTTATACCCCTGGCGCACTGACTTCAGGGAAGAGGCAACAGCAACCGACGCCGGACCAAGACTTTGGAATTCAGTCCGACTGCGGGTAGCCTGCCAGCAGGATAACCCAAGTGTAATGACTGCAACAGTGAATACACTCGAACATCTACATTTATGGTACTTTATGTACTTTCTGGAGGCCCTGAAAGTAAGTGGGCATCATGTCACTGGAAGGAGTCCAGAGGAAAGGCCGTACAGAACAAGTGGGTGGAGGAGAAAGAAAATTACCAGAGAGTAGATGAGATAAAGCTGTAGAGTAGACGAGACAGGGAGGCCATGGTATGGGCCCACAAGATAATGGAGATGTGAAGGGGTCATCCTGAGGAAAAGGGGCAGAGATGTAGGAGTGGCATCAGGAGCCAATTGCAGGGCCACTGTCTAGTTAGGACTTTTTCAGAGATGGTTGTCCATCCATAGACTAGACTAACAGGATAGTTGGTGAAGAATTCCACAGATACATTTGAGAGTGTGGTGGAGTGGTGCAGCGGTAGCATTGTCGCCTCACAGCAAGAGGTTCTCCGGTTCGATTCTTGGCTGGGGGTACCTTCTGTGTGGAGTATGCATGTCCTCCCTGCGTTTGTGTGGGTTTCCTCCAGGTGCTCCGGTTTCCTCCTACGTTACAAAGACATGCATCTGGAGCATTTCTCCCCAGGCCTCCACTGAAAATTGGCTTTGTTTCAAGTCAGACTTTCCCGGTTAACAAATGTTAAATAAATAAAAATAAAATAAATAAGAGGTGATGGAGCAGATGAGCCAGGGTGAAGGTAAATGCAGTGATGTAGGGGGGAGGTATCATTTTAAATGTGTTTAAAAGGTAGAGTAGATATTCTTACTGCCTTCTTTTGCCACCCGGTGAATGTTAATTATGATAATATGAAGTAGTGTGAACATCTTTTAGTTTTACCACAGAGCCCTCTCTCTTATGTTCTTTATTTCTGTCAGCAATTCTACTTGTTCACGTCATACTTGAACCAGCTAGATATTTTTTACAGGTCTAGCCACCAGTACTATTTCTAACTTGATCTTTTGTCTGCCATTTTTACCACCTGCTGTAACAGACTACACCCTTTTTAAATGTGTAAGGAGCTCTGAGAATTTGAGATAGCGCTGCATGAAGTAGTAAGTTGCATTCTGGTCTGAACAGTGTTGGATTTACACAAAACTGGCATGGTTTATCTTTGAGTGTGAATCCCGAAAATGTCACCAGAATGAGTAATTTGTGTGTCAACAGTACTTCAGTATAATTTAATGCCATATTTCAGTGGGTTTATTAAAAGAATCTCTATCTTAAAAATAATACAGTAATTCCACTTTTTATTATGTTTCATTGTAAACAGTGGTGAGAAGGCTGATTAAGCACTTGCGTGATACTGATGGGGTGGTCTTGTAACAAACACCATTAGCTTTGTACAGTAGTGCTTTGAGTTGTTGGGAAATCTGCCCATGTTGGTGACTGTATAGTGCATAAGGGAGTGATAGCCTCTGTGGAAAATGTACTAATGTTTAAAAAAAAATATTTAAGTGATTGGTTATGGAAGTGCTGCTGCTGTATAAGTAATGCCAGCAGGTCGATGCTGCTGGAATGACTGGATTGATTTCTGTGTATCTGAGTATTGCAAACTGCCTGATGCTTCTTACCAGTGGTAATATTTTATTATAGTGGTGTCAGTGAACCACATAAAATGCGAGTGTTCTAAATTTCTTTTCCCTGTAGGTACCTTTCTGTATAATTTATACATATAAATTGAACAGTCACACTTAAACTGCTGCTTAGTGAGGAGGAATAAGCAAACCACTTGGGGTCTCAAACTCCAATAACCACGAGGCCTGCATGAAGACTTGCATACTCTGACGAGAGCCGCAGTCTTCAAAACAAAAAGGAAGGTAGTCAGTTCAGCTACAGATACAGTGTAGTAGCTTCCTCCATGCAGTGAAATGCTGGTTCAAGGGTTGTGTTATGTCTTAGGGGCAAGAATTTGAGAAATTATATGGTAGCTTTAATTCACTGAATGTGTATTTAAAATTATGACATGTTAGGGGACAAATAAGTGCATTCACTTGCAGTTGAAGCTGCATGTGTGTCTAGGAATTGTGAGTTCCATTTTTATATCTGTCACGCTGAGTGAGATATTAAAGTTCTGTACAACTAGTAGGATGGAATATCTCAATGACTTGCTCATCAGACTTGTCACACATTTTCATAGATAATAAAAATTCCTCTATTGTATCTATACTCAGTAAAAACTGGGCAAATGCTGTAATTCTTTCAGATCAGAATAAGGAGTCCAGAGATTTATTTATTTGACTGAGTTGCAATTTCAAATCTGTTTTGCACTAAATCTTCAGCTGAGTGTATACAGTCATGTCATATACTAAACTCTGATTTTCCAAACTCATTTTGTTTTACATACATATGTCTGGAGTGGATTATTATCAATCTAACTTGCCAATGTAATAAATGAATACAAAATATTAGCTTGGATTGATGGTTTTAAATTTTATTGGTGAAACAGGCACAAGTTCCTTTTCTAAGGGGCAGTGCGGGAGCACTTCCTAGTTTAGTTATGTACTCAGAATCACACAGTTTATAAGTTATGATTCACCGAATCAAGCCCAAAACTGCTGAATGACATTCATTAGCCATTCATAGGCTTAATCATTGGAGCTCTTCAGTCACACCACGGTTATTTAACACAATGGGCATGTGCATCAGCTGTTGAAAGCTTAATGCTCGTTAACACTGTATGTTTTGTTGGACAGCCATTGCCATTTACTACTGGTGTATACATACGTGTGTGTGTGTGTGTGTGTGTGTGTGTGTGTGTATATATATATATATATATATATATATATATATATATATATATATATATATTTTTTTTTTTTTTTTTTTTTCACTGTCATGATGCATCAACAACAGATTCCTACTTTTGTAGAGGTGGATGAAAGGTGATTGTTTAGACAGGCAAACCTGCAGTGTCCCAGCCAGTAATCCTGTAGTGCGGCATACAGCTGGGTCTGTATAGGTATGTCAGTTGCTTATACAAGTAGTATAGCCCCATGTAAATGTTAATCCTGACCCACTGATCAGCTTTAATGCTGCTGCGGTGTCCCTAGATGTCCTACACCCCTTTTAAAAGGGAAAACTGAAAATATTTTCATTTCTTCCTTACCTAGACAGATCTCTGGTGCCTGATTTGACAGTGAAACTTAGGTCAACAGTGGTGCAGCATATGTCCTGTGCCAATGTGCCAGCTTAGACCACTTTGATTTACTGCGTTTTAGCCAGTCAGGTGCCAGTGGATAAAAGCTTCATTTTGTTTTTAAATACAGATAGCATGAAGCAAATAGTGGTGGACAAGTTAACTTGAAAGCGAACATGCCCAGTGGATGAGAACCCCTCAAATTTACTGCATAATTAGAAAATCAGTTTATGTTATGTAAGGCTAATTAAATGGGTTGAAAATGATATGCAATCCTTATATAAAATGATGTACACAAATTACATGACTAATCCTAATAGCTTACTTGATTATTTTGTCATGTTTAGTTCAGACTGATTCCATGGTTTCATCTCAGGCATGTCCTTTTGAATCTTACACATTTATTGGGTGAAAGTCATCACCCCCCCAGACATGACCACAACTGCTTTATATGAGCAGGCAGATTATTTTCTGTAGACTCCTCATCTTGATTTTTTAAAAACAGTTGTGGACAAAGCAGATAGTTCATAATCTGAATATTTTCTGTGGCATTTCTCACTTTCTAGACTCCTCCAGATAGTGATATTAGAAAACAAATAACATACTTCATTATGGGTTACAAGTCGTGTATTCACCATTACAGCCCACTTTGAATATTATTGCTTGGGTGTATTATATGGTTTAAGTTTTAGAATGTTTTTATTTTATGGTAGTCCAACTGTAAGTATTCCTAAAGAAGTTAATTTTTTTTTCCTCTTTAATGTTGAACTTTTGAAGAACAGTGGTTCACTGTGACATGCTGATATTTGAGCTTCACATAGAAATGTTGGTGTTAAGTGCTTTCTAAAAGATGTATTTTTGTACTGTTTTAGTGACATCAGGTTTATTATGTGGTTATATATGCTGCATTGCCATCATCAGGATCTTCCCATTAAAAGAAATTCATGTTAAAAATTTTTTTTTTTTTTTTTTTTTTTTTTTAGAATAATTTTTATTTTTATTGTGTGGTTGTTGACAAAGTTGAAGTCAGCTCTGTATTGAAAAGAGAACATTTCATATGTATGCAGTCCACAAATCAGCATTCTGATTTGTTGATATTTAAGAGCGTCTCTCACAGCTGTAATATCATGCTTCCCTCTTGCACAGTGCAAGTTGCAGAAAAATTGACTGATGAAGAGTTGGTTTGTTATGAAATTCATTCCGCAAAAGGCAGACCAGCATACCACTCAACTGTCCAAATTTTCACAGAATGTCTAGATTATCGCCTCAGTTTTGACGTGTTGCTCATAAAGTTGTGGTTTTCTGGCAAATCACTGACATTATTGAGGACTGAAGTCAGAAAATAGTGGCAGACGTTTCAGTTTCAGACTTCGTGTCCTTTAGAAAATTCATGCTAATGCAAAACCTGTTAGTCTATCAACTCTCTAAGTTTGTAAGAGCAATAGTTAAAAAGTGTCCCTGTCTTTGGGCCTTTGCCCCCCCCCCCATTATTTGTGGGGTTTTTTTTTCAGATTTCTTGCTCTTATAGGTTGAGATGTATGCAGACCAGGGAATGGAGGCTCTATTACAAAAGAGTAAAAACTATCCTGGTGTTTCTCAAGGAATTAATCTAGTACTGTTTTTGCTTTGTTTGGCTTACAAAACCAAAGAATGTTTTTTTTTCCCATAAAATTAATCAACATACTGATTATTCACTCTGAAAAACATTGCTAAAAATACTCATTTGATATTTGTAGTGTGCTGTGGCGAGAAAGTTATATTTCTTTATTGCTTGTGTGCCAGTGTTTTTATTACTAATCAACAGTTTTTCCATATTTTCAGGTGAGTTGCACCCTGTACTGTAACATGATGATGTAATTTATTTAGCAGAGAGTATAGTATACCCTGTGTGGTCATGGGTAAATTAGGCTGAACTTCATGTTTTTTTTTTTTTTTAAACGGAACATTTCGTCCTCTACTCCTCTATCATTCGAACAATAATTCTTATTCACTCAGTGCATGCTGACATTGGCTTAAAATACCTCTGTAAAGTATACTTTATTATAATTTTGCAGAGAGAATCCATTCTGACCTGATGAGACTATATTTAGAAACTCTATCAGTAAGAAAATGGGTCAAGTGTACTGTAAAGAATCCCACTTTACGGACACAAAATGTGCTATGATGACTGATTGCTTCATCGTTTCAAACTGTGCTGCATACCGGCGTAGAATAAACCTCCTGCAAGTTGGGGTTAAGTTTAAACATGAAGTAAAATAGACTGGTATTTCTTGATAAACTGCCAAATATGACATAAAGGACTGTTTGAGTAGTTCAGGACCCCTCAGAACAACAAACTGTTGGCATTAATACGTCATGAGAGCAACACAACATACTGCCTGTACGGTGGGTGTTATGTCAGTTGTGTTTCAAGCTTAATTTTTAATTAGTTTTGTGAAGTCCCGAAAGCCTTATGTTAGTGTATGAAAATGCGGACCCATCTGTGGAATAAAAATAGCTTTTATACTTTAAATTGTTTAACCTTCAGAACAGGAATATTGTTGTTTAGGAGTAGATAGGAATTGCAATAATTTTTTTCTTTACCTCTATCCCATTTGCTGCCATAAAAGAAAATAAATTTGTTGAAACATTTAACTGTTTGAGAAAGTGTATGCTTACCTGTAGTAGGTTCACTGAAGAAGATTCAAGGTCACATGGACCCAGCTTCCTAACATGGAGGGATAGGGCCTCAGTTACACCCCAGATGACCATCAGGGTTTTGTAATAGCCAAGGCATTAGAGTAGCTTGTTAGGAGTGGCTGAGAGTAAATGTTTGATACTAGCTTTGCCCATCCTAGGGGCCAGTTTGGTACAGATCCCTCATCAGGAGAGCCACCTGGGAGAAAATGTCAGATGTGCACTTCATACCCAAGAGGGTGGAATTTGGGAGTGGAAGCCTAGCTAAGGAATGCATGATACTGCAACCAAGGATTCTGGGTACAAGGAAGCACTTGTACTGCCGTTTGTCATCCAGCAGGGGAAGTGAGGGAGGGGAGGGCATGCAAAACATTCTGACCGCTGTGTTATCCGAACCTCTTCTGCCTCACATGGCATCCATGGAATCCAACTTGCTGGGGGAGAAAAATGGACATGTCAGGGTTGGGGGTTTGGAAACTGATGGGAGAAGGACGTTGAGACTCAGTCATAGTGCAGTATTCTGTATAAGTCCTAAATTATGGTATAATGAAGGACCAGGTTTTAAATTGCTCTGATAGCTGCATGCAGTTGTACATTTTGTGTTCTGCAGGTTAATGTCAGAGCACAAGGTCTTGTTTGTAGTGACAAGGCAGTGTGTTCTGCTCATCCTTTGTATCACATTATACAGGTATTTGCATTTTCCTTTGGTTTGGCAATAAAAGTGGTGGTTTGGTATCAATGCTTATCTTCTTTTTCATCTTTTACTGTATAGACTAAATCACAACTAATGCACCAGCGGATCTCCTTATTTATGAGAACATTTTTGACTTTTAACTTTAAGGCCATTTTCTTTCCCATTAATAATTCTGCCTTCCACAAGTGCTTAGTGAACTGAAGGATTTGGGTATCAGGGTTCTTGTTAGTGTCCTCTTCATTTTAATGTGTTGCAGAATTGCGATTCTTTTTATTTTAGTATAATTTGCTTTTGTAAAGTTTACATGTGCCATTTACTTTGATGGTATTTTTGTGAAGTACTCTTATTTTTTCCCCTGAGGGGCTTTTTTAAAGTTCAGCACACTCTATTTACTTCATTAAGATCAGTGTGATGTGTGTGATAAACTTTGTTTCATTAGTGTGTTTAGGAAGTTTATGACAATCTCTCCAATTTACTGAAGGGGAAGCTTACTGCTTTCTGCTGGCCAGTTGATTGACACTCAGAACATAATCGGTGGAAGGTCACTGGTGTCGTATAATGTTGGTTAAACTTTGTAAACAGCAAGAAGGTGACTGCTGCATTTTTTATCACTTTGCCCCTCTTTGAGTGTATATCCACTAGCCACCTGGCAGTGTGAACATTGGCTGTAGATGATTGTCACTATTGATGTGACACCCGAAACCCATGTGCAGAAAAGAGATTGTTGATGGGTAAATGTATGTATCTGCCTATATATCTGTTTATCTCTCTCTCTCTCTCTCTCTCTATATATATATATATATATATATATATATATATATATATATATGCATATTTTGATAGAGATATGCACGCACATGTAGTTAGGGGACATGGAACCTTGCTATAATGCTGGGACATGCAGAGAGGCTTGCTCTCTGCAAAAAAAAAAAAATGTTTTGTGGTTAGCAACCATGAAAGTGTCTGTTTTTAGTAACAACCCCCCAAGCTTTTGGATGTTTTAGGGTCAAATAATCATGTGACATTTAAACAAGATGTGGTTATTCATACTAAACTCTTACAGACGATGTCATGCACTTTGACTTACCTTAACCATTAACTGTGTATAATATATATGCAGTGCATGGAATGCTCCAATATTCAGAAAAAGACAAACCAGTTAAGTGCCAGAGTGGTGTGCAATCCAACCTTAAAAAATGTTAAGCAACCCCTGCTAAATGTGTTAAGGTTAGGCCTAGTGTTTAGTAGTATAATCTGCCTGCACTTTTCACCAAACAGCAGCAGCCGAACAAAAAAAAAAATTCTGTCTGCTGTCCGTACCTGTAACATGCCCCCAACCTCCTGTAATAAACTTAAAACATGGCGAGAATCACAGGACGTGCGAGCAAGCTAGCCACCCAGAAGTGTAAACCTTGGCTGTAGATGATTGTCACTGTTGTAGTGACACCATGACCCCATGTGCAAAAATGGGGAAAAGGAGTTGTAGATGGATGGATGTTGGCAAGCATTTTCTAAAGTATACAAACCCCAAAGCACAAATGTATGTCATTATTTAGTGATTTCAGTCCTTGTTTTTTCCAAAAACCACAGATGTAATGAGGATCAGACAAAAAAATCTAAAGGAATAATCTGAATGTTCTGTGAAAATCTGAACTGCTGAGAGCATGGAGATGAGTTTAAACATAATGGAGTGCATTACACTACCTTCTGATAAGTGTTTTACAGCTTTGAAAAATAGCACAATACTTAACAATTTTTTTCCCCTTTAACTAATAGTACATGGAACAGATAAGGCTCCATACACTACAAAGAGTTATGATTGTGCCACCTGTGATGACCTTCCACTGGGCCATTAATCAAGGAGCCTCAGTACTCACCACTGGCACCAGTGTGGGATGTACATTGGGAGGATGACAGGTGCACACAGTTTTTCCAGATGCAGCTCTTTGCGTCAACCGCAGTTTCCCTTAACAGCACATAGAGACCAGAGTCAGTCTGGGGCTGGTTTCTCCCTCTTTCTCCAGATCCCCACTGGCACAGCTATAGAGTTGAGATCTCAGCTGAGTGGCCAAGCTAAGACCTCCAGCACTCTCTCTGTCCAACCAGTGGTTTGTATCCCTGCCCAAGTAGCTGACACACACACTCTCTGAGGTTTGATTTACACACACACACACACACACACACACACACACACACACACACACACACCTGGGAAAGGCTGGCACAGGTTTACTAGCTATACCCCCTTTTGCCCAGACTATAAGGCAGTTATCACTGCCACTAGCCAACTCCTTATCAGCTGCTTTATGGTCCAGTCTTACTTTGTAATATCAGTATTAATACAAATGGTAGTTTGACCAAGAACAAGGGTATATATATATATATATATATATATATATATATATATATATATATATATATCGGGTCCCCTTCAGAAGGTCGATCTTTTAAAATCTCAACTTTCATATGGCCGAGGCTATATGATCGAACTTTTAAAAGTTCGAACGGTTTGCTGAATGGGGATCTCCATAGAGCGCTGAACATGAAGATTTCCCTTTACCGCAGTGTAGTGCGATCTCATAGTTGGTATATATAAATAGTGGGGGCGGAGAGGGGGAGCACAGGGGCACTGTTTCGTTTTTTTTTTTGTATTATTTTTTTTTCACATTTTCGAACATTCAGATGTTCGATCATACGGTCTCAGCCATATGAAAGTCAAACATTTGGGTGTTCAATTACGTGAAGTAGACCCATATATATAATATATGCATGTGTGTGCTTGTGTATATGTATGTATGTATATGTGTGTGTATGTTATGTATGTGTGTGTTTGTATGTATATATATATATATATATATATGTGTGTGTGTGTGTATATATATATATATATATATATATATATATATATATATATATTCACTTCATAATCTTGAAATACTGAAATATCGAATTTCAGTATCTGTGCATCTGGAGACCATGAAGCCAAAAATCCATATCACCGAAACCACAAAACTGCAAAAACACAGAGCATACACTACACAACACATACAAACACAGACATCCATACTTCCCAACACACTAAAAAAAGCAACACAAAACGCACGCACACAACTAAATAAACACACACACCTACCCTTACTATATGCAGGGGGGCAAGCCTCCCTGCACCCCCCACACCCCCTACTAATATATACTAACTCCGAGGTTACACTACAATCCATAACACTGACAACCCAGCACCACACATTCCACACCCCCCTGCACAAACACGCATCACATACACACAAACACCACCACTCCCCACCCTAACACACACACATGCTTGCCTACTTACCCTAACCCACACCTTAAACTCCCCAACACACTCAAAAACATAAAAACCCTCCCCAAAACCCTGAAAAACCCAACACTTACCTAGCGCGCGCTGTCCGTACCGTGGGTTCGACATTTCAGATTCAACATTTCCAGGTTCACGATTTCCGTCCGTTTGACTTTATGGTCTCGAGATACTGAAATTCAATATTTCAGTATTTCGAGATTATAAAGTGTTTCTCTCTTTCTCTCTCTCTCTCTCTATATATATATATATATAGGTCTACTTCACATAATTGAACATCCAAATATTCGACTTTCATGTGGCCGTGACCATATGATCGAACATGTGAATGTTTGAAAATGTGAAAAAAAACAAAATTAAACTGTGCTAGTAGGGGGGCAAGCCCCCCCCCTACACGCCCCATGTAGGGAGGCTGCGGTCCTCACAATCCCCTGCTATTTAAATATACCAACTCCGAGATCGCACTACATTGTGGTAAAGGGAAATCTTCCCATTCCGTGCTCTATGGTGATCCCCATTCAGACCAAACTTTAAAAGTTCGATCATATGGTCTCGGCTATATGAAAGTCGAGCTTTTAAAAGTTCGACCATCTGAAGGAGACCCATATATATATATATATATATATATATATATATATATATATATATATACACACACACACACACACACACACACACACACACACACACACACACATTGTGCGTGCAAGAGACCAGATGGAAGGGAAGTAAGGCCAGGTGTATAGGAGGGGGGTTCAAATTGTTCTGTCATGGTGTGGATGGCAGGAGAAATGGGGTAGGGGTTATCCTAAAGGAGCAGTATGCCAAGAGTGTTTTGGAGGTAAAGGGAGTGTCTGATAGAGTGATGTTTATCAAGCTTGAAATTGATGGTGTAATGATGAATTTTGTTAGTGCATATGCTCCACAAGTTGGGTGTGCGATGGATGAGAAAGAAAAATTTTGGAGTGAGTTGGATGAAGTGGTGATGAGTGTGCCCAAGGATGAGAGACTAGTGATTGGAGCGGACCTCAATGGGCATGTTGGTGAAGTGAACAGAGGAGATAAGGAAGTGATGGGTCGATATGGTGTTAAGGAGAGGAATGCAGAAGGTCAGATTGTGGATTTTGCGAAAAGGATGGACTTTGCTGTGGTGAATACGTATTTTAAGAAGAGGGAGGAGCATCGGGTGACATACAAGAGTGAAGGAAGATGCACACAGGTGGATTATATCCTATGTAGGAGGGCCAGTCTGAAGGAGATTGGAGACTGTAAAGTGGTGACAGGGAAAAGTGTAGTTACGCAGCATAGAATGGTGGTCTGTAGGATGACGTTGGTGATCAAGAAGAGGAAGAGGAGTGTGAAAGCAATGCCAAGGATTAAATGGTGGAAGTTAAAAAAAGGGTGATTGTGAGGTGGAGTTCAGGGAAGAGTTAAGACAGGCACTGGGAGGCAGTGAAGAGTTACTGAATAGCTGGGTAACTACAGCAGAGCTAGCAAGGGAGACTGCTAGAAAGGTGCTTGGTGTGACATCTGGACAGAGGAAGGAGGACAAGGAGACTTGGTGGTGGAATGAGGAAGTACAGGAGAGTATACAGAGGAAGAGGCTAGCGAAGAAGAAGTGGGATTGTCAAAGAGATGAAGAAAGTAGACATGAGTATAAGGAGATGAGCCGCATGGCAAAGAGAGAGGTGGCAAAGGCTAAGGATAAGGCATATGGAGAGTTGCATGAGAGATTGGACACTAAACAGGGAGAAAAGGACCTGTACCGACTGGCTAGACAGAGGGACAGAGCTGGGAAAGATGTGCAGCAGGTAAGGGTGATAAAGGATAGTGAGGGAAACGTACTCACAAGTGAGGAGAGTGTGCTGAGTAGATGGAAAGAGTACTTTGAAGGGCTGATGAATGAAGAGAATGAGAGAGAAAGAAGGTTGGATGATGTGGGGATAGTGAATCAGGAAGTGAAACAGATTAGCAAGGAGGAAGTAAGGACAGCTATGAAGAGGATGAAGAATGGAAAGACTGTTGGCCCGGATGACATACCAGTGGAAGCATGGAGGTGCTTAGGTGAAATGGCAGTGGAATTTTTAACCAGATTGTTTAATGAAATTTTGGAAAGTCAGAGGATGCCTGAGGAGTGGAGAAAAAGTGTTTTGGTACCTATATTTAAGAATATGAGTGATGTGCAGAGCTGCAGTAACTTCAGAGGGATAAAATTGATCAGTCACAGCTTGAAGTTATGGGAAAGAGTAGTGGAAGCTAGGTTAAGAAGGGAGGTGATGATTAGTGATCAGCAGTATGGTTTCATGCCAGGAAAGAGCACTACAGATGCAATATTTGCTCTGAGAGTGTTGTCGGAGAAATACAGAGAAGGTCAGAAGGAGTTGCATTGTGTCTCTGTGGACTTAGAGAAAGCATATGACAGGGTGCCCAGAGAGGAGATGTGGTATTGTATGAGGAAGTCAGGAGTGGCAAAGAAGTATGTAAAAGTGGTACAGGATATGTACGAGGGTAGTGTGACATTGGTGAGGACTACTGTGGGAGTGACAGATATGTTTAAGGTGGAGGTGGGATTACATTAAGGATCATCTCTGAGCCCTTTCTTATTTGCAGTGGTGATGGACAGGTTGACAGATGAGATCAGACAGGAGGCCCCATTGACTATGATGTTTGCAGATGACATTGTGATATATAGTGAGAGTAGGGACCAGGTTGAGGAGACCCTGGAGAGGTGGAGATATGCTTTAGAGAGGAGAGGAATGAAGGTCAGCAGGGCTAAAACAGAATATATGTGTGTAAATGAGAGGGGGGGTAGAGGAATGGTGAGGATGCAGGGAGTAGAGTTGGTAAAGGTGGATGAGTTTTAGTACTTGGGATCAACAGTTCAGGGTAATGGTGAGTGTGGAAGGGAGGTGAAGAAGGGAGGTGAAGAAGGGAGTGCTGGCAGGGTGGAATGGGTGGAGAAGAGTGTGAGGAGTGATTTGTGACAGACTGGTACCAGTAAGAGTGAAAGGGAAGTTCTACAAGAGGGTAGCGAGACCAGCTATGTTATATGGGTTGGAGACAGTGGCATTGACGAAAAGGCAGGAGTCAGAGCTGGATGTGGCAGAGTTAAAAATGTTAAGATTTGCACTGGGTGTGACTAGGGTGGACAGGATTAGGAATCCGTATATTAGAGGGTCAGCTCAGGTTGGACAGTTTGGAGACAAAGCAAGAGAGGCGAGATTGCATTGGTTTGGACATGTGCTGAGGAGTGATGCTGGGTATATTGGGAAAAGGATGCTATAGATGGAGCTGCCAGGTAAGAGGAAAAGAGGAAGGCCTAAGATAAGGTTTATGGATGTGGTGAGAGAGAACATGCAGGTGGTTGGTGTGAAAGAGCATGATGCAGAGGACAGGAAGAAATGGAAACAGAAGATCTTTTTTTGGAGCACTTTTTGCTCTCATGTATCATCCTATGACCTTCCATTCCCAGTGCCCCAAGCCTGTGCTGAGTCTGGCAGCTTGTCTTTACCCCAAATTTACTCTGATAGACCTGGCGCCAGTCACAGAACCTAAGAGCACCCTGTTTTTTTTTTTTAAAAGCTTACCCCTGCCCCATTGCTCCCTCTGCACTTGCGGCAGTTGTGGTTGCTACTGAGAAATGTCAAAGAACAAAAAAGTGAACCAAAGCTAAAGTGGAGCTGGCAAGCAAAAAGGCCAAGCACCAACAAAAAGCAAGTTCCACAGCGTTGTATAAATCTTTTTAATAAAACAAAGCTTTCAGACAAATGCACCCTTATTGGGGAGGAAAGGAGAACAAGAATTAAGTCGGATAAATTGATCCTGCCATTAGAGCAAGGTACTTTAGGATTACTTGATTTGAAGGGATATTGTGGAGCTACACAGTTAAGGCTTATACATTAAGCAGAATATTATAATTCAAAGTGGAAAGGGGTGATGGTGAAGTGGGGGGGGGGGCTAGTTCAAGAAATAAGGCAAGTGAGATTTTGGATGCAGATCCTTAAGGAGAAGTATAACCACTGCAGAGAGAATTATATTCAGAAAGTTGCAGAAAGTATTCCAAGAACTAAGCCATCACATGAATGGAGAAAGGAGATTTTGCTAATAGGGATGATTGCAAGTAGGAGTGCAGAAAATAGACAAGAGGGATGCTGGAATTTTTACTAGAGAAAACTGGCAAAAATGGTTCAAGGTATTGGGAGGAAAAACTAGAGAAGGAACAGTAGTAAGAGTGCGATGAGGCTAAAACTATGTTTGAACTGCAGGTTATAGCTTGGCTTCTCTTCAGAGTTTCAAATCAGGGTATAAGCAAAGAGAAAGGGATAGGGGAGTCCTAACTGAAGGACTTGATCTGGCAGAGTTTTCAGTCGAATGTAGAACAGAAGCTGTTGTTAAAAGGGGATAATTATATGGACATATAAAATACTGCATGATAACTGTAGATTCAGTCAGAGTAGTTTGGAAGAGGTAGTTGAAAAGCAATTTACAAGGGTACAGTGGGGAGGACACATGTATGATTAAGTATGAACAAAGTCCAGAAGGTATAGGATTTTGCTTTGAAGTGCTTGTGTAATTATTTTTGTACCCTCAGCAGACTTCAAAGACTTTTTCCTTGGGCAGACACCAAATGTTGGCAGTATGATGAGGAAGAAAGAGGCAGCTGAGACCATGTTTTTGGGAGTGTAATGAGGTGGCAAATTTAAAAAATAATCTCTACAGAGGACTCTGTCAGAAATATTGAGGAGCAAATGGCTGTATATAAGGAAATGATTCTTTTGAGCTGAGGTGCAGAATCTGAATTGCCTAGACATAGTAAGGGCTTATTAAGTTAATTCTGTTGGCTGCCAAAAAAGCAATTACTAGAAAATGGAAATCAATGTGTAAACCAACCATACCTGAAGTAGTGAAAATTATAACACAGGTAAAAGAACAGGAAGTGGAATCTTTAGAAAAGAGTTGGACAGTGCAGTGGTGCAGTGGTTAGCTCACAGCAAGTTTTCCGGTTTAAGTCTCTGCTGGGGTGCCTTCTGTGTGGAGTGTGCATTCCCTGTGTTTGTGTGGGTTTCCTCCCACGTTACAAAGACATGCGTCTGGAGCGTTTCTCCCAGGGCCTCATGTAAAATATGTCTTGTTCCAAGTCAGACTTTCCTGGTAAACAAATGTTAAATAAAATAAGTTAATAAATTACATAGGGAAAAAATGGAAACTGTAAGAGCAATGCATGCATGAAAAAGTTAACAAGGCTTTACTTTACTTTGGGGGTTGAACCCATCACAGACTCTGAGCACATTCTAGGGATTACATCTCTGGGTTTATCTGGAAATGCTTTTACAATCCCACAGAATGAGCTAGAGAATTTTGCTGGTGATGGGGGAAGTCTCAGCTTGCTGCCATCGTGGACCTTATCAAGGGCAAGAGGTTTAACAAATAAGACATCAAGGTAACCAGTACTTGAAGAATTTGTAAAATGAAGAGCAAAGATAAAGGCAAACTTGTGTTATGCACTTATATAGGTAATACAAATTAAAATTTGTCTCTTTTCTTAATGTCTAGTAGTATAGTGAAAACTGTCAAAGAAGATGTTGTTTTCATAAAGATAGATTGCTTAGATGGGGCAAGTGATTGGCTGATTTGGGTGGGGGTGTCTTTAGGTGGTAGTGGTGTAGATCTTTTATAGAATAAAAGAATGATTAGCAATTAGGGAAGGGAAGAAAGAGACATGAAAAGGCACATGCTACTGCTCAAATATATCCTTTGTATCACTTAATGGATTTGAGGAACCTCATATTAAGGCAAGTCTGTGTGGCTTTGCTTAGCTGTAGTGGTTTTAAGGTCAGAGTTTCAAAAGAAACACAAAAATGATTACAGCTCATAATAATAGCAGAGAAAAAGGTCATTCCAGAAAGGTGGAACCTGAAATAGGTCTGAAATTACAGGAAGTGAAAAATATGGAAGAAATCAAGGAGAGAGTTGAAAATATGGAGTCAAAGCAATAATAGGTCTTAAACAAATGTTTCAAATGGAATTTCTCCCAAAAAGTTAAGTGAAAGACTCATGCAGGTGGGAGATGGAAATGAGACGGGCAGATACTGTCAGACAGGAATAAATGAGAAGAGATCATTTAAGTGGGCTTGATGCTGTTGTCTGTAGTTTGTAGAATAGTTTGGGGTTAATGTTTTGCATGAAAGGGTTATACGTTTTGTAGAATAATTTAGGCTTAATGTTTTGCATGAGAGGGTTATACGTTTTAAAGGAAAAGTTAGTAAAGGTTTTATTATTTGCCAAGTCACAAGGGGAATGTTTTTTTTGGAATTCAAATATATAGCAGATAAGTAATCTTTGCATGTATGGTACATTACAAGATTATAACCATCAGATATAGACTGAAGTGAATTGTATTTACTAGAGGAGTTGATGGAAAGGTAGTTAGTTTTTTATGTCTGGCTCTGTTTAAAAAAAAAACACCCTTATTGAATTCTCTTGTAGCATAGGCAATTTTACATTTATACAAAAGTAATTAAACTGTATTTAATTAATATTAACAAACATTATGCTTCACATATATTGTTATATATCATATAACCTAAGCAATGTTACATAAATTATTCAAATCCTGTCCCCCTTTTTTTGAAACAAGAAACATCTTTATTAAACCATCATTTACTACATAAGCAATCATACATTTATGTAAATGAAAACAAACCACACCAACACAATTCTAGTTGCAAGCATTTTACATCACAAACCATACTGACACACTCCCTGTTGCAAACATTATACACCACTTATAATCTACCCAGTCATTTTTAGTCAGATATTACATAGCTCATTTAAGTACTGCCTTCTTTTAAACCTTATTCCTCCCCTGTATGTATTGTTCCCACAGTTCCCATTTTTTCCTATGTAATTTGTTCCTAGCCTTTTCTAAAGATCTCAATTTCAGTTGTTTTATCTCTGTTACTATATTCACTGCTTCTAATGTATTTGGCTTAGATTTTGATTTCCATTTTCTAGTAATTGCTTTTTTTGTCAGGCGCCATAATTAGACACAGCAAGGCCTTACCATGTCTAGGCAATTCCGATTCTGTATCATAGCTCAGAAAAATCCTCTCCCTCGTCACACCAATCCGTCCACACAGTATCTCTGACAGTGCATCCTGCAGAGAATCCTTAATGGCCACCAACCCACCGCATTCCCAGAAAACATGTTCACAAGTATCTCTTTCCTCCCCATCACACCTCCAACATTTGCCATCTACCTGAGGAAAATTTCTTTGGTCTACTTGGGGTATAAAAATATCTATGTAAACATTTCCAAGCAAAAATCCTAAATCATCTAGATTTTGTTGCATATTTGGGAGACATACATATATCCTCCCATTGTTTCTTTGTCAATTGCTTATCTTATCTCTCTTCCCAATCCTTTCTAACCTCCTCTGATTGATACTTATAATTGTCATGCAATATTTTATATGCTGTACTAATTATTCCTTTTTTAATGGCAGCTTCTGTTCTAGATTCTGCTAAAAAATCTACCAGTGGTGGCCTTTTGTTTAGGACCCCCCTGTTTCTTTCTATTTGCCTATACTCTGATGTCAATCGTTGATAAGGAAGACCGTCTCTAACCTGCAGTCCAAGTAAATATTTGGCCTCTTCCCATTTTATTACCTTTCCCTCTCTAGTTATTTGCTCCCAATACCTTGGTTCATTTGCCATTTTTTTTTTTAATGCTTGGTTGTTGAAGGAAATCTAGAGAAGTTGGACCATGCATGATGAATGCATAGTTTATTATATGGAATTTTGATGTTTTCTGGGTAAAGCTGAGTTGACATTTATACAAAAAGAGAAACATGGAGCCACATTCTGAAGTGTAAGTGCCTGAATTTTTTAGCCTTTATACGAAAAGAAGAATTTAATTTGTGACAGATGTGAAAGTTTGCAGAAGAGGTACGTAAACCTGGCCTGAAAAGTTGTATTTGCGTATATTCAAAGCAGCAGGTTTTGACTGTTAAAAGGAAGAGTGTGTTTTTCTGTAGGTAGCCTTCCTGCACTAGTGGATTTGATAGATAATTTAGGAGTAAACTCCCAGGTTTTTATTTACCTTAAGCTTCAACAAGCATTTTGTTTTGTTTTTTTTTTGCAAAATTTTAATCTTTTACTTAAACAGTTAAATGGTGCATAGTAAATCATTCTTAAGTTTTTTTTTTTAATTTAGCTGCAGATACTACAGGGCAAGGTTTATTTGTATTTTGCTACCTGAGACTTTATGGCATGCTGTTCACCTCCGTAGGTGACATGGAGTCGCTCTATCTTACATCACTGATAAGCAAATGTCGTAAAAGTCCTGGTAAATAAACAGAGCTGTTAACATTTTTAATCTAGAAGTTTGCTGTTAAGGTTCTTTGCATGAATGTTTAAATCTGCACAGCATTACTCAACTTCTGATTTGTTTAGCTGTAGTACATGCAGCTGTAGTACATTAGATGTACTCAGGTCAGCCAGATAGGTTGTGTAGTTTGTTGATTATTACACTCTCTTTGAAATTACACTGGTTGTTATTTGTTTCTGCATCCTCAAAAGGTTGGTAGCATGACAGTTATGTGACAGAGTGTGGGGTAAAATCCATCAAGGTTTATATTATATAAAGTAATGTGTCTGAACTTTTCAGTCTCATAAGATGAGAGCACTAATTTTTGAAAAATGGGGCATTTCAGTTTGATAGACAGAAGATGCTTTTCTAAGTAATGACTGAGACAAGGCCCATTTCTCACCAATATTACTTCCACAGTTCTTAGGCTGATGGATACTATCTTTTATCTGTCAGGAATGAGTGCAGGTTTGGTCTACATGGAATTCTCCAATCTGGAGGCTCCGGAGATGAGAGGCAGGCATCTGACTAACACCATTAACCTATCAAGTACTTTTTCTCTCAGGGGTGCAAGATTGTGATACTGGGTAGCTGGGTCAAGGTGAGTGAAGACTTTGGCATCACCTGATTGAACAGCTTCTGTACATTGTGACAATATGCAGGAAAATGCTGCCAAGCAGAAATACTGCATATAGAAAAAGACCAGCAGCAGCTGTTAGGATTCACATAACATTTAGCAACAGTTTTCAGACATTTCTGTTCTCTTTCAGTTGGAAATGTATTATTTTGCACACAGTGTTTGCTGAATACCAATACTGTTAATCTAATCCAAAAAATCAAAATTGATCCATGATACAATTTAAGATTTTTCAGGCAGCCTGCAGAAGAATACATTTCTCTCTCATCTTATTATCTTTGGTGGGAAATGAGTTTTACACCCTAAAGCTGAACTTTGAAAGCACCTAGAAATATTAAACCCGCAATTGTAAGGATCAGCATTCATGCAGTGACTCGTGCAAAAAGAAAAATCACAGTTAAATTTCCATTATACAAGGTTATAGATTTTTAAGATTTTGAGTATTACTTAGAAAGAGGCTAGAAATGCTGACCTAAGTGCATCACTGTTTTAATGTGGAGAGTTTGTTTGCACTGTGTGGAAACAAGGATAGTTTTATAAGGTTTAACCAAACTTCTTTTGCTTGAGGTGTGCTATATAACCATCACTCCAGCTGTGTGTATTCACATTTGAACTGAACAGCTGATTTTTGATCATTATGAAAATAAGTCCCTTGAAATTCATTCTCTTGTTTCTGTACTGCACATGAGGCTTTGCAACAGGACATCACATTGTAGCAGATGGAGAGGCCTGTGCCTTTGCTAGCCCGTATATAAATCCTGGTGGCAAGCTGCTTCTTGCTTCTGAGCTATAGGTTGACCTCATGCAGTCTGCTGACTTACCTGCTTGTCGGTCTGTATTCCCCTCTCCTCTGTTCTTGTGATATGAATCCACTGCGAGAAATTTAGCAACATCACACTCCCTTCATACAGTTATTTGATAGTTTTGACTAAATGCTCTTCCTTGGATCAGAAAACCTAATGTTCGGATGCTTAATGCATGCTCTTCATCCCTTCCTTGCCCCCATAGGAAACAGACCAGTATAGCTGTAAGTGAAGCTTGATAAGAAAGTATCTCTGAACTTCTTTGCTCAATAATCAGGGACAAGTTTTAAATATTGGTTTAATTCACATAGAAAGCTAATAAAACATCGGCATGCATTTTTTGAGACTAAGAAGTATTCTCTGGGATTGTAGACTAACTGTAATCCTCTGTGATTTACCAGAAAATCAAGTATTTTGCGAGGCATGGGGTAAACATAAGAGGCAAAATCAGGGACAGTTCAGGTCGTGAAAACTGTACTTTACTGTTGTCTGTGTTTCTCTCCTCGAAGTTACCACCCAGCTTGTGACATAATAAGTTCTCTTAGTCACTTACTTGGCTAAGAATGTATGAACTACATATAGATATAGTGCCAAGATATCCAGCAGTACTCAGACTCTGGAAGCTGAACAAGCTGTTTTTTTTTTTTTTTAAAGATGACATTGGTCACCTGTTTACGCAATTCATCAAACTCTCACCTGAGCATAACCGATAGCGGCATCCCATGTATGTCACTTACATATAGCTGACTGCCTTACTGCATATATAAAACAATGTCGTTTTAAAATAAAATGTAATAGTGAACTGAAATGAACTTGGAATGTTTATTTAAAAACAACTGAAGAGAATGAAAGTAAAATCTGTCAGGGTGAGACGTTCTCATTCTTCTCGGACTTTTAATCCTCATAGACTTGTCAAATTGTATTTATACTGATAAGGTACTTTGTTTTAGCTGCTCTCAAGGATGATATGACACACTGTTAGTGATGGAGGTCAACAGAATTGCACAGGGAATGGTGTTCCTTTACTGCCGGCTGCTGATGTTTGAAATGAAGTTGTTTTTTTTTTTAAATCAACAATTTCACATTCTTTAGCTGCATCCTTACAGTAGTTAATTGCATCACAAAATATGTCTTTCATTTCTTTTATTAATTTTAAGAGCTATGTATGCATACCTCTCAATTGTCCCTGATTTTGACTCAAATTTTAACTCTGTCCCTCTTAATCCCTCCTAAAACTAGTGACTTTTGGAGGAAATGTGGTGAATTACACTTAAAGAATAATGACAATAATTGAGAGTTATAAACTTCTTTTACTTCAGTAAATGTATATTAATTCCTCTGCTCTGATTCTGTCAATGTTTCAAGTTAATAGCACTAATATTTTAAAAGTGCCTCTGATTGTCCCTGATTTTGACTTGTCCCTGATTCTGTTGAAATTTGTCCCCAATTAGTTGAGAAGTCTGTATGTATGGTAAATTTGTTTTTTCTTTAGGTATTTTTCATATTTGCGCATTTCATACTTTATATTTACTGTAACAAACAGTACTAGCACTTGAAGCTTAAAAATTATCTGTACTGCACCATGGAGGGTTTTATGAAGTGAATACCTTTGTTCTGAACTATTATTTGAAATGTGTACTACAGCACATGTAGGACTGCGGTGGTGGTGCTGCGTTAGCGTTGTCGTCTCACAGTAAGACGTTGCCCATTCGATTCTCAGTTAGACCGTCTTCTGTGTGGCGACATGCGTGAATGGGCGTTCCTTCGTTGAAGGTTGTGCGTTAGGCCTGGCAAGCCAGCACGTAAAAATCTACTGCCACTCATTAGCAGACTGGAGTTCCGCTGTGGCAACCCCTAACCGGGAAAAGACGAAAGACACGAGACGAGACACAGCACTTGTAGACCTTTCATTATTGTGTGTGTGCTGTTTATCTTGTGATTTAGTCTCATCAGTGAGCCATCCACTGATAGAATTTTGTTAAGAATATAATACTGTATGCAAAGGTGCTTAGCATCAGACATTCTAAATGGATTGTTGAGTTCCTGTGCGCACACGTACGTGTGTGTGTGTGTGTGTATATATATATATATATATATATATATATATATATATATATATATATATATATATATATATATATGTGCAAAGGTGTGCACATAATAAACACAGGAACAGCATTTACTTTGAAAGCAACAAAGCTGTTTGAAATTCCTTAATATCAGGAAAAAAGAACCACAAACCGTAGAAAATGTCTGTTGAAACTTTAAAGAAATCAATCACTTATAACTCATTTAGAAATCAGTACTTCATTATTGAAAAATAAAAGGTAAAGAGGATGAGTGATTTCATTTTTGACCTTCAGCAGATAAAAATGGCAAGCTGAGTATAGTGTAAAGCACTCTTGCCAGGCCAAAGAAGAGACGTACTTGTTTCTTGGCCTGTGGTTTGCAGATTGTCCTATATGTATGAAATTATTTTTGCCCTTATTTTATTTTATTTATTTATTTTTCCAGTCTCCTATGTCATCCTTACGACACTGCTACCCAGTGTTCCATATCCATACCGGGTCTGCCAACTACTCCAGATTCCCCAGACTTGTGCCCCTAATCCGCTGGGGATGGTTATGGAACATAAGGGCATACTGGGGAACTCTGCTGTCCACATTCCACTGAGGGTATTTTTTACTTATGTTTTACCCACTCCTTTATGATGCTCATGGTAGTGTCCACTGGGCAGGTGTGCAGTGGGATCATTGTGGCATGTCAGTCTACCTCTACAGCAGTTCAGCCAGTTCAGCCATGTGCATCCCCCAGTCTCCTATTGAAACCCCCCATACCAAATGATGTCCCTAGCATCTACAAGGGATCATTGTAGGAGATGTCCATGTTGCATCTCTCACCGGATGGTAATGCCCATCCTTCCCTACTGCTCCATCAGTTGCCCAAGCCATTCATTGAACCTGTCACCTGGGCTGTTGTCAGAGCTTTATCCCTCTACACCACAAGAGTGGCTAATTTTTAGTGGCTGAGTGGGTTTCCTTTGGTGTTTCTTCTCAGGATTTGTCTTTGGTGCACAGACTTTGTCAGGGCAGCATGTGTAGCTCAGAACTCATGGGATTTACTTTGTTCTTTAAGTCATACCTCTGAAATTTTTTTTCTCACAAATTCTAGGCAAAGTCAAAAATACAAGGAGAATGAAGGCCTACAATCAGGGACACTTAAATTTTTCTCTAATTAGTTTAAAAATAGTAGAACAACAAGGTTTGCTTCAGTGTGCAATTTCTAAACAATAAGGAGTATGAAATGCTATTTTCTGGCATTATGATTCACTGTAATCTTCAGTAATATATCTGAAAAGCAATCATTCTGAGAGATGGAGCAAAAATACGAGGAAAAATCTGGGACATTCTGCAAAATTAAAGAAAGTTGTGAGAACTGCCCTAACATCCTTTTCAGGTGGTCTTCCAAATCGACTATTCAGTGAAGTAATTGCATTTTAGCTGAAAAAGTGGATATGAAACCCAGAGTGAGTGACTGAGGAGGAGGCATGCAGCTTCTAAGCAGGGTCTTGCTAAGAAGGGGGCTTATGGAGCTGCAGCTCCATGCTCATATGTCTGAAACAGACTTTGCTGCTTTTCCCAGTTTAGTGTGAAATCTCATGCTGTCGCCACACTAAATAAATAGGCCCTTATAATTTTCATGTGTAGGCTCATGAGGCCCATAATCCAGACTGCTGCTAAGACCAGACCTCCACATATGCTGTTTGTTCTTGAAAATCATTGTGTCTGTGCAGTAGTTACAGTGGTCAGTTTACTTGTCTAAAGCTGTTGACACAGACAAGATTTTTCCACTTTCAGCTCCTTGTATGAAGGAAGCTTAGAAGACTGTTTTTGGACATATGCTTTTGCTGACCATCGAGTCTCTCCATTCATTTTTGGGTATTCCCATTAAGGGCAAGAGCTGGACAAGGGGAGGCCATCATACAGGCAGTCTCAGAAGTGGCTTTGTGCCCTTGCCAGCATCCCAGCAATGAGAACTTATTTTGTATGGACCTGACCCTTCATCTGACTATGGGAACACGTGACCTGCATTACAGTGGGAGCCATTATGCCCTTCCTATACAAGGCATGCTGCTGTGAACCAGTGATGAGGGCTGTCATGTTCACAACTGTGCATCTGAATACCAGCACCCTGTGTTGTCCTTTATGTTGCCACCTGTACTGGGAGGAACTGCAACATTGAATGATTTCTCCATCTGCTCCCTTCCCCTCCTCAAATAAGCATACTTGTCCTTCTCATACAAGTTTAAGTAGATGCACGGGCTGCTAACTGAGCATGGCTCACCTCTGCTGTAGTCAGGGCTTTATCCCTATACCATAGGAACTGGCTGATCAGAAGATCTGTTTTGATCTGCAGCCTGCAATTGTCAGTGACTTTCAAAAACTGAAAGCTGAAATTTGATTAAACTCAGGTGCTGCTCCTGCAGTCTGTATAAGCAGATTCTATGTCTACCTTAAATTTCTGACAAACCTGCGTGTTTTCAAATGTTCATCTGAAATCACCCAGCACATAAATGGTCAATATTTATGGAGAACTTTGCTGCCATGATTATAGAACTCATTGTGATGGACCAGTTTGTGAGAGGCATGCCCCTTCCTCCTCCATCATTGGATAAACTAGAGTAATCTATCCTCAACAGAACACTTTATAGATCTGGTGGAATGATGCGTCTTAGAAGGTGAGCTCTCACAGAATATAAACAATCATTCCACCCACTGGAAGAGTGAGAGGAGTACTACAGAGGTAATAATGTTCCAAGGAATAAGGTGGAAGACAACCAACACTGTTCCTTTCAGTGCCATAGCAACAGTGCCAGACAGCTCCTAGCAGGGGATGGGACTGAAAACACCTTAGACAAATTAAAATATTACTGTTTTGTGCTTGGGCTTGTAAATCATTATGTACTCAGCACTCCTGACCAAACTCGAATCTACTTGCAACAAGGTAGCTAGATTTGCTGTCCAACAAACCTACAAATCCCATCACTCTCTCTCTCTAAAACACCTAAACTGGCTTGAATTACCCCACCAGCTTCTTCTCTCTCAGCTCCAGATTATCCATTCTATCCTATACCAGCCTTCCTACTGCTCGGTACTATCCCCTCTCATCTCCCATTATTCTCCCTCCAGACCTCTCCGAAGCTCTAACCAAGACCTACTACAAATCTACAAACCCAAGTCTAAATTTGGACGCAACATGTGCAGCTGTCACCCCACTACTGCCTGGAGTAGGCTCCCACTAGAAATCAGGACCCTTACACATCCTAAACAATTTAAGACAGCCACCAAAGAGCACTTTAAACGTCATTGGTCCTGCCACTGCACTCTCCCTCCTTAACATCCCCTACTTCTCATACCTTAGTCTACTTTCTGCCCTTAACGCACTCTTCTCACTAGCTCTCTCTAATCTTCCTTGACTACTCTTTCTACTGTCTTCTAAAATCTGTTAAGCAAATTGCCTCAAAGAAACATTCTATTGTAACTGCCTTGCCTTCATGCAACTACATCATGATAAAACTGGGTTTTTTTAACCACTTACCCCAAAAACTATATTCATCTTAATGATATATTTCTTTTTATACATCTTGAAATAGTTATGCTATACTCCTGATAATTGACACAGTATAACATTGTATTGCTGCTTAGTGCCTTGTAATAATCCTGTAACATTGCTGTTTAATGCTAATTTATAATGAACAAAGTATGTTGGAGCTTTTCTCCCCGGGCCTCCGCTGAAAAAGGGCTCCTCAGCTCAGTCAGACAATCCCAGTAAACAAATGTAAAATAAAAGCTGTCTACCAAATGATGAATCTGTAGTGTATCTGAAGAGAGATCCATTCAGTGTTTGCCAGTGGAGTTGAATCAGCTGCTGTTAGTAAGTGCAGACCAAAAGAATACGTAAAACTGGTGACCTGGGAAGCGAGGGAAAAGCACTGCCTCATGCTGAACATATGATAGCATTAATAAGCAAGTCTTTAGTGAATGATGAGGTAAATTCATAAAAAACTGGGTGCAAAAATGTAACTAGAAGGATCTGTTCTACAACTGAAATATACTTTTCAAGGTACACTAAAACATCGCATTAGGGCAATACCCATGCCTAAACATGAGGTTATTCTCGGGAGAGATTTTCCCAGTTTTCTTGGTTTGTGGACATTTGTGGCATGCTACAAGAGTTCATAGAAGGTTGGAAGAACAATGTGAAAAGGCTACCTTTCTCTGAAACAGGAGAGCCAGAGTGATCTAACTTTCTTTGCCTTAATCTTAAATGAGAACTAGAAAGACAGAAGATACCCTGTCCATGCTAATAGGGAATGATTCCAATCAGCATGAAGCTAGGAATGAAGACCTGATAGGTCTAATAATCATGTAGGTTTTAAGGAAGAACACTGGGATGTACCAACTTAAGGGAAGCTAGAAATAAGGTACAGGATGTAAATGGGGTTACTGTGTGCCAGACCAGCCCCTCACATTTTCCCATTTTAAAACTATGTCATTTGTCAGGTTGACTACAAAGGGAAAGTGGTAGGTAAAGAATGGGTAGTGTTCTAAGCCTTCTGAAATTGCCATATTTTAGAAGGTCACCTTTTATTGGAAAAGAGGGGAGAGATCAAGTCCAGTGAATATTCTGTTGGCTCAGAGGTTTTTTTTTCTGTCATGGGAAGGTTTTTTCACTACTTTACAAAGAGCAGTCTTCTAAAACCTGGGAAAAGTCTTTTACTGTCCCTTGGCCTCCTTACCAATAATTGATGGTACCTTTGATAGGATTACCTAGGATTTGTTACTTCCATTGGTGAGGACTTCTAGTGGGCATTTGTATACTTTATTAGTTTCTGACTGTCATCCATCGCCCTGAGGCCATGCTGTGCTTGGAGACTCTTCCAAGCATTTCACAAGACAGCTGGTGGTTATGTGGTGGTTATGTTTAGCAGGACGATGCTCTCTAAGAAAATTCTGCCAGATCAAGGGACTCAACTTTCTTTTAAGATCATGAAGAAGTTCTGCCAGCTGTTAAAAATTACAGCTTAGAACTTTATTATGCCATCCCCAGATAGACTGATGGAGCATTTAATAAAATGTTTTAAAGCATGTTGAAGTGATTGATGAGTGCAGGAAAACCTAGAGTTCCTTACTACCCTATCTCGGTTTGGGTTAAGGAAACTGAAATATATTGGTAAACAGTTTAAGTAGTTACAGTTTTCATGTGAAAATCAAGTTTAACATACTATTCCTCATTCCTGCATTGGAGAACAAGTTCGTTGTCACTTGGCAAGGGTCATATAAAAGAGTTGAAAAAATAGCAAATTAAACTGTAAGATCCACCAGACACAGGGAAACGCAAACAAATTTATCATGCCAATGTATTAAAATCCTGCAAAGACAGAGGTGTTAGGTCAAGCAACTTGGGTAGTAACTTTCTCAGATATCAAAACCTGATCTTAGGGTACAGATAGCTGAAACATTATCAACTTACCGAAAAGAGAGAGAGAAACAATTTGCTTTCTCTATCATTCCAGGAAGAATAAACAAGAAGGTTGAAGCCCTACAGAATCCCTAAAGTCTATTGGCAGCAGTCAAGGAAGTATAAAAACCGTTGGAGCTGGGGGGATTATTGAAGAATATCACATTACATGGAATAGCAATGTGTTTATTTTTTCATGCGTGCTTTGTTACAATAGCCCAGTGGCCTTTTTTCAGTGAAAATGTCAGATCTTTAACATTCACCTGAGCTGTCGTCAAGTTAGGCAGATGGGGGGGGGGGCTTAATTTAAAATTTCATTCAAAGGATATCACACACAGGAGTGCAAAAGACTTACTTTTGCTGCACTGTAGTGTCAGTATTAGCAGCTGACGTGAGAATAGACCCCACAACCTTGTTATCTTCCAGCACCAAGGCCGTGTGTGCTACCTGTTGAACCACTGAAACTGGAGTCAAGCAGTATGGTACTGTCAAATTTTGTAACAATTCTCCATTAATATACAAGATGTCTTGGGATATCCTGTTTGGCATGCACTGGTGAAGATTTAGGCTGAAAAGGTATATGCTATACAAAGCCAAAACCACTCTCAAAGAGGCAAGGAGGGTCCTTTTTTGGGCTAAGTAGTTCTAGAATGTTCACTCACATGACCCTCACAAATTTAACTAAAACAAGGGATGCCGTGAAGCTTAACTGTCAAGATGAAGCTGGGAGGGTGTTTATGATAATGAAAAATGCAATTGTATACAAAGCTTATCTTAATCACTGCTGATTTTATTAAGGACTTGTTGCAGACTGATGCCTCTGATGGAGGTGTAGTGGCTATGATGGAGGAAGCACACTTGTTGGGGAAACTAAATATGCTGTTGTGGAAAACAAGTGGATGACTATTAAGTGGGTGGTATCCACATTCTGCTACTGGCTCCTGGACAGATATTTCAAACTTGTCACCAAACACTTCCCAAATGGATGTGTCAAAACAAAGAAAAGAACCTCTGGGTCTCTCATTGTTCTTTAAGCTGGAGCCCTACCATTTCTATATTTTAAACACTTTTATTAAATTATCACTTAATATGTAGGCAAATGTACATTAATATAAAAGAAAACTAACCTTAATATGTTTCCTAACACACATATTATACATCATATATGTTCCTTTTTTTATAACTGTCATCAGTCAAACATTGCACAAATTGCTCAATTCCTGCATTCCCCTCAATCTCGGGTCTTCTCCTCCAGACCATTGTTCTGCTTGTATTGTTCTCACAATTTCCATTTATTTCCATATATGCAGTCCAGATGTCTTCTTGGCATCATCCCTTTTTAGTACCTTTCCCTCTAGTTAATGGCTTCTAGTACCTTGGTTCCTTTGCCATTTTTCTCCAGTAAATTCCAGTCCCCTCTTGCCTATTCTTTGTACCCCTCCTTGAAGTCATCACTGTCAGCAGTCACTCCTTTCTCCATTCTGAAGTTGGCTTAATTCTTAGAATACTTTCTGCAACTCTATGAATATAATATTCTGTGTTGCTACTGCTGTTCTTAAGGACCTGCATCCATACTCCCATTTTCTCTTTATTTCTTAAATGTCTCCACGTCATCATCATCCCTTTTGAATTTTTACTTTCTGCTTGTGTTGTATGTATGAGCTCTAATTTTTAAAACTCGAAAATATCCCTTTAAGTCAGGTACTCCTAAACCACCTTGTTCTATTGGTAGGATCACTGTATCCCAGTTAACCCTTGCCACCCCCCCCCAGATAAATTCCATCAACTCTTTATTAATAATTGGCCACATCCCTCCCACTTTAATTTTTGCTTCTGATCCTTCATAAATCTTCCTAATTAACCATATTATTATAACAGGAAATGCAAATGCTTCCATTGCCTGACCTGTATATAAAGCTAAAGGGACTAAAAAAATTTTCACTGCTTGTATCTCACTACCCATATCCATAAACAGTGTTTGTGGTATCTTTTGTCTCTTCCCACATATTCTTAGCTGCCATAACAGAAGCCTTTTTAAACCATACACTTAAATACTTGTTGTGTTTCCATAAATATGGGTATTACTGAACCAATTCATGTGTGGATGCATAATTTACGGCTACAGCCTTTGTTTTATCCATTAATTTTATATCCCAAAAAAACATGAAGTTGTCTCATAATGTTCTACAGCACTGAGAGTAGATGTCCCTTTCTGGATTCGTCAAGATACAAAATACATTATCTTCAAATAAAGCCAACTTTTCTTGATTGCAATACCAATTATATCCTTGAATTTCATAGTCCCTTATTTTCTTTGCCTGTGGCTGTAAATATAAAGCAAATAAAGAGGAAACCCCTGTCTGGTTCCTCTGTTCGGACAGAACATATCATAGAGGAACCCTCCCACTATAATTTTTGCCTCCGATACCCCATATTTCCTCCTAATTAACCTTATTATTGCATCAGGGAATGCAAATGCTTCCATTGCCCTGCTTATAAAATCCCAGCTTACTCTGTCGATGCTTTCTGTACATCAAGACCTGCCACCATTCTGCTTCCTTTTGGATCATCATTGCTCTGATGTCAGATGTTTGCCTCCCCTCCACAAAACCACATTGGTCCACTCCAGCCCTACCATTTCAATACTGAACACAGATGTGGAAGCATAACAGTGAAGATGGTCTGCCATATATGCATTGACTTGAAGTGTTGTTTGACTCAGTGGGTCTGAGCTGGGGAAGAAAAAAAGAATTGTGTGAAGACTGATTCATAGTGCTTGAGCAATTATTACAATGTATGTAACATATGGTGCCTTCAGTACTGTGTGTATAACTTGAGCCAGTCTATTCAAGTATCAAAGAGAACTTACAGTTGGTATGACCTGTTGCTTAAAAATCAGAGGTGTCATAAAGTTTGGTAAAGAATTTTCTGGTGTTTGTGATGCCTTTACAGAGAGGTTTAAGATATAGCTTGCTGCTAATGAACTGCGGCTGTTTACCCAAAAGTAATGTTGCAACTGATTTAGAAGACAATTGCTATAAAGAGAGGAGCTCTGCTGCAAGCGTAATTCAGCATGCACTTCGTCTATTGTTTTAGGTTGAATAAATCAAATATATTGATGGTCAGTCTATTGAGTTAGGTTTCATATTAAAGTCAAGATTATTGGCAGCACTTCGTTCCAATAAGTATTTTTACTTTATTTATTTATTTACTGTATTTGTTTACTTGGATGGTACGTCTGTCTGGTCAGATAACCTACCCTTTTTTCAGTGGAAGCTCAGGAAGAAAAACTCCAAAAACAAATACATAGCAAAAGAAATAACACTGTGTTGCACAGTAAAATGGGCTATATATAGTAGGTTACACAGTATAAAGCCATACATACATACATATATATATAAATATTGTGACGCCTCAACAGTGGCAACAGTAATCAAGGAGCCTCAATCCTCACCACTAGCAGCAGTGGGGGATGTACAGTGGGAGGATGACAGGTACACACACACAGTATTTCCAGATGCAGCTCTCTGCATCAAGTGCAATTTCCCTTAAGAGTATGCAGAAACCACAGTCAGTCTGGGGCTGGTTTCTCCCTCTTTCTCCAGATCCCCCAATAAGACTCCCCACTGGCACAGCTGTAGAGCTGAGATCTCAGCTGAGTGGCCAAGTTAAGACCTCCAGCACCCTCTCTGTCCAACCAGTGCTTCATGTCCCTGCCCAAGTAGCTGACACACACACACACTTTGAAGTTTGATTTACACACACACACACCTGGGAAAGGCTGGAACAGGTTTACTAGCTATGCCCCCTTTTGCCCAGACTATAAGGTAATTATCATTGCCACCAGCCAGTCCTTATCAGCTACTTTAAGGCCCTTAAAGGGTGTCCAATCTTAGTGTGTAATGTTACTATCAATACAAATGGTAGTTTGACCAAGAGCAAGGCTATTAGGAGTGGCACACAGTATCACCAAATAAATATGCAAGTACTCTCAGAACTTAAATATCTCCAGACAGATCAGCCACAATGAAAGGTTTAAATATATTTAATAATAAGAACAAGATAATATTAAATAATATTTACAGTGACATCCGAGTTCAAAATCACAGGAAATATTTAAAATAACATTGCAGGAAAGTCTCAGATATAGAAAAAACATGTAAATTAAGGTTTGCTATATTCCTGACTATATCTAAGAGAATTACTATAACCTAGAAACTTACTCAGAGCAAGGCAGATGTGTGGTGAATGGGATCTCATCAGGTCCAAGACAGAATACAGAATGTTGCCTCTCACAGAGAGTGCTTAAATTAGTATCTCAAATATTGCTGCTGGGATAGCTTGCAGAATGACATAATTTCTTGTCATCTGACTCTGTCCCAGGTAACCCCCCCCCACTGCTGAAAGCTAGCAGTATTTAGCATCCATCTGTGAAAGTACATAGACAAGGGCTTTTCCTCAGATCTTTGGCAAATGGT